>NC_134522.1:504359-864359 GCF_027942865.1 Odontesthes bonariensis | reverse complement strand
TCCATCCATCTATCCATCCATCCATCCATCCATCCATCCATCCATCTATCCATCCATCCATCCATCCATCCATCCATCCATCTATCCATCCATCCATCCATCCATCTATCCATCCATCCATCCATCCATCTATCCATCCATCCATCCATCTATCCATCCATCCATCCATCCATCTATCCATCCATCCATCCATCCATCCATCCATCCATCCATCCATCCATCCATCTATCCATCCATCCATCCATCCATCCATCCATCCATCCATCCATCCATCTATCCATCCATCCATCCATCCATCCATCCATCCATCCATCCATCCATCCATCCATCCATCCATCCATCCATCTATCCATCCATCCATCCATCTATCCATCCATCCATCCATCCATCCATCCATCCATCTATCCATCCATCCATCCATCCATCCATCCATCCATCCATCCATCTATCCATCCAAACGTCCATCCATCCATCTATCCATCCATCCATCCATCCATCCATCCATCTATCCATCCATCCATCCATCCATCCATCCATCCATCTATCCATCCATCCATCCATCCATCCATCCATCCATCCATCCATCCGTCTATCCATCCATCCATCCATCCATCCATCCATCCATCCATCCATCCATCTGTTTATCCATCCCTGCTTCATCTGGCTGCTGCTGTGTCTCGGTACTAAGGAGGTGCTGTAGTCAGGTTTAGTGATCTCAGGTCAGGTCAGGTGGTTACCGTGCTGGTTACCGGGCTGTCACCGGGATGGTTACCGGGCTGTTACCGGGCTGGTTCCGGGCTGTTACCGGGCTGGTTACTGTGCTGTTACCGGGCTGTTACCGGGCTGGTTACCGGGCTGGTTACTGTGCTGTTACCGGGCTGGTTACCGGGCTGTCACCGGGCTGTTAGCGGGCTGGTTACCAGGCTGTTACCGGGCTGTTACCAGGCTGTTACTGGGCTGGTTCTGGGCTGTTACCGGGCTGTTACCGGGGTGTTACCGGGCTGTTACCAGGCTGGTTACCAGGCTGTTACCGGGCTGTTACTGGGCTGTTACCGGGCTGTTACCGTGCTGTTACCGGGTTGTTACCGGGCTGTTACCGGGCTGTTACCGGGCTGGTTACCAGGCTGTTACCGGGCTGTTAATGTGCTGTTACCGGGCTGGTTACCGGGCTGTTACCGGGCTGTTACCGTGCTGTTACTGGGCTGTTACCGGGCTGTTAGCGGGCTGGTTACCGGGCTAGTTACCGTGCTGTTACCGGACTGGTTACCCGGCTGGTTCCGGGCTGTTACCGGACTGGTTACCGGACTGTTACCGGGCTGTTACCGGGCTATTACCGGGCTGGTTACCGGGCTGTTACTGGGCTGTTACTTGGCTGGTTACCGGGCTGGTTCCGGGCTGTTACCGGACTGGTTACCGGACTGTTACCGGGCTGGTTACCGGGCTGATTACCGGGCTGGTTACCGGGCTATTACCGTGCTGTTACTGGGCTGTTATCGGGCTGTTAGCGGGCTGGTTACCGGGCTAGTTACCGTGCTGTTACCGGACTGGTTACCCGGCTGGTTCCGGGCTGTTATTGGACTGGTTGCCGGACTGTTACCAGGCTGGTTACCGGGCTGGTTACCGGGCTGGTTACCGGGCTATTACCGGGCTGGTTACCGGGCTGGTTACCGGGCTATTACCGGGCTGGTTACCAGGCTGGTTACCGGGCTGGTTACCGGGCTATTACCGGGCTGGTTACCGGGCTGGTTACCGGGCTGTTACTGGGCTGTTACTTGGCTGGTTACCGGGCTGGTTCTGGGCTGTTACCGGACTGGTTACCGGACTGTTACCGGGCTGGTTACCAGGCTGGTTACCGGGCTGTTACTGGGCTGTTACTTGGCTGGTTACCGAGCTGGTTACCGGGCTGTTACCGGGCTGGTTCCGGGCTGGTTCCGGGCTGTTACCGGGCTGTTACGTCCGGCCCAGTTTTAACACATCCACTCTGAGTTCTGCCACCGAGCACTTTGTGATCTCTCAGCCTGAATAAAACGTTCAGAAGATGTTTTTAAGATATTTAGTTCCCACAGCTCTGACCACGAGGACTGCGCCTGCTGAAGTCTGAAGGCTCTAGCATGGTTGCTGCGTCTGCTCGCGCGAGCGGTGTTGATGACGTCACAAGTTCGTGCCCGCCATAGGACCCTAAATAGTGGCGCAAGTCGTTGCGCGCCAGTAGTTGCAATTTTCTCCGTCACAGAGGTGGCGCTGCTACGTGAAGGTTACCTCTACTCTACAACCACGAAAGTGGAGAAGAAAACAATGCCGCTGTCAAGAGCAAGAATACTGTAATTAATGATACTGCTGCAGTTTTCGGATCATTTTAATTTTTTAAATCAGTTAATAGAGGTGAAAGTTTGAAGCCCCCGGCATCAACAGAGTCTCTGCCCTCTTCTTTGCCTTCACATATCTGTCCCGTAGCTTCTTCCACACATTCTTACAGAACTCTCCCTCTTTCCCCAAAGTTCTGCCAATCTCTGTGCACCAGTTTGGGGAGTTTACGTGGTCCCTGTGCTGTTTCACTGCAGTTTCGTACAGCTGCCTGTACAAACGCACCTTCTCACTGAGCCTGGTCTCACATCGGTCCATCCGGTTCGTTATGCTCGGCGCCGCCAAGTTACAAAAATCGACTGGTGCACGACAACGCGCTGCGCCGTCTTTTCAAGGGAAGCGCCAGGCCTGAAACGTCATTTTGACGTCACGGTGCGACACCGCCGTGACAGACGCGGCAACCATGCTACCGCCTTAAGTTTCACCCTGAATCTGACCAGAACCTGCATCAGTTCTGGACCAGCAGCTTCATCCCGGTTTGGTCTTTCCTTTCCCTTTTGGGGAGGAATATAATCCCTGCCATCCGCTGGATGATGCTCGGTCGTCTCCAGAGCCCATCTGGAGAGGCTTAATTGGAAGGCACTGCTGTCTTTTCCCGGCCGGTCAGCTTGGCCCGCTGCTGCAGATTAAGCTGGTGCCACTTCGTTTTGTTTACAGCTCAGATTAATACAGGAACCAATCTGTCACGCTGTCGGACATCTGTTGGCCCACAAAGACAGAAGAATGAGAGGTGGTCCAAACCTGCCTGTAAGACACACATGGTTAGGGTTAGGGTTAGGGTTAGACACACTTTAAATTCAGATTTAAACAGAATGCTCAGAAATGATCAGCCTGGGAGGTAAATCGTGTTTGTCTCATTTTTCTCTCGTTTTTCTCTCGTTTATAATCCACTGATTTTATTTCATCTAAAATCCTCGAGTTCTAAGGTAAACTGATCATGCTGAACATTTATGTGGCAACCAAACAAATCCAAAGGACCAACAGGAAGGCAGAGTCACCGACACTTCCTGTTTTACTGAAACCTGACGCTGGTTTGTTACCCAGAATCCTCTGGGACAGGGCATGCTCTGAACCAATCAGATCACAGAGGTGTTACCAGTGTGACTGAAACTCTGGATCTTCCTTCAGTGTAGAAACATCCTCCAGGTCTGATGGAGTTTCACCTGGTTCCTGCTATGAGCTGCAGAGAAGGGCTCTGATTGGTCCGAGCCTCAAAGCTTAAACCTGATAGCATGGACTGAGTTGATAGTACATCTTGTTGGTAGTACATCTTGTTGGTAGTATATCTTGTTGGCAGTACATCTTGTTAGTAGTACATCTTGTTGGTAGTACATATTGTTGGTAGTACATCTTGTTGGTAGTGCATCTTGTTGGTAGTACATCTTGTTGGTAGTACATCTTGTTGGTAGTGCATCTTGTTGGTAGTGCATCTTGTTGGTAGTGCATCTTGTTGGTAGTACATCTTCTTGGTAGTACATCTTGTTGATAGTGCATCTTGTTGGTAGTACATCTTGTTGGTAGTACATCTTGTTGGTAGTACATCTTGTTGGTAGTAAATCTTGTTGGTAGTACATCTTGTTGGTAGTAGATCTTGTTGGCGGTACATCTTGTTGGTAGTACATCTTGTTGGTAGTACATCTTGTTGGCAGTACATCTTGTTGGTTGTACATCTTGTTGGTAGTACATCTTGTTGGTAGTAAATCTTGTTGGTAGTACATCTTGTTGGTAGTAGATCTTGTTGGCGGTACATCTTGTTGGTAGTACATCTTGTTGGTTGTACATCTTGTTGGTAGTAGATCTTGTTGGCGGTACATCTTGTTGGTAGTACATATTGTGTGCTCACATTGCACCTTCTGATCATGATGTACCTCTGACTCCAGGTCCTGCGATCCCTGTTGGAGTGGATGTTCAGGTGGAGAGCTTGGACAGCATCTCTGAAGTGGATATGGTAAGAAAACCTGCATGTCTCCACACCCTGATGCCTGATAGTTACAGCTGGTAATCTGTAATCTGTAGATGATAAACAGAAGGTTTCTGTTATTTAAAAACATTTTTTTCATTTAACATACAGATGAATTAGAAGTTAAAGGTAAAAGGTGACCACAGGACAGGATCTGAGTGATTACAAACTGAATATTTTACAATTTTTTTTCCTTTCTGCCTTTTTGGATCTCAATCTGCTGATGAAAAACCTCCCTCTGAAACCTGAAACCTGTACTGAAAACGCTCTGTTTGGGAACCCTATTTTTATTTTGTAAAAATAACACCTGAAGGATATCATCCAGCTGTGGGCACCACTTCCTTTCTGTGGGCACCACTTCCTGTCTGTGGTCACCACTTCCTATCTGTGGGCACCACTTCCTATCTGTGGGCACCACTTCCTGTCCGTGGGCACCACTTCCTGTCCGTGGGCACCACTTCCTGTCTGTGGGCACCACTTCCTGTCCGTGGGTATCACTTCCTGTCCGTGGGCACCACTTCCTGTCTGTGGGCACCACTTCCTGTCCGTGGGCACCACTTCCTGTCTGTGGGCATCACTTCCTGTCCGTGGGCACCACTTCCTGTCCGTGGGCACCACTTCCTGTCTGTGGGGACCACTTCCTGTCCGTGGGCACAACTTCCTGTCTGTGGGCACCACTTCCTGTCCGTGGGTATCACTTCCTGTCTGTGGGCACCACTCCCTGTCTGTGGGCACCACTTCCTGTCTGTGGGCACAACCACAGCCATTATAACTAACAGCCTTGCCACTCTCTATTAAGCCCCATTGTACCGGCTTTTTGGCTGCAGTTCCACCAGAATTCCACTGGGGGCGTTGGTGGATACCGGAATGAATGGGGCCCAATGGAGCTAGATTCTACAAATGGTCAGTTTCACCTAAGTCTCCTCAAGAGCGCTCAGATTTGAATGTAGTTTCTGAGAGCTCAACATGGGTTTCAAGTCAAAAATCTACTGAACGAGTACATATATCCCTTTGATTTCTCACAGGTTGGCTTCTTGTTGTCCACAACGCGCTAGCATTGTGCTAATGACAGCTGGTCGACCAGAATTACGACCAGAGGCACCGCTTGACGGCTGGCTCCATACCAAGCAACAACAGAATTAAGATGGACTTTTTCCGCTTATGTTACCACAGCCTAAGAATCTGTAATGTTACCACAGATTCTCTCTTACTACAGCTCTTCCTTGAAAACGCTGCTGCCTTTGAGACCAACGACAAGCAGGATTGTTACCCTAAAGCGGCATCTCCGGTTGTAAGCTATGTATGACGTCATATACACTTCAAATCCTTTTTTTAAGCAAATGAGTGGCTCTAAAAATCTAAAACTCAGCCATGGGTATTTTCTAAACACCCTCTTTCGAAAACAACATTCGAATTACTAGAGAAAAAATTATATCTTGAGATAAGGGCACGATAGGGCGTATATTTCCATAGGACTCCATTCATTCTGGTCTCCAAAATTGAGCGCCCCACGTGGAAAGAGGGTGGAACTGCAACCAAAATCACCTCGTTTTAAACCGGAAATGCACCGTGAGTGGCGAATCTGTACTATTATACAATCTGTGGCACAACTTCCTGTCTGTGGGCACCACTTCCTGTCCGTAGGCACCACTTCCTGTCCGTGGGCACCACTTCCTGTCTGTGGGCACCACTTCCTGTCCGTGGGTATCACTTCCTGTCCGTGGGCACCACTTCCTGTCCGTGGGCACCACTTCCTGTCCGTGGGCACCACTTCCTGTCTTTGAGCACCACTTCCTGTCCGTGGGCATCACTTCCTGTCCGTGGGCACCACTTCCTGTCTGTGGGCACCACTTCCTGTCCGTGGGCATCACTTCCTGTCAGTGGGCACCGCTTCCTGTCTGTGGGCATAACTTCCTGTCCGTCGGCACCACTTCCTGTCTGTGGGCACCACTTCCTGTCCGTGGGCACCACTTCCTGTCTGTGGAAGCTCTCTGACAGCTGGAGCTGAATCACCAGACAATAACAGTTATTTCAAGATAAATAACTGATCTTTGATCTGAGATGTTTCTTAATACTTTATGAATTATAAATTCCCTTTGAGTTTCCCTTCTCCTCTGAATTTAATAAAGATCCAAACACCTTTTTTACCCCGAACACGGACCCTATGAGAACGAGCAGCTGCTGGTCTGTGGATACGGTGGCTTGTTTTTGAAGAACCCCTTTAGATTAGGATACTGAGACGATGGCTGTGTTCGAAACCGCCTACTTCTCCTACTACTCCTACTACTCCTACTAACTTTAACTTTTTTAAGTTCCCGGATGCATACTAGATTCTCCGAAATGTTGGGTATGCATCATGAGGTTACTACTCATACTCAAACTACCCAAAATGCAACGTAACGTGACGTCGCTGATCGTCATTTCCTGTCAAAACGGCAGTTTCAAGCTAGCTACAACGAGGGTAGGTTCACTTCCTGTTTTCAAAACAAAAGCAAGTTGCTCATTGCGGCTAGCTTTAGTAGCGCCGAATTCATGGGAACAAAATTGTAAACAGCCGGTATTTTGTCAGGTTTTCAACACGTTGGGGATCTAAACGACTACTTTCTCACCTGAAAATGTTTCAAATGTTGCTAAAGTTTACAGAGTTTAGAGCTTAAGAGAAATCAGCTTCAGGCCGGCTGATTTCGGCTCGGGCAGGAGAGAAATGCATTGTGGGTAAACGCTCTGCATGCTGTCTGATCGATTAGTATGCAGTAAGTAGTATGCAGTATGCAGTATGTAGTATGTAGTAGGCGGTTTCGAACACAGCCCATGTTTCTCCTCATGCCAAAGCATTCTTCTTCTTCTCTGAGTGAATTTTAGTGTCTGGAGGATGTGCAGATTCAGACAGGAATGTGTCAGCACAGAGCTTTCTGACGATAAGAGGAGGGGAATGCAGATATAACGTCCTCCCTGTGGAACACATTCTGTGCACCACTAACATTTTTGTAGGGAAAAGCTCATTTGGGTTTGATTCCCCACTTCTGGTCAATGCATCTCAGAGTCAAACCTGTGGTCTTTGTCAGAGTTTGAAGTGAACTCATTCTGTAAACAGTCTTTCTGGGTCTGGTGCGACCGTCTTATTGACGGTGAACCTCAGAACAGCCTCACTGTAGTGAGGTAGTGAGGTAACCCTAACCCTAACCTACAGAGATTAACCCAGGGGCACAGAGACTGTATTTATCACATTCCACAGAGTTCCTCAGCAGGGAAATGTAACTGCAACCCTGCAGCTGTGCAAACACAGCTATCTAAGAGACATGAGGAGGATAAAACATGTAAAAACGTTGTCCGTGTGGGAAAAGTCCTTCAGGAGCTGCGTACTGAAGGTGTCTCAGTGGAAGAGTTCGCTGATGGCGCTGCCTGGGGAAACAAACTTCCTCTTCTTCTGGGCTCAGCTCATCAGTGGGCAGATAAGCTTCCCTGAGGGTCGCCTCTGAAATGGTTCACAGTTGGGATGCTGGACGTCTTTTTTTATTTATTTATCAAATGCAAGACAAAAATATGAAGTGTATACAGGAATACAAGTAATTTTCTTTTTTTCTTTCTTCAAACAACTTAAGAACTTGTGTACAACCCACCCTCCCCTCCCCTAGGTCTTTTACATGTTGTAGGATTTCACAGATAAGTAAATAGTTAAATAAAGACAAAAACAACAACAATTTTTAACCCAAGAGTGCTAATGATAATTTTAAAAAATAAATAAATAAATAATAAAAAAGGAGGTAGACAAATAAATACTATAATAATAATAACAATAAGTAATAATAATAATAATAATAAAAATACATAGAAATAATACTACTAATAATAACATAAACAAATACAAACGACTAAATAAATGATACAACGTGCTAATACTGATCTTTACATATACAACGTGAGTATTATTGGCTGCTTACTCCCCCATCACCGGAACAAACCAACTGTCACTGCTGCCATGAGGGGAAGATCTGGATGCTGGACGTCTTTGACAGTCCGTTTGGCCCAGTGGATCATCCTGATAAGTCCCTCCTGTCCCGGGAGCTGCTGTTCCCAAACCAGACTGGGACGCTCCCAGTAATCAGACTGGAGGGTGGTAGAGGTGCTGGTGCAGGTGCTGCCAAGTACCGGTGACTTCTTACTCTTACTATTGGAGACCTCGTGACATAGAACGTCCTGAGGACGCCGCTCCTCCTGAGGTCCAGCACCAAGGTCCCATCCAGGAGGTTCTCCTCTGCCACCTCGTTCATGCATCCTTGTTCTGGATCAGCACCACCATGGTGCCATATGTAAATGTGTTGGAGGCAGAGCAGTTATGGGTGTAGGGAGCAGGAGATGTAGGCCTGGGTGGTGCTAGTGTTAGCTGTGATGGTTCTGAAGAAGCACAGGGAACTCTGGACGCAGGAGCTGTGACAGACTTAGCCCCGGACCGCTGAGTCTGGAGACTGGTCTGGAGGGGATGATGGTGTTGTGTATGAGGAGAGATCTTTATGTCCTTTATGGTTCTGGTTCTGGTTTCACACACGGGCTGTGTTCGAAACCGCCTACTACATACTACATACTGCATACTACATACTGCATACTCATCGATCAGACAGTATGCAGAGCGCTTACCCACAATGCATTTCGCTCCTGCCCGAGCCAAAATCAGCCGGCCTGAAGCTGATTTCTCTTAAGCTCTAAACTCTGTAAACTTTAGCAACATTTGAAACATTTTCAGGTGAGAAAGTAGTCGTTTAGATCCCCAACGTGTTGAAAACCTGACAAAATACCGGCTGTTTACAATTTTGTTCCCACGAATTCGGCGCTACTAAAGCTAGCCGCAGTGAGCAACGCACTTCCGGTTGTTTTCACAAAATAAAATACCCGTTGCCTTTTATCATAGGGAAAGCCATTACCATACAATTGGTGCTTTTGTTTTGAAAACAGGAAGTGAACCTACCCTCGTTGTAGCTAGCTTGAAACTGCCGTTTTGACAGGAAATGACGATCGGCGACGTCACGTTACGTTGCATCTTGGGTAGTTTGAGTATGAGTAGTAACCTCATGATGCATACCCAACATTTAGGAGAATCTAGTATGCATCCGGGAACTTAAAAAAAGTTAAAGTTAGTAGGAGTAGTGGGAGTAGTAGGAGAAGTAGGCGGTTTCGAACACAGCCATAGTTTGTTTTGGGAGATAACCGTCTGTGCTGTGTGACCCAACCAGGACTTCACCATGACGCTGTACCTCAGGCACTACTGGAAGGACGAGCGTCTGTCCTTCAGCAGCAGCACCAACAAGAGTATGACGTTCGACGGCCGTCTGGTGAAGAAGATCTGGGTCCCCGATATCTTCTTTGTCCACTCGAAGAGATCCTTCATCCATGACACCACCACAGACAACATCATGCTGCGCGTCTTCCCTGATGGACATGTGCTCTACAGCCTGAGGTCAGTGAGGTCACTGTGAATCAGACACATTATGGCACGTGGGTAAGAAGTAGAAAGATTTAAAAGCGAATAAAGAAGCAAGCAGCAGGGGGAAGCAGAGACACGTCTGCACTCTTCAGAAGCAGGAAGCCACATTTCATAAAGGAACAGTTAAAGTTGGAATTAAATCATCTATTTCTGTCTGAGTTTACCTTCAGCAGAGCCCGGTCTTATTGCTGCTGCAGCCTGACTCCGCTCTCTTTCAGAGTGACGGTGACGGCGGCCTGTAACATGGACTTCAGCCGCTTCCCTCTCGACTCCCAGTCCTGCTCCCTGGAGCTGGAGAGCTGTGAGTAGTTTCATTCATTCACTGATCAGAGTGTGGCCGGTCCGGATCAGAGATCGGAGGCGGGTTCAGCTGTTTATAGGGATGGGAATCGAGAACTGGTTCTTGTTGAGAACCGGTTCCCAGTGTTTCAATTCCTTGGAATCGTTTGGCGATTTTCCAAACGATTCCCTTATCGATTTCAGTGGGCGCGAATGACGTCACCACGCAGCGTTGCGTGGCGAGTCCAGCGCAGCCAGCAGCCAACAGTAAACATGGCGCCCAAGCGGTACAAACGCTCGAAAGTTTGGTTCCACATCCCTAAAAAAGACGACAACAGGGCAACTTGCAAAGTGAATATTTCACCAAAGGGAGGAAATACTACCAACATGCAATAACTATGAATGAATGTCGCGTTTTCGATCAGCTCCGGACTAACGTTGGTGAATCTGAACCCAGCAACGTTAGCAACGTTAGCATGTCCTCGGCTAACACTGCAGGTAACTAACTAACTAACAAACACTGCCTATCATGTTAGCAGCATTTGCCTGATTGTAAAAGCTGCTGTTAGTAACGGTTAAGGTTAAATGAATGCCTTCTCAGGCATTACATTTAGATGAAATCATGAGAGACAGAGCCTGACTGGCTCAGAGCCAGAGGCTGGTGGTACTACCCCCAGTTCACCTCTACCTCCAGCTTCTCCTTTCACCAGAGCAGGAAGAGTTCAATTACCCAGGCCAGGATAGACCAATGTGGACCTCACCGTTGTTGGGTTTGTGAGCTCATGACTCGTGTTACTTCTAAACCAAACAAAGTTGATGCTAATCGACCGCTTTGTTGTCCTTTTTCTCCAAATGAGAATCGATAAGGGAACCGACAAAGAACCGAATCGTTAAGCAGAATTGAAAATGGAATTGGAATCGTAAAAATCTCATCAATTCCCATCCCTAGCTGGTTCTGCTGCAGACGTTCATGTAAAGAAGTCACGTTTCTGTCACGCTCACGAGATTTTCCCCATGTTTTTGGTTTCGTGTATTTTCATGTTTTAGGTTGTTTCATGTCTTGGTTTTTGAGTTCATGTTTAGTTAGGTTTTTCCATTATTTTTTCACTCACTCAGCTCATAGTTTCACTCACTTCACTGTGTTTTTCCCCATCAGCTGCACTCATTCACAATCACCCAGTTCCCTATTTAATTTCCAGGCTCCCCTGTTTCTTTGCCAGATCCTACCCGTCATTATCCCTCATGCCATGCCACGACCCTACGTCCAAGCTAAGTATTTTTCCATGTTACGTCAAGTCCTTTGTTTGGTTTTGTCAAGTATTTATTCCACAGTTATTTTTTTCCTGCCTGTTAATGGAGGAAAACGCGGGTTTCATTCTAACCATTTTACTGACAGAGGCAGATTCACGACTGTCAGAAAGCAGTAAACTCAATAAGAATGAAAGCAGCTGTGGTTATTTCCATTTATATTTAGGAAGCTGTTTGAGGAAAATAAGAGCCTGAACAGCATCAGTTCTGCAAACAAACTTCACGTTGCCTTTATTTCTGACATCAAAGATGAGAAACTTCCAGGGAGCCATCAGAGGCCGTCCACACTGGGACGCCACGTATCACCCTCATCTGATCTACGTGAAGCTTCAGAACATCGACACAACACGCCTGAGGCTGAGAAATTACCCGAAGTAAAGATAAAAGTCTTGGAGTGTGTTCCAGCTGAGCAGCTCACAGCAGGAAGCCAGACGTTCAGCTTTAATGAGCCAGAGAGGCTGCAGGAACAACTTCAGCAGACATTATTCATCCCAAACAAGCTCACCATCAAGCCGCAATCTGCCATTCAGAACCAACACTTCTGGGGTCTCTGAGGGTCTCTGTGGGTCTCTGTGGGTCCCTGACTCTGAGTTCAGGTTAGCTCCACCCTGCAGGTGGAGTCGGAGTCGCTCCATCTATCCTCCATCACGTCCAAACTGGATCAGATCTGACCATCACTCTCGCTCAGTTTCTGTGTTCAGTTTCAGGTTATACGGGGAGGAGGGTTCCTCCAGTAGACATGAGAACTGTGAAATGGTTTCTGTGGTCCAGCAGAACCTGGTGTTCCTGTGGGATCCATTCTTGGATCATTATTTCCTCAGAGTAGCTGCTGAGCCTTCAGGGCCATACATCGCCTCATTAGCCTCTCTGATGTGTTTTTCAGCTACAGGAACTCTTGGAATGAATCTCTCTGGTTCAAATAAAACTGTAAACTGTAAAATGTTGGCAGCAACAGCTCTTAGTGTACACGTGCACTCTATAATGTAATATACAGGTGAGCAGTGTCGGGTCTAAGGCGAGCAGATCTGTGACGTCTTCTCAGATCTGTGATGCCACAGCTCTGATCCATACATCAGACACACACTGAGCTTTGTAACTGTTTTCATCCTGCTGATCCAGAAGTTCTGCACAGTCTGAGCCCTCTGGTGCGCCCTCTGGTGGAATCCCCCGGTAATACTGAGGGGGTTAACACACCGACAGCAGCCTGCTGGATAATAACTGCAGCATCTGAGGAGTTTCTACCTGAACATCAAAGTAAAAACATCACTTGTTGACGGGTCCTTTGAAGAAAGACATAAAAGAATGTGATAAAGTTTAAACCAACAGAAACAGGTGGGTTAAATGAGCTGAGGTGGAAAACAAGGTGCATTGTGGGTTTAACTTTCCAACATAGAAACATTGTGTTTGAGCTCCTCTACTTCACGCTGACTGTTCACTTCTGCTGAGGGTTAGGGTCAGGCCCAGACTGTGGGTTAGGGTTAGGGTTAGGTTAGGGTTAAGCCCAGACTGTGGGTTAGGGTTAGGTTAGGGTAGGGTTAGGCCCAGACTGTGGGTTAGGGTTAGGGTTAGGGTTAGGTTAGGGTAGGGTTAGGGTTAGGCCCAGACTGTGGGTTAGGGTTTGGGTTGGGTTAGGGTTAGGCCCAGACTGTGGGTTAGGGGGTTAGGGTTCGGGGTAAGGGTAGGGGTAGGTATTAGGAGTTTATACTCAGTGGCTCCCCTTCTACGTGACTTTTCAGTTCAGACTCCTGGTCAGTCACCATGGAGTTTGGTGTAGGTGCCAGGGGGGTGCACTGTCCTCAGGACCCGGCTGATGGTTGCTGCGTGTACTGGAATGGTCTTGGAGTAACTCAGGAGGTCGTGGGAAACTCTGTGTGATCTGAGTTGTGTTTCAAGTGGGTGCAATAGACACAGGGTCCATACAGGTGTGTGTTATGTGCTGCAAAAGAAGAGAGAGCAGAAGAGAAAATATTACATTTTATTAAAAATATTCAAAATTAATATGAATTTTTCAAAATGTGGAATGTGAACCCCGGTCATTGTTAGGCGTGCAGTCCTGTGACACAGCCTGGTCCTGTTACCTCAGGGTTAGAGTTTAGTGAAAGGGAAAGGTTATATAACACATATTCATTGTTGAAATTATTAACTTATTAAAAAAATGAACAAAATAAACTGGAAGCCTCTGGGTCCTGTGTCAAAAGTGTCCAAGTTTCCATCATTTTTCATAAAAGCTTTTCTATCTGATACCTGTATGTCAGCCATTTCCATCATGCTGTGGCAGAACCGGTCGCTGAAGTCCTTCCTGTGGGGTAATCCTGTATCATAAGAACATAGAAACCAGCAGCCAGTTATCTTACAGGATTGTGAGCATGCACACTGGGAGAGCGATTAATCCCTCTTCATAAATTTGGAATTCTGTATTGTGGCCTATTGTTGAGGTTTTGTAACGCGGTTAGTCTGGAGATGCCAGCTGCATTGCCACTCTACCAGGAAGCTAAGCTAGTTTTTCTTAAACAATTTCAGGACTAATTCGTCAGTGGTGTACCACAATATCAGCAGGCGATTCAGCTGTTTATCACCATACGCCCTCCATTGTGGCAGCCCCTTAAGAGATCAAACCCAAAGGACAGTTCTGTGTCCAATTTGGTGATAAAAA
Source organism: Odontesthes bonariensis (assembly GCF_027942865.1). Lineage (NCBI taxonomy): Eukaryota > Metazoa > Chordata > Actinopteri > Atheriniformes > Atherinopsidae > Odontesthes > Odontesthes bonariensis. The sequence goes on along the minus strand of NC_134522.1, from coordinate 850,316 downwards.
GTTTATCTTGAAGCTTGCCTTTAGGGTTACGGTTAGGATGTGGAAAGTGATCCAGGTGGGGCACCGTCCATCCCCCCATAGGGTCGCCGTCCCCTGGACCAATTGCGGGACGAGTTCCTGCCATAACGGACTGTGGTCATGTGAGTGTAAAGCATGATGCTGGGCTGTGATGTTTTCCAGATGCTTACACTGATGAAGACCTGATGCTGTACTGGAAGAGCGGCGATGAGTCGCTCAGCACCGATGACAGAATCTCCTTGTCTCAGTTCCTCATTCAGAAGTTCCACACCACGTCTCGGCTGGCCTTCTACAGCAGCACAGGTACGCCACCTTCTGTAGACCATGGGAACCTTTCCTTACAGCCACCTTCCACCTCAGACTCACAGCTGCAGACTCACAGCTGCAGATTCACAGCTTCAGACTCACAGCTGCAGACTCACAGCTGCAGACTCACAGCTGCAGACTCACAGCTGCAGACTCACAGCTGCAGACTCACAGCTGTAGACTCACAGCTTCAGACTCACAGCTGCAGACTCACAGCTGCAGACTCACAGCTGCAGACTCACAGCATCAGACTCACAGCTTCAGGCTCACAGCTGCAGACTCACAGCTGTAGACTCACAGCTTCAGACTCACAGCTGCAGACTCACAGCTGCAGACTCACAGCTGTAGACTCACAGCTTCAGACTCACAGCTGCAGACTCACAGCTGCAGACTCACAGCTTCAGACTCACAGCTGCAGACTCACAGCTTCAGACTCACAGCTGCAGACTCACAGCTTCAGACTCACAGCTGCAGACTCAAAGCTTCAGACTCACAGCTGCAGACTCACAGCTGCAGACTCACAGCTGCAGACTCACAGCTGCAGACTCACAGCTTCAGACTCACAGCTGCAGACTCACAGCTGCAGACTCACATTTTCAGACTCACAGCTGCAGACTCACAGCTGCAGACTCACAGCTGCAGACTCACAGCTGCAGACTCACAGCTTCAGACTCACAGCTGCAGACTCACAGCTTCAGACTCACAGCTGCAGACTCACTGCTTCAGACTCACAGCTGCAGACTCACAGCATCAGACTCACAGCTGCAGACTCACAGCCGCAGACTCACAGCTTCAGACTCACAGCTGCAGACTCACAGCTGCAGACTCACAGCTGCAGACTCACAGCTGCAGACTCACAGCTTCAGACTCACAGCTGCAGACTCACAGCTTCAGACTCACAGCTGCAGACTCACAGCTTCAGACTCACAGCTGCAGACTCAAAGCTTCAGACTCACAGCTGCAGACTCACAGCTGCAGACTCACAGCTGCAGACTCACAGCTTCAGACTCACAGCATCAGACTCACAGCTTCAGACTCACAGCTGCAGACTCACAGCTTCAGACTCACAGCTGCAGACTCACAGCTGCAGACTCACAGCATCAGACTCACAGCTTCAGACTCACAGCTTCAGACTCACAGCTGCAGACTCACAGCTTCAGACTCACAGCTTCAGACTCACAGCTGCAGACTCACAGCTGCAGACTCACAGCTTCAGACTCACAGCTGCAGACTCACAGCTGCAGACTCACAGCTGCAGACTCACAGCTTCAGACTCACAGCTTCAGACTCACAGCTGCAGACTCACAGCTTCAGACTCACAGCTTCAGACTCACAGCTTCAGACTCACAGCTTCAGACTCACAGCTGCAGACTCACAGCTTCAGACTCACAGCTTCAGACTCACAGCTTCAGACTCACAGCTTCAGACTCACAGCTTCAGACTCACAGCTGCAGACTCACAGCTTCAGACTCACAGCTGCAGACTCACAGCTTCAGACTCACAGCTTCAGACTCACAGCTGCAGACTCACAGCTTCAGACTTACAGTTGCAGACTCACAGCTTCAGACTCACAGCTGCAGACTCACAGTTGCAGACTCACAGCTTCAGACTCACAGCCGCAGACTCACAGCCGCAGACTCACAGCTGCAGACTCACAGCTGCAGACTCACAGCCGCAGACTCACATCCGCAGACTCACAGCTTCAGACTTACAGTTGCAGACTCACAGCTTCAGACTCACAGCTGCAGACTCACAGCATCTGATCCCTGCTGTATAAGAAGCTCTGACACAGAGACATTCAGCCAGTTTTCAGAATGTTCTGCACGGTTTAAAGTTTAAAGTGTCCACAGTGATGATCAGACTTAAAGGCAGCAGCTGATGTGCATTCAGCTTCTCTGTGTTTGCAGGCTGGTACAACCGTCTCTACATCAACTTCACCCTGCGACGCCACATCTTCTTCTTCCTGCTGCAGACCTACTTCCCCGCCACGCTCATGGTGATGCTGTCCTGGGTGTCGTTCTGGATCGACCGGCGGGCCGTGCCGGCCAGAGTTTCTTTAGGTGAGAACCAGCCGGTGTTTGGGCTGTGGGGAGGCTGTGACCTGGGTCCAGCATCCCTCACTTTCTTCTGAATTATTTTCTGTTTTCAGGCTGCTGTTGAACAGTTTTTCAGCTTCTCTCTCTTCCTCTGAGACCATCCTGTTCGATGGCTCAGTGAAAGCCAAGTTTTCTGCCTGATCTCCTGAATCTAAATAATCTTACACAATGAATCACTGGATAACATGTAGAATTTCTCACGTCCAACACAAAGTCTTCCTGTCTTTTCCATCTTGTCTCTGTCACTTTCAGCTCAATCATAAATTAACTGTATCGATAATCTCATCATATCTTTGAATAATTTAAGAACATGGATGCAGCAAACTTCCACTGCTTGTGTCAACATGATGTGAAGTGATGAGTTCCAGCTTCTGTTTCTGATCCTCATTCAGAATGACTGAATAATAAAGGTTAACAGAGACGGTGAAAACAAAAAACTTCCACTCAGGTTAAAAAGTTCATATTCTCTCTTGTTTCTAATTCATAATTTTTGTTTAGACAGAGCTGCTTCATCACACATATAAGCAGCTTTACAGCCTGCTCAGATGCTCTGTGCAGACCCAACCCAACGATAAACCAATAAACTGAGTGGGGAGCTCAGCATTTAGAAATGAATCAGTGCAACTGAATGGGCCTGTGCACCGGAGCGGGTCAACACACCCGGGTTATCTCTGGTTATCTCCAGGGAAAAGGTTGGTGTCAGATGACCAAAGAGAATACAAACAAACTTCATGTACAGTTCAGCACAGACGAGTTTATCTACTTTGGAAAACAAAGGTCTTCCAGGAATAACTTTCACTGTTTCACCTAAACTTCACTCTGACCGAGGTCCTACCGCCTGAAAACGCCTTTTGGTTAAAACTGACTGACTCTGGGTCTTTACATCGTGTCTTTACATCGTGTCTTTACATCGTGTCTTCAGTCTAACTGGGTGTGTCTGTGCAGGCATCACCACCGTGCTCACCATGTCCACCATCATCACGGGCGTGAACGCCTCCATGCCCCGGGTGTCCTACATCAAGGCCGTGGACATTTACCTGTGGGTCAGCTTCGTCTTCGTCTTCCTCTCTGTGCTGGAGTACGCTGCTGTCAACTACCTGTCCACCGCCCAGGACCGCCGCGAGCGTAAGCTGAGAGAGAGGGCCCGCTCTCAGGTGAGTTCCTCCGAGCAAACATCCGAGCTGCCTCATCATGAGGTGGGCGGAGCTTTCAGGGGATGTTGGTGAAATAACGATGTATTTAGAGTTGGTTCAGTAGGGTACGGTCAATGATCGTCCTGAACACACACAGCTGGTTCCTTAGAATCAAAGTGCAGAAGTGCCGACATGATTCAGGGGATGTTGGGGAAATAACGATGTATTTAGAGTCGGTTCAGTAGGGCAGTGGTTTTCAAAGTGGGGGCCGCGGCCCCCTGTGGGGCCACCACGGGGCGCTAGGGGGGCCTCAGAAAATTGGAGGGAAGATAAGAAAAAAATGCAAAAATATAATCAAATCTTTTTTTAAACATCATTATAAAAAATAGTCACATTTTTCAGTATTGAGTAAAATACAATTTATAATATTATATCATATCGAAATGTTATTTGCCATGCTTGTCTTTATGATTGGCTGCCAGTCAAAACATCGTAGACCTGGCGGTTTGCGCCTGTTCTCAAGCTGCTCTGCTCCTCAAGCTAGCTGTAGGTAGCTTAGCCAAAATGGACAGATTTTTGACTTGGAAGAGACTGAAAGAACTGGCCAACTAAAATCAGAAAATATGATGCAGCATACATTAAGTTTGGCTTTACAGCCATACAGAAAAATGGCCACGATTGCCCGAAATGCGTCCTCTGTCTGGAGACCCTCTCAAATGAGTGTTCGAAACCTTTGAAACTTCAGCGTCACTTGATAAAACATCCGTCAGAGTCCGAAAAAACGGTCGACTTCTTCAGACGTAAAGAAGAGCATTTAGTCAGGCTGCATTCACACAGCGAGCTACTGTCCATGAATAAAAGAAAGAAAATACGTTCTAAAAGTTGATGTTTCTTTACAAATTTTGTAGCATTGTCTGTGGTTTGCAAAGGGGGCCAGAAGCTGATACTGTTTGGGGGGCCTTGGCATGGAAAAGTTTGGGAACCCCTGCAGTAGGGTACGGTCAATGATCGTCCTGAACACACACAGCTGGTTCCTTAGAATCAAAGTGTAGAAGTGCCGACATGATTCGGGGGTTTTGATGATGTTGTGTGTTTGTCCCCTGCCAGTCGCTGCCCTGCACCTGCAGCATCTCACAGACCAGAACCATGACTATGCTGGACGGCACCTACAGCGAGGCTGACACCAACAGCCTGGCCGGGTACACCGAGGAGCCCATGGTGCCCGAGGAGGAGCCCGAGGAGAAGCACAAGGTCCCGGAGAAGTCTGAGCACATGGTGGTGCACCTTTCCATGAGCAGCGAGTCCGCCGGAAACAAGAAGAGGAAGAGCCTGCGGGGCCTCAACATCATCCAGAACACCCACGCCATCGATAAATACTCCCGCATGATCTTCCCCGGGTCCTACATCTTTTTCAACCTCATCTACTGGTCCGCTTACTGCTGAGCAGAACCCGAGCAGCAGGACCGGTTCGCACACTCAGGGACAGACATGTTTGGACTGGTTCTGAGAGACGCTGGTGATGTGGACCGGTTCTGTACTCTCAATGTTCTCCATCAAACAGAAACAACACGGACTGTTCCAAAGAGCTGGTTCCAGCTCCGGGACTCCACCCTGGCCGTGGTTCTGAGACCCAGCTGGTTCTGAGACCCACTGTATGTGTTAGCTGGTTCTGAGACCCACTGTAAGAACCTCATAGGAAACAGAACCAAGGTGTAAGAACCTCATAGGAAACAGAACCAAGGTGTAAGAACCTCATAGGAAACAGAACCAGGGTGTAAGAACCGACAGGAAACAGAACCAAGGTGTAAGAACTGACAGGAAACAGAACCGGGGTGTAAGAACCTCATAGGAAACAGAACCAAGGTGTAAGAACTGACAGGAAACAGAACCAGGGTGTAAGAACCGACAGGAAACAGAACCAGGGTATAAGAACCTCATAGGAAACAGAACCAAGGTGTAAGAACTGACAGGAAACAGAACCAGGGTGTTAGAACCTCATAGGAAACAGAACCGGGGTGTAAGAACCGACAGGAAACAGAACCAAGGTGTAAGAACTGACAGGAAACAGAACCAGGGTGTAAGAACCTCATAGGAAACAGAACCGGGGTGTAAGAACTGACAGGAAACAGAACCAAGGTATAAGAACCTCATAGGAAACAGAACCAGGGTGTAAGAACCTCATAGGAAACAGAACCAAGGTGTAAGAACTGACAGGAAACAGAACCAGGGTGTAAGAACCTCATAGGAAACAGAACCAAGGTGTAAGAACTGACAGGAAACAGAACCAGGGTGTAAGAACTGACAGGAAACAGAACCAGGGTGTAAGAACCGACAGGAAACAGAACCAGGGTATAAGAACCTCATAGGAAACAGAACCAAGGTGTAAGAACTGACAGGAAACAGAACCAGGGTGTAAGAACCTCATAGGAAACAGAACCAGGGTGTAAGAACCGACAGGAAACAGAACCAGGGTGTAAGAACTGACAGGAAACAGAACCAGGGTGTAAGAACCGACAGGAAACAGAACCAGGGTATAAGAACCTCATAGGAAACAGAACCAAGGTGTAAGAACTGACAGGAAACAGAACCAGGGTGTAAGAACCTCATAGGAAACAGAACCAGGGTGTAAGAACCGACAGGAAACAGAACCAAGGTATAAGAACCTCATAGGAAACAGAACCAGGGTGTAAGAACCGACAGGAAACAGAACCAGGGTGTAAGAACCGACAGGAAACAGAACCAAGGTATAAGAACCTCATAGGAAACAGAACCAGGGTGTAAGAACCGACAGGAAACAGAACCAGGGTGTAAGAACCGACAGGAAACAGAACCAAGGTATAAGAACCTCATAGGAAACAGAACCAAGGTGTAAGAACTGACAGGAAACAGAACCAGGGTGTAAGAACCTCATAGGAAACAGAACCGGGGTGTAAGAACCGACAGGAAACAGAACCAAGGTGTAAGAACCTCATAGGAAACAGAACCAAGGTATAAGAACCGACAGGAAACAGAACCAGGGTGTAAGAACCTCATAGGAAACAGAACCAAGGTATAAGAACCGACAGGAAACAGAACCAGGGTGTAAGAACCTCATAGGAAACAGAACCAAGGTATAAGAACCGACAGGAAACAGAACCAAGGTATAAGAACCTCATAGGAAATAGAACCGGGGTGTAAGAACTGACAGGAAACAGAACCAAGCTGTAAGAACCGACAGGAAACAGAACCAAGGTATAAGAACCTCATAGGAAACAGAACAGGGGTATAAGAACCGACAGGAAACAGAACCAGGGTGTAAGAACCTCATAGGAAACAGCACCAATGTGTAAGAACCGACAGGAAACAGAACCGGGGTATAAGAACCGACAGGAAACAGAACCGGGGTGTAAGAACCAACAGGAAACAGAACCGGGGTATAAGAACCGACAGGAAACAGAACCAGGGTGTAAGAACCGACAGGAAACAGAACCGAGGTATAAGAACCGACAGGAAACAGAACCGAGGTATAAGAACCGACAGGAAACAGAACCGGGGTGTAAGAACCAACAGGAAACAGAACCGGGGTATAAGAACCGACAGGAAACAGAACCAGGGTGTAAGAACCGACAGGAAACAGAACCGAGGTATAAGAACCGACAGGAAACAGAACCGGGGTATAAGAACCGACAGGAAACAGAACCGGGGTATAAGAACCGACAGGAAACAGAACCAGGGTGTAAGAACCGACAGGAAACAGAACCGAGGTATAAGAACCGACAAGAAACAGAACCAGGGTGTAAGAACCTCACAGGAAACAGAACCTTTTAGAGTTATTTGTTTTTTCTGTTGTGTGTTAGGATATTGTTGGAAGGAAATAACCAGAACTTACACCTGGTTCTGATTCTATGGTGCCAGCTGGGTCATGTGCTGGTTCAGTTGTTCTGTTGTATGAACCGGGTCCACCGGGTGGTTCTGTGTTTTCATGAGTTTTCTCCTCAGTTACTTTTTCTGTGTTATATCTGTGGGACAGCTGTCCTCTCACCTGAAGCTGTGTGTGTTGCCCTGACAACAGAGTATCCAATCAGGTGAATGTATCTTTAGTTTGGCCTCACCTGACCCTCAGCAGTACAGCTGCCACCTGCCACCTGACCATCAGCAGTACAGCTGCCACCTGACCCTCAGCAGTACAGCTGCCACCTGACCCTCAGCAGTACAGCTGCCACCTGCCACCTGACCACCAGCAGTACAGCTGCCACCTGCCACCTGACCATCAGCAGTACAGCTGCCACCTGCCACCTGACCCTCAGCAGTACAGCTGCCACCTGCCACCTGACCCTCAGCAGTACAGCTGCCACCTGCCACCTGACCCTCAGCAGTACAGCTGCCACCTGCCACCTGACCATCAGCAGTACAGCTGCCACCTGACCCTCAGCAGTACAGCTGCCACCTGACCCTCAGCTGTACAGCTGCCACCTGACCTCAGCAGTACAGCTGCCACCTGACCCCAGCAGTACAGCTGCCACCTGACCCTCAGCAGTACAGCTGCCACCTGACCCTCAGCAGTACAGCTGCCACCTGACCCTCAGCAGGACAGCTGCCACCTGACCCTCAGCAGTACAGCTGCCACCTGACCCTCAGCAGTACAGCTGCCACCTGCCACCTGACCCTCAGCAGTACAGCTGCCACCTGACACTCAGCAGTACAGCTGCCACCTGCCACCTGACCCTCAGCAGTACAGCTGCCACCTGACCCTCAGCAGTACAGCTGCCACCTGACCCTCAGCAGTACAGCTGCCACCTGACCCTCAGCAGTACAGCTGCCACCTGACCCTCAGCAGTACAGCTGCCACCTGACCTCAGCAGTACAGCTGCCACCTGACCCTCAGCAGTACAGCTGCCACCTGACCTCAGCAGTACAGCTGCCACCTGCCACCTGACCCTCAGCAGTACAGCTGCCACCTGACCCTCAGCAGTACAGCTGCCACCTGACCCTCAGCAGTACAGCTGCCACCTGACCCTCAGCAGTACAGCTGCCACCTGACCTCAGCAGTACAGCTGCCACCTGACCCTCAGCAGTACAGCTGCCACCTGCCACCTGACCCTCAGCAGTACAGCTGCCACCTGCCACCTGACCCTCAGCAGTACAGCTTCCACCTGCCACCTGACCCTCAGCAGTACAGCTGCCACCTGACCTCAGCAGTACAGCTGCCACCTGCCACCTGACCCTCAGCAGTACAGCTGCCACCTGCCACCTGACCCTCAGCAGTACAGCCTCCACCTGCCACCTGACCCTCAGCAGTACAGCTGCCACCTGCCACCTGACCCTCAGCAGTACAGCTGCCACCTGCCACCTGACCCTCAGCAGTACAGCCTCCACCTGCCACCTGACCCTCAGCAGTACAGCTGCCACCTGCCACCTGACCCTCAGCAGTACAGCTGCCACCTGACCTCAGCAGTACAGCTGCCACCTGCCACCTGACCCTCAGCAGTACAGCTGCCACCTGCCACCTGACCCTCAGCAGTACAGCCTCCACCTGCCACCTGACCCTCAGCAGTACAGCTGCCACCTGCCACCTGACCCTCAGCAGTACAGCTGCCACCTGCCACCTGACCCTCAGCAGTACAGCCTCCACCTGCCACCTGACCCTCAGCAGTACAGCTGCCACCTGACCCTCAGCAGTACAGCTGCCACCTGCCACCTGACCCTCAGCAGTACAGCTGCCACCTGCCACCTGACCCTCAGCAGTACAGCCTCCACCTGCCACCTGACCCTCAGCAGTACAGCTGCCACCTGACCCTCAGCAGTACAGCTGCCACCTAACGTTCTGAATGTTCTGATCTTTGTTAGCGACCTGAACAGACCTGTAACACCTGGAGCTGTGGGAGGTTCTGCTCACATTACAGACTGTTCTGCTGTATTTACAGACTGTTCTGCTGTATTTACAGACTGTTCTGCTCACATTACAGACTGTTCTGCTGTATTTACAGACTGTTCTGCTGTATTTACAGACTGTTCTGCTCACATTACAGACTGTTCTGCTGTATTTACAGACTGTTCTGCTCACATTACAGACTGTTCTGCTCACATTACAGACTGTTCTGCTCACATTACAGACTGTTCTGCTCACATTACAGACTGTTCTGCTGTATTTACTTGGATGTATTAAATGTCAAATGATCACTGTCCTTAATTCTGACTCATTAAAACTGCATTCACATCCGTTTCACCTGCTCAGTCAGTCAGGTGTGCTCATCAGCTGCTGTTGGCTCACATGTTGGACCAGGACCTCACATTACAGTCATTGATCAGTTATTGATTACAGCTAGGGCTGGGCAGCGAATAAAATGTTTAATCTAAGTAATCACATGATTTCCCTGATTAATCACGATTAATCTCATTTGTACGCAGAATCCAAAAATGAATCCAAAAGTAGCGTATAGCTTTTAGCATTTAGCTTTATTTTAATTATGCTGCCATATGAATGAAAGTGCCATAACATTTGTTGTGCAAACACACTTTTAACATCAGCATCTTTCTGGCCGAGTAAAAGTTCCGTACCCTTCTCCAGGTTTGGTGGATCCGCTGATTACTTTATTTTCCTGTTCCACAGCAGACAGCAACAGAGTTTTACAAAATAAAAGCCTGTGAGCAGCAGAGTTTTACAAAATAAAAGCCTGTGAGCAACAGAGTTTTACAAAATAAAAGCCTGTGAGCGACAGACTTTTACAAAATAAAAGCCTATGAGCAACAGACTTTTACAATAATAAAAGCCTGTGAGCAACAGACTTTTACAGAATAAAAGCCTGTGAGCAACAGACTTTTACAAAATAAAAGCCTATGAGCAACAGACTTTTACAATAATAAAAGCCTGTGAGCAACAGACTTTTACAAAATAAAAGCCTATGAGCAACAGACTTTTACAATAATAAAAGCCTGTGAGCAACAGACTTTTACAAAATAAAAGCCTGTGAGCAAAATACTTTTAAAATAATAAAAGCCTGTGAGCAACAGACTTTAACAAAATAAAAGCCTGTGAGTAACAGACTTTTACAAAATAAAAGCCTGTGAGCAACAGACTTTAACAAAATAAAAGCCTGTGAGTAACAGACTTTTACAAAATAAAAGCCTGTGAGCAACAGACTTTTACAAAATAAAAGCCTGTGAGCAACAGACTTTTACAAAATAAAAGCCTGAGAGCAACAGACTTTTACAAAATAAAAGCCTGAGAGCAACAGACTTTTACAAAATAAAAGCCTGTGAGCAACAGACTTTAACAAAATAAAAGCCTGAGAGCAACAGACTTTTACAAAATAAAAGCCTGTGAGCAACAGACTTTTACAGAATAAAAGCCTGTGAGCAACAGACTTTTACAAAATAAAAGCCCGAGAGCAACAGACTTTAACAAAATAAAAGCCTGAGAGCAACAGAATTTTACAGAATAAAAGCCCGAGAGCAACAGACTTTAACAAAATAAAAGCCTGAGAGCAACAGACTTTTACAAAATAAAAGCCTGAGAGCAACAGACTTTTACAAAATAAAAGCCTGTGAGCAACAGACTTTTACAATAATAAAATAAATAAAACAGGGGTGGTTCCCGGTTCGAGTCCCGCATCGGACGGCCCTGTGCTGCATGTTGTTCCCCCTCTTTCTGCTTCCTATCTCTCTGAACTTTCCATTAAAGGCACAAACCCCCCCCCCCAAAGAAATTATTATTATTATTTTTTAAATAAATAAAATCAGCGTTAATGCGCGATAAAATATTTATTTATTTAATATTTAATAATGAATGAGTTAAGGCGATAATAACGAGTTAACTCGCACAGCCCTAATTACAGTAGATTTCCCCTTCAGTGGACCTGCTGCTTCTGAGCGACAGGACTGAGGTTAGCTTGATGTTTCAGCAGATCGAAGCTCAGAAACCCAGAAAATATCTGCTCCAAATATAAAAGAAGCTTCAAGGCCGCAGAAACTAAAGTTTAACATATTTGCACAAAGGAAAAATGTCGTGAGAACAGAACTCTGCTGTTTAAATCATGTAAATACTGAACATGTTTATAATTTATATTTTTACCACAGCAACATCCAAAAGTCCTGATCCAGCTTAATTTCTTTATATATTTTCTTTCAAAAATATTTTTATTGAATTTTCCATATCAACAGCAATGTGAGGGCACATCCAGCATAAAGAGTAGAAGTAATAATAAATAAATAAAATAAAGTAAAAACAAAACAAACACCTTGGGTAATTTCTTTATATATTTTAAATAAAAACAGGAAGCAGCTGATTCCCTGAAACATGTTCTGGTTCTGGGACTGCTGGTCCGTTGGATCCCAGGTCTTCAGAAAGTGTTTTAATAAGAAAAATAATTTAAATCTGATTAAACACATCCAACTGGGGACAGTTTGTTCTGTTAAAGTCTTTATAAATGTGTTCACATTTATACATTTCTGACATTTCTGACATTTTTCTCAAAATAATACTCCGTAGTGTCAGAGATGTGTCAAAGGGTGTAAAATGGTTTAAATGGTTTGAATCTTTCCTTTAGCAACCAAAAACCAGCCATTTAAATTTAGCCAGCTCTGCCCGTAGTGGTGACCTGGCACACAGACATCATGAAAATGTTATTATGGGAAGACTAAATCACATGACCTGTCACATGACCCACCAGCGTGTTAAGTACGGGTCACTCTGGCAATTCATGATTCAAAGATTCAAAGATTCAAAGCTTTATTATCATATGTGCAGTTAGAAACGTGTTTCCCTGTACAATGACATTCTTTACTTTGTTGCCCGCACTGGATGTCCAAATATAATAAAAGATAAGATAAATAAAATAAGCATGCAAAAACAATAAATATAAAAATCTAGCTTGTGTGCATGAGTTGAAATGAAGGATAAAGTTTTTCATGGAATTTTCCAGAACATTTAAAGGGTTAACCACGTGCTCATTCACACTGAAAGTTTAGTAGCGCTGCAGTTTCCGAGGGCTCCCTGAATGCAGCACGGCTCCACTTCCTGTTTGCAGGAACTTTGCAGCAGATCAGCTGTTAGGGTTCTGTGGGTTAGATCAGGTTCTTTGGACCCCCGGACACACGGAACCGTGTTGGTGCCCGAAGCCGAAGCCGAACTGTCGGCCTGGTCCGCAGCTGCGACCCGGAGAGACCCGGACGCGGCTCGTTACGTCACTGTTCCGTAAGGCGGCGGTTAGATAACAGCTGAGGAGCAGCTTGGCCCGCACAGGTGAGTCGGTGTCTCCAGGGGGTAAAAACAGCCATGTTGCCTCCGTCCAGGTGTGTGTCCCTCAGTGCTTTCCGTATGTAAACTCAGCCTGCCAGAGCCTCCTGTCACAGGTGTGCGTTGCGCGTGACGTCCAGCAGGGGGCGGTAGTGACTTTAAAGACGTGTTGGGTGTTTTTCCATCCGTCAGTCAGTCTGAACTCAGCATGTTTCCTGTTGAGCTTCATTTAATCTGTTAACAAACAGCACCCGTACCCTCCTCTTCCTCCTCAGCCTTTGGAAAGTCTGCAGAATGTGCCTTTACATGTTCTGCTTGAACAGTGCTCGGACGTCCCAGGAACAGATGTGGTCCTGAGGGCCGATTTCCTGAATGCTTTCATGATGTTCTGCTCTGCAGAATCTTCCTCTGAGGAACTTTGTTTTAAACTCAAACTGGAGATTTTAAAGGGGATGAAAACAAAGATGAAACATGTGGAATTAATGCAGTATAAAAGTCAAAGTGAATTGTCCCAGTGGGTCAGGCTCAGGTTGGTAGATTTAAGCCTGTAACAAACACCACAGAAGAAGAAGCAGAAGCAGATGTTGTGGCTGGAGTGAGTCACAGTTTCCTCTGAGCAGCTCTGCTGTGTTCAGGGTCAGTTTTTAAAAAGGAAAAGCCATTGCATTCATGGCTCTGACTGTGTGCTGACCTCACTGAGAATCAAGGCATTGCAATTCAAAGAATAAATAAATCACGAAATTATGAATAAACTCTTTTATGAGTTGAGCAGAATCTTTTGCAGCTTGAAATCTGTGTCGATCTAGCCTGGCTGACGCGTCCACATCTGGATGAGATGGTGGTCTGGGAACTCGGTGTGCATTTTCTCGTATTTGAGGCGTGGTTTACGAATGCCTAGAGCCGTTTATTGGGCGCTACGAATGTCTATCAAATGGCGTCTGGTTCTTCCCATGCTGCTTTGCGCGCGATTCATAGCCAATTGTATCACTTATACCAGATGACGTATGTAGAGTGACAGAAATTTGACGAGGAAAAAGAAGACGCGTTGCTCTTTTTTAAAAGTAAACTTGCGTTCTAAGCTACTTAAAACACTTTCTAAGGCTGCATCGAACGGTAACGTTGTGTCCGCTGCCATGTTGGATTAACACTCTACAAGCTTCGGTGTAGCGCATAGCAACGTCGTCATCGTCTTAGATTTGAGGTGATAAATTAAACCCGACGTGGAGAAACTCTTTGAATGATGTACCCCCTCTAGAAATTTCAGCTTTACATGATTTGCAAATTGCTATCCGTTGGTCTTTCTCAGATACACTGAAATACGTCCACACCGCAGACATGTTGGCCCGAATGCTGTTCGCGGTTTTTGCTCCCGCCATCACAACATTCTGTTTCGGCCTTGTTGTTTCGGTGATAAAAGTCTTTCTTTCTTTGGGCCATTTTCGGCCGAAGATTTTCGGTGGCCGAATTTTTGGTGCATCCCTAGTTACCAGTCCTGTCCAAACCGGTTCTGGTTCTGTCTGTACTCAGGCCATGACCCAGCAGGAGCAGCAGGAGTTCACGGAGAGCCTGGAGGCGGCGCTCTCCTGGATGAGGGCGGTGCAGGAGAGGCTGAGGGCCAACGACAACACCGCGGGGCCCCGGGACGCCCTGGAGGCCCGGCTCCGGGAGACCAAGGTGAGGCCCTGTTCTGCTCAGAGACGCAAACTTGATACTTTAACTTGATACTTGAAACTTGAGATGTTTTAACGTGGAATCGTTCAGAAGATTCTTAAACTGAAATGAAACGTTCCTGTTTGTGGATTAAAGAAGAAAAAAAGTAATATTTCTACCCCCTACCCGAACCAGGGTTTGAATCCCATTCCTACTTATCTTAACCTCTTCTAATATAAACCTGATGAACCTGGTTCAGGCTGGAAATGTGCAAAGAGCTGCTGTCAGGGTGTTCCCATCCAACCAGTCTGTAGAGAGTTTAAATAAGGTTACCCCCCCACCCCCACCCCCGCTCCCCGGACTGATTCCAGACTTTAATTTAAAGTCATTTTCCTACATTTCAGTTCCATCATGTAGACATTTAAACCCTTTTTATACACAGTCCCCTCATTTCAGGCTCCATAATGTTTGGGACAGCTGGCGGCCATGTTTGTTTTGCTGTAAGTTTCCACCTTCTGGTGCTCAGAATCGGCAGCTTTCTGAAGGTTCTGAGTTAGCTTTCTGAAGGTTCTCTGAGGGTCCGAAGGCGTCAGAGCCCGGGAACACTGATTCCTGATGACCGAGCAGCTCTCAGAGGGTCTGCATGGAGGCGTGATGCTCCTCAGGTGTTGAGGTTCTCCCACTTGTTCCTGCAGAAAATCCAGCAGTCGGAACATGAGGGGCGCGTAAAGATGGACGTGGCGCTGGTGGCGGCGGAGAGCCTTCTGCAGAGCGGAGATGAAGAGCTGAGGAACGCCACCCACGCCCAGCTGAAGGAGCTGAAGAGCCAGTGGGAGGAGACCTGCACCTACATCATCCACTGCCACAGGTGAGCCCACAGGTAACTGCCCAGGTGGGTTTCAGGTCACACTGAGTCGCACAGGGTCCAAAGGTCCATAAATAGATATGTATAGAATCATAGATATGTATAGAATCATAGATATGTGTAGAACCATAGATATGTGTAGAACCATAGATATGTATAGAATCATAGATATGTGTAGAACCATAGATATGTATAGAATCATAGATATGTATAGAACCATAGATATGTATAGAATCATAGATATGTATAGAATCATAGATATGTATAGAATGGCT
This sequence comes from Odontesthes bonariensis, assembly GCF_027942865.1. NCBI lineage: Eukaryota > Metazoa > Chordata > Actinopteri > Atheriniformes > Atherinopsidae > Odontesthes > Odontesthes bonariensis. The sequence continues at coordinate 834,759 of NC_134522.1, read as the reverse complement.
AGATGTCTCGTCCGCGTTGCTGGGCAACGGAGTCGAACGTCCGCAGATGGCGGCCATCTTAGCACAGGCAGCTCTCTCGCCAACAACATTGTGTTGATGGTGAAACATTCAAACATTCAAGACATAACTTGCTTAATTCTCAAACGTTTAGGTTATTATAAACATCAAAGTAGTAAGCTAATTATCACACTACAGACGAAGTCCATATTTATTTTTTAAAATAAAAACGTAAATATTTCACGTTTATTTGCCCCATGACTCAACTTTATTTATCCCTTGGGATGACTCCCTCAGGGAAATTCAAGTCCCCAGTAGCTCCAAACACACACATAGGATCTCTATAAATCTAAAATACAGTATAATATAGAATAATTAATATAATATATAATTAAGATATAATTAATATAGAATAATCTAAAACAAAGTGTAAAAAAGAATATAGGCTATACAAGATATACAAAGTAAAGAGAGTTAAATAAAATAAGTTATAGCACTATGGTTGAGTTATTGCCCATATTGCACTACACTTGTGTTAATTACACATTGTATGCACATAGTCTGACCATAAATAGATAAGATATTGCACAGTAGTGACGTGAATTATTGCACAGATGACCGAATAAATAAAATATCGTACAGGGTCTTTTAGTATGTAAAATAGTGTAAAATCGTCGAAATTTCTGCGAGATACGAGCAATGTTCCCTCTAATTTTTCATGTTTCTGGGCATACACACAAGCTCCCTGAGCACACTGAGGACCACTGTGAGCAACATCAGATGTGCACGCTGTGGCCACACACCAGTATCACACTTGTTGAAAACCTTGGATCATAGCAAGTTACATGGCTTATTAAAAGAATCAAATCACAGCAGTAATTTTCATTAGTTTACTTTTAATATAAGTGATTTGGCCCACTAAAAATGAAAAAGACAAAAATCTTGTTGTTCATGAGATGTGTAGTATGTTATCTGTTATATGTGAGTCATGCTTGTAGCCTGCATGTTTTGCAGAGTAGACCTTTCTCACTCAAAAAAGAAAAAATTTCACCCAGTTTCACCGCTTGTTCTTCTGTTTGCACATACTCAAACAGCCATTCCGTTCTAAAAGAACCGCATTTCTTTTTTTATTTGGCTTGGTGAGTGGATGTGTCGCTGGCGCTGCCCGTTCGTTTCGCCATGATAAGGGGCGTGTTTTAGCTCCTAACTCTGCCGCACTGTTGTTAGCTAGCTAACCTGCACGGCGCGTATGGGCAGGGCACATATGCAAGCACTATCAATGCTCTGATTGGCTGCATAGCGTAAGTAAACCATATCGTATCATTGGCTGAACACCTGTCACTCACTGCGTTACATTGAAAAATGGTACAGAAAAACACATTATTGGTCTAATTAATCAGATTAAATTAGGTCTAGTATTAGACATTAATTAATACGTTAATGGTGAATTTTATTTTATGCGCTACATAGATTTTCTTGTGCGCTGAGAATGTGGGAGCAGCTCAGAGGGAACATTGGATAAGAGTAATAGCATCAGAGCAGATAACTTAGCGTAACTCAGGTTACCTCAGGTTTGACTGTCTCCCGGACATCTCACCCTGTGGTAAGATGGCCGACTTGTGCGGACGTTCTAAACTCAGACGTAACACATCTAGCCATTCTATACATATCTATGGGGCTGAACAAGGCGCTCATTCTCTGCTTCCTGTTCCCGCAGCCGCATCGAGTGGGTGTGGCTCCACTGGAGCGAGTACCTGAAGGCGTACGAGGAGTTTGAGCTGTGGCTGACGAAGCAGCGCCGCGGCCTGGACGTGGGGGCGGAGCTCCAGCTGGGGGCCAAGGAGAAGCTGTGGCAGCTGGACCAGCATCGGGTGGTGGTGAGCGACGTCCAGGGCCAGGTGGTGCTGCTGGAGAGGCTGCTGGACGAGGCGGCGGCGCTGCACGGCAGGACGCAGGACCCCAGCGTGGATCCACAGGCCCAGGAGAGGCTGCAGGAAGCGTACCGCGACGTCAAGGACCGGGCCGAGGTGGGCGCGCTCAGTTTTATTTATGAAGCTCCAAATTGCAACAAATGTCGTATCAGGTCACTTCAGAGATTCAGTCCGATTACACTCCACCTGTGTATGACCTATGACCTATGACCTGTGACCTGTGACCTTTGACCTTTGACCTTTGACCCATTAGGAGCGCCTGGCGCTGCTCCAGAGGATCAGCGAGGAGCACCAGATGTTCCACAGCTGCGTGCAGAGGTTCCAGTCCTGGCTGCTGTCCAAAACCAAGGAGCTGACGGAGCTGATGGAGCGGGATGGCCCGGCCGAGGGGAAGCTGAGGGCCCTACAGGTGAGCACACACCTGGTGGAGCAGCTTCGCCCGTCTGTCGGCCGCAGCCTGCGGACTGGGCAAAGCCAATGTCAATCAATCAACATCAAAACCAATCGGAATTTTGATATGCAGTCGCGTAGCGCTCTATGATCCTTGATAGGTTGTCTACGTTGGCACTTGATATTTGCCTATTGCTATTTATCTACCGGGTGTAGCTGGCCATCCAATAATAATTATGTTCACTTAAAGATTCTTTGTGACAAGTAAAGCTGTTCATGATATCAATTTCATAAGTATGGTTTTTATTTTCCACTAGCCTTGAATTTCCCGCGAACGTTGCCAACAATCGCAAACCCTCTGAGGGGCTAGTTCTCCGCGAACATAACCTACAGTGGAACTTGACGTGAGTTTGACGAAGTCAACAATGCAATTATGGAATTATAGAATGGCATGTTAACTAGACAATCTTTGACTAAATCATTTAAATTTAACTGTTCAAAGAAAACATGTTCACCACGAACGTTCACCACTGTTTGAGACAGTTTATAAAGTAACTAGACAATCGTTGATTGAATGCACCTCAGCTCTCGGGGGGCTCCCTAGTGGCTCAGGGCTCCAAGCTGTTGACAAGGTGCGCCTCTGGCCGCAGGTGGAGCAGCTTTGCCCGCCCGTCGGCCGCAGGTGGAGCAGCTCCACCTTCGATGCGTCCAACTGAAGCCTGAGCGGGTGTTTCTCTCTCTGAGGCTCTGGACGACGGCGTGGCGTGCGAGGAGAAGACGCTGCAGCACATGGAGGGCGTGGCGGACGCCATCAGGGCCCACACGTCTCCGGCAGGGGCGGAGGCGGTGCAGGAGGAGGCGGAGGAGCTGCGGCTGGGCTGGCAGCGGCTGCGACAGGGCCTGTGCGAGGCCGAGGACGGGCTGCGCGGCAGCCTGGACGCCCACAGCCAGTACGTGGCGCGCTGCCGCCGGCTGGGCGAGGACATAGGGCGCCTCCGTCACCTGTTGCAGGGGCTGGACCGGGAGCTGGTGGTGGGGGGGCCGGAGCCCCGGGGCGGCGAGGAGCACAGCGAGGAGCACAGCGAGGAGCACAGCGAGGAGCAGATGGAGGGCCGGTGGAGGAAGTACACGGTGAGCCACATGTCAGAAGCATTATTTCATCTATCAGATTGTAAGGTTAGTCTGTCACAAGGCCGGTACACGTGGCCACATGACCAAGTATTAAAAGGACAGTTCGCCTCTTTTGACATGAAGCTGTGTAACATCCCATATCAGCAACATCATTTATGAACATCTTCTTACCCCCTGCTGCGTCCTGTGAGCAGAGTTCCAGCCTCGTTTTGGCGTTGATGAAGGTAGTCCGGCTAGTTGGCTGGGGCTAAACAAATAAAGCGTCTTGTTTCTCAAAACAATATGCGTTCAACAGAGTAATACATTTGCATCACAAAATCGTTTTGCATGAAAAAGTCAGACCTCGCATCGCTTGGCGCTATTTTTGCCTCCCTTGATATCAATGCGTCAAGCCACCTAGCGATAGCTGCACCTGTTACAGTGTTTACTGCTCGGAAGCAGGGGACTGCTCGGTCTGCTCTTCGGTCTGCACAGTTTACATTGGATGCATTGATATCAAGGGAGGCAAAAATAGCGCCAAGCGATGCAAGGTCTGACTTTTTCATGCAAAACGATTTTGTGATGCAAATGTATTACTCTGTTGAACGCATATTGTTTTGAGAAGCAAGACGCTTTATTTTTTAAACCCCAGCCAACTAGCCGGACTACCTTCATCAACACCAAAACGAGGCTGGAACTCTGCTCACAGGACGCAGCAGGGGGTAAGAAGATGTTCAGAAATTATGTTGCTGATATGGGATGTTACACAGCTTCATGTCAAAAGAGGCGAACTGTCCCTTTAAGAAGCTCAGCTGCAGGTATTGAAGATAAACGAAGGCAGGTAAACTTAGGAGGGTCTAAGGCAGTGGTGGAGCAGTGATTTTAAATGTGGGGGTGTTCCAGGGGGGGCACATGAGCACCACATCAAGCCCAGAGACACAACGCTGAAGTTGGCATCCAATCGCGAATTTAATGGATGGGCATAAAAGGCCATTTTACTGCATTTTTTTTGCATTTTGATCGCCCTAAACTAGATCCTGTATGGAAACTACATTGGTTACACTGCTCAAATCTGGATGGAATTATTCTAAAGAGGGTACAGGGTCTTTAAAACACATTTTATGATTTGTTAAAACTTTATTTGGTCATTGAAAATTCAAAAAGGTGAAATCATCTTGCTGTAAAAGTGGGGGTGTTGAAACACCCCCATCCCCCACGGGTGCGACGCCCATGGTCTAAGGTAAAAAGAATGGCAATTCAGTTTGTTCAAGAGGGGGAGAAAGTTAATAAGACGATAAGGAGGCACGGCAGCTTGGAGGATGCTTGTGATTGGGAGATGCAGCTAGATTTAGGAAATAAGCTTGTTGTTCCCCAGGAGATAGCCTCTACAAATCTAAGGCCTGATATAGTCTTGTGGTCTAGGAGTAGAATGAGAGTCTATTTCATAGAGCTGACTGTTCCTTGGGAGGAATTAGTAGCAGAAGCATATGAAAGGAAAAAGCTTAGATATGTGGAGTTGGGGGCAGAAGCAGAGCAGCGAGGATGGAAGGTTAGAATCTGTCCAGTGGAAGTAGGATGTAGAGGATTTGTTGCAAAGTCTGTTGTCTCATTGCTGAGGGAGCTGGGTGTAAGTGGACAGAGTGTGAGGAAAATAGTGAAGGAAGTGTCAGATGAGGCAGTAAAGTCCAGTCAGTGGGTTTGGATTAGAAGAAGCAATAGCAGCTGGGGGCCCAGCAGGGGGAGCACTTAGGGTAAACAGACTCTTGGAAAAAGCAAAGAAGAAGTTCAAGATATTTAAGTGGAGGGTGTGGCCCATGTGAGCCTTTTGAAACAAGGCGGCCATTTTAGGTGAGTTGGCCTGTATGGCTTTGTTTTTGCTGGCATTTTTAGTGACTGTAGGACTGTTTAGGTGAGTTTGTCTGCTGAATCTGCTATTGTGTCTTGTCCTGCCTCCACCTCTGGCACCCTCTATACTTTCATTACACCCTACCCGAACCAGGGTTTGAATCCCATTCCTACTTATCTTTACCTCGTCCATTTCTACCCCCTGACTCTGGTCCATTTTTTCTTTTCTTTAGCACAAGTTTCTTGTGTTTACCTTAAATTTTGGGTTTCAGTAAATGCATTAGTTCATCAGTTGTGTGTGTGTTGCAGGGGGTGAGGAACACGCTGGCGGGGGAGGAGTCTCAGGTGGAGCTTCTGAAGGCTCAGCTGAAGGAGCTCTTCAGGTTCTCAGAGGACTCTCGTCACCTCTCTGACGACGTGCTCGCTGTGGTCAAAGAGCATCAGAGGTAGCTGTGTGTTCATTACTTCGAGTCAGCAAGAGTTGGGTTATAATGAGAAGGTTGGTCTCCTCAGATCATGTTGATCATTCAAACAGAACCAGACCTCTCTCACCTGTAAGGAACGAAGGAAGGAATTAATTGATACAGCACTTTTCCGTCCTAAAAATTCAAATGAAACAATGAAAGCACAACGCGGTATCAGAGACGGATAAATCCTCCCATCCAGAACACGGTCCCGTTCAAGGGAAACCAGTTTAAACAGATTTCTGTTCTTCAGCCCAAAGTTCAGGAGCAACAGCCTGATCCCAGCCTTTATGTCATCAGGCTGAGAAGAAAGATGCATTCTGTGTAATATTGTAGGAAAGATCAGCCAGTGAGGAATGAGAATAAAGCGTCGTTTCCACTATGCAGTCCGGTACGGGTCGGTTCAGAACGGTTCGGTACGGGTCGGGTCTCTTTGGGGTCAGCTTGTGTTCCCACTGTACAAAGGGGGCCCTCAGGGGTGGGCGGAGCCGAAGCGTAAATAACAAATAACATCCATAATGTGGAACCACCTCCAAGCTTCTTCAGCTTAATGCCACACAGGCTCGCGGTGCGGCTGGAAAACTTTTTGGTTTGGCCTAGCGCCATCGAGCTCCCGCTGCACAGCCTCCTCACCAACACCGGAGAGCAGAGCCTGGAACCGGTCCTGTGTGCTCGGTACCCCAAGCAGAAGGGTTACAGACATGGGAACCATGGGTTCCATGGTAACGAGTTCCATGGTAACGGGTTCCATAGGACCGGTTCCAAGGGTGTAACTTTGGGTCTACCATTGGGGGGGTTAAACTCGCAGCATATTTATTTATTTATTTAATCATTTTCTTGCTCGCTAATTTGCCATTCCTGTGTTAGAAATACATTGTGATACTTTTACTGATTTAGGCTACTTAACGTAAATGCAGCAGTTCACTTCACTATTTATGCCATAACGACACAGTAGTTAAATTCAGTGTTTAAGCACTAGCCAACATTGGCAGACGACAAGAACTTAAAGATTAATCAATTTCATCACTGTATTGGCACCTACATGCAGCAAATGTATTATGCACAATGCAACTCTCGATACATCACACAGTACAGGGTGGCACACTGGAGTGCAGCTTGCACCTTTATTCGGAACTGATTTCACATATTGCCCACTTACTATCACATTAAGATTGCTATTAATTAATAATAATAATACTAAAGGAGTCAGACCTGTTACTGATGGTGAACTTGTCTTTAATGTCGGGTGTGTTTCCAGAACCACTAAAAACAGCTGTATAAACCTCTGCTGAAAAAGGACAATCTTGACAAGACACAAATGAACAACTACAAGCCTATCTCAAATCTCCCATTTTTAAGTAAGATCATTGAAAAAACGGTTTTTCAACCACTTAATTACTTTTTAAAACAAAATAACTGCTATGACACCTTCCAGTCAACTTTTAGACAGAACCACAGCACTGAGACTGCTCTGACAAAGAGTTTAACAACATATGTCTGAATACAGACGGTGGAAAAATGTCAGTCTTAGTTCTACTAGATGTCAGTGCTGCATTTGATACAGTTGACCACAATATATTACTAAAACGACTGGAAAACTGGGCGGGTTTAACAAATTTCACGGAAAAACATATGTTTTGACTGTTAAGCCCGGTGAAGATTTAACACATTAGCAGTTATTCCAGTTGTCAACGCCGCTTAAAAAGGTGATTTTCTTCTCTTCTAGCATTATCGTGACAGGAGAACCATGCCAACTTTGGATGCAGTTATCTTAGCGATAGCAATAGCCTCAATATACATATCGTTGGAAAGCTTAGTTTATGGCCGTGTGAGCACAATAACTTAGTTTTGTAAATTTTACCAAAGCGACTGGTTTCGCCTTGCAGGATCACATATAAGGAACACATGAGGTGAACGTCTTGGTATGTGCAAGACAACATTCAAGATTTTCGCGCTAGCTTTGTGAACTTTCTGAGCAGCCGTCACAGCCCTTTTCCATCAATTTAACTCTCGTTAATCCACCTCTTAGCACAACAAACCCCAAAAAAGTGTGACTGTTTTGGAGCAAACAGCAACTTAATACAGTTCAGTGACATTGGTTCCACACAGTGATCCCTGGCACCCTCTGGCACCACTCACCAGGTCCAGCGGCTGCGCATAAACAAACTTTCGGTAGAGAAATTGGGTTGGGTAATACCAAGTAGTCGGTTTGGGGGGGGTTACATTACAGATTATTTAAAACATGATGCTATCTTGAAATGAAATGAATGAATAAAGAAAACAAACAAAAGTTATTCATTCAGAATTTTATGATATTTTTTGATGATTTGATTTGATGATATTGGGGGGGTTATATTAGCTGGATCTGATTTTTGAGGGGGTCATGACCCCCGTATCCCCCGTGCAAATTACGCGCATGACCGGTTCGCTTTTGTGGTAGTGGAAACACTGAAATGAGAGAACCGTTCTGAACCGACCCGTACCGGACTGAACCGACCCCTGCAGAGTGGAAACGGGGCTTTAATATTTAAGAGCTCAGTAAAAGATAGCATTCTGACGGAGGTCTTCGGTGTCTCCGTGTGCCTCAGTGTGAAATGCAGAGCGACCCGGCTGTGTTCAGAATCTGAACTGGGTCTGAGGAGCGTCCTCCAGGACCCGCTGCTGGTTTACACCCAGTGGAGCCACGAGGTCTCTCAGGTTCTGGAGGCCTCGGCCGAAGTCTCGGACTTCTCCCACATCGCCCTGCTGGTCCAGAGGATAGAGGTAACTACCCCACAGACACACACACGGGTCACCTCAGAAACAGGTCTAGGCCCAACAGGTCCAGGTCTAACCCTATCCAGTAACTTGGACTCATGTGTCCTGTGTGTCAGAGTCTGCTGCAGGACAGCGTCCAGCTGCAGGAGCGCCTCAGCCTGCTGCAGGTGAAGGGCGACCTGCTGGACTCTGTGTTCGGGCCGGACGGGTCCGACGGTCTGCGGGAGGAGCTGAGCGACGCCGTCCAGAACCGAGAGCTGCAGCACGCTGAGCTTCTGCAGAGGAAGAGCCGACTGCAGGTATACCTGTTTCCTGTTTTACTGTTTCCTGTTTCCTGTTTCCTGTTTCCTGTTTCCTTTTTCCTGTTTCCTGTTACCTGTTTTCCTGTTTCCTGTTTCCTGTTTACTGTTTCCTGTTTTCCTGTTTTCCTTTTTCCTGTTTCCTGTTACCTGTTTTACTGTTTCCTGTTTCCTGTTTTCCTGTTTTCCTGTTTCCTGTTTACTGTTTCCTGTTTCCTGTTTTCCTGTTTTCCTGTTTCCTGTTTACTGTTTCCTGTTTCTTGTTTTCCTGTTTCCTGTTACCTGTTTTACTGTTTCCTGTTTCCTGTTTTACTGTTTCCTGTTTCCTGTTTTCCTGTTTTCCTGTTTCCTGTTTACTGTTTCCTGTTTCTTGTTTTCCTGTTTCCTGTTTCCTGTTTTACTTTTTCCTGTTTCCTGTTTCTTGTTTTCCTGTTTTACTGTTTCCTGTTTCCTGTTTTCCTGTTTCCTGTTTTCCTGTTTCCTGTTTCCTGTTTTACTTTTTCCTGTTTCCTGTTTTACTGTTTCATGTTTGTTTACTGTTTTATTGTTTACTGTTTTACTGTTTCCTGTTTTACTATTTTACTGTTTCCTCTTTTACTGTTTCCTGTTTCCTGTTTCCTGTTTCCCGTTTCCTCTTTTACTGTTTCCAGTTTTACTATTTTACTGTTTCCTCTTTTACTGTTTCCTGTTTCCTGCATGGTGTGCAGTGTGTCTTTAAAACATTTGAGGAAACTGGACAAGTGGAGGACAAAAGAAGAAGAGTCAGAAGTGTCACTGCAGCTGTTTCCTGTTTAGATGGAAATATGTAAAGAAATGAGGTCTGAATGCGATCAGGTGCATTTCCACAGTTGGCCACAGGTGGGCAGTGTCCTGTGCTCTGACGACTTATTAATAAACGATATATTTTCTTCAGATTTGTAAAGAAATGAGGTTTGGATCAGAACTTCTGGATGTTCCTGTAGAGAAACTAACATCTGATCAAACCCACAAACCAGAACCAGATCAGAAACGCATCTGGACTTTGGGTTCTGGTCCATTTAACGGAGTGAGAATAAACGGGCCGTGTTCTGTTCTGTTCTGTTCAGGGTTTCATCTCAGCAGCCAAAGACTTCGGGGAGGCCCACCAGCTGATCCGGTCCAGCCTGGAGGCCTTCAGCGATCGTCTGCAGGCGGCTGACGTCCTGCAGCCCGACATCCTCGCCAAGAAGAGCCAACTGGACCAGCTCCTGGTGAGTCAGAACCGGGCCGGTTTCTGCACAGTGTGGAGGACCGGGTCACTGACCCACTGTGTGTGTTCAGGTTCTGCAGAAGGACCTGCAGGACTCTGAGGTCCAGCTGTCGCTTCTGGAGTCACTGGTTTCCTGCAGTCAGAACCACAGGGCCCGGTCCGAGAGGCTGAGAGGGGACTGGAGGGAGCTGCAGAGGAGAGTCCGGGTGAGGTTCTGCTGGGTTCTGCTGGGTTCTGCCGGGTTCTGCTGGGTTCTGTGATGGGTTCTGTGATGGGTTCTGATGGGTTCTGCCGGGTTCTGATGGGTTCTGTGTGTTCAGGCCAGAGTTCAGCAGGCTAAGGACGGCGTGTTGGACCATCAGAACTTTCACGGACAGCTGCTGGGCCTGCAGCAGTGGATGATGGTCATGAAGCAGAAGCTGGAGTCCTTCTGCGGCGCCGCGGGGGGCTGGAGCGTGGCGGGCCGGCGCCGCGAGGCCGAGGTCAGTGTTCTGATGATTTTTTTTATCCTGGTTCTTCCTGCTCACTGAAGGGAACAGAACCCTTCAGGTTTTGAAGGGAACCTGGTTGAATCAACAGGTTCGATGGAGCTCAAACTGTGTTCTGATTGGCTAAAACCCGGCTCTGGTTCTGACCCTGTGTCTGCCCACAGCGAGCGCTCGGAGAGTTCCCAGATAAGGAGCTCCAGCTGCAGCAGGTGGAGGTCCAGGGCCAGGCGGTGCTGGACCGGACCTCGGAGGACGGGCGGGTCCACGTCCAGCAGGACCTGCGGCGCCTCAGGGAGGAGTGGGACCGGCTGTACGCCACGAGCCTCAATGTCCACAGGTACCTGAGTTCACCAGGGTGGGGGGTGGGGGGATCAGGACCGGTTCTGAGTCTCTGTGTCTGTCAGGCTGCTGGACCGCTCAGAACCGGGGCCCCAGAACCAGGACGACGGGACCCAACAGTCATCGGTCTCAGACGCTGAAGGACGGGAAGACGAGGGTTCTGCTCTCAGCAGAGCCGCCCAGTGGACCGGAGCTGGTGTCGCCACGGCTGGAGTCGTACAGAACCGCCAGGACCCGGCAGGGTTCGGTGGGGCCGGCCGTGGTGAGGACAGCGTGGACACCGGAGGAGCAGATCGGACCTTCACGGTAAGAAGTCTTCATGTCTGTTAACATGGGCCGGAACCAGGACCCAAACCAAGTACCGGGGGATCCATTACGGTGCAGAACTATGGATCAAGTCGGGTTCAGTCAGACCAGTGACCAGAACAAAGCAGCTGCTTCGACCCGGCTTGGCCCGGGACAGAAGGACGGTGTAAAACCAGAGCTAAAGGATTCTTTTTGGGTTCTTTAAGCGGGTCGTAGGCAGAACCTCTGAGCAGACACACTCAGGCTGGACGGTCGGCTTCTCAGAACCGGACCACAGGGGAGGATTAGAGAATGTTATCCAACATCCAACCTCAGAACATCTGGTGGTGAAAACGGTCCGGGTTCAGAACCTGTCTGTGGACCGACAGGAACACGTTAAGCCCTCCATCTATCCTTTTTTTTAAGGTAAACACAAGAAACTTGTGTGGGATACAAACCCTGGTTCGGGTAGGGGGTAGAAATAGAAGAGATAAAGATAACTAGGAATGGGATTCAAACCCTGGTTCGGGTAGGGGGTAGAGATACTCTACTCATTGAGATACTTCTAGACTTAGTAGGTTTGATTTTCATACCAGCCCACTTTTGATTTTCTTCATGCATGGCACTGTTGTAGTCACCAACGTCATATCATCCATGTAGGCCTTAATTGGTGTAAGGCGCATGCCATCCTGACGTCTCTCTCCACCTACAACCCACTTGGAAGCTCTAATTATCTCCATGGCCATTGTAAATGCTAATGGAGAAATCGTACACCCTGCCATAATGCCTATTTCTAGCCTCTGCCAACCTGTTGTGAAATCTGCTGTACTTAAGCACAGTCTAATATCCTGAAAATGTGCTCTTACTAAGTTAACAACTACTACGGGCACTCTAAAATAATCAAACACTTTCCAAATAAGGCTATGTGGCACTGAACCAAATGCATTTGCTAGATCTAGAAATATAACATGCAAGTCTTTATTCTCCATCTTGGCTATCTGAATCTGATGCCAAATCATGCTAGTGTGCTCTAAACACCTTTGGGGTCTTTGCCTCCTGTCAGCCGTCTTTCCAATCTGTCACATGGTCTTTCCCTTGTGGTCAGCTGCCCTATTCACAGCAGTCATGGCTAGATTTGGATTCAAATCAGAAACTTGTGCCAAAGAAAAAATGGACCAGACTCAGTGAATAATTCCCTATAATATAGATCAGTGAGCAGTGCTGACCAACATGTCATTGGGGTCATCAGGTGGGAACCTCCTGTCATCAGAACTCTCAGCTCTTACGTGGGACTAACTGGGCCTGAACAATGGTTCTGCAGTTCTCCATCAAAGTTCTGAAACAGAATATCAGGAATCTCCTCTCCTTTATACTACTGGGAGCCGGATGCTCCAGCTCAGCCCAGTCCTGGTCCTGGTCCTGGTCCTGGTCCTGGTCCTGGTCCTGGTCCTGGTCCTGGTCCAGGTCCTGCTGCCCATCTCCTGTCGGGCCGAACAGATGCAGCAGGATTAGAGGCTTGTGACGGACGTGTGACCCTGGTCTGGTGTTTTGGGCTTTTCAGGACCACAGAGGACTGGACCGGTCCAGGTGGAGGCAGTTTGAGGCCTGGCTGTCCAGAGAGAACGAGCTCCTTTCAGAGATCCTCAGCGCCAAGGAGGCGGGACTCGGCACCAAGGAGGTCCAAACCAGATGGGAAACACTGCAGGTAAAAGCTCTGTGATCACATGTTGCTCCTTCCCTCACCATCTTCAGGTGTTTGTTCTGCTCCCCGGGCTCAAACTGCTTCCTTTCACTTTGGGCTGGTTCTGGACACGTGTTGCTTTGAGGGTGTAGGAAACAGGTGTGAAACAGGTGTGATACAGGTGTGTTCTGCTGCAGGCTCTCAGGTCCAGGGTGCCGTCGGGTCAGGATCAGTTCCAGCTGGTGCTGCAGGACAGGAACGGCGGTCTGGCTGATCCTGGGCCAGGTGAGGATGCGGCTCTGGAGGAGCTTCGGTATCGCTGGATGCTCTACAAATCCAAGCTAAAGGATGTGGGCGACATCAGGGCCAGAACCAGACCCGGGACCAGAAGCAGTGTGAAGGTGAGAGTGTTTGTACCATGATGAAAATATCCTTCATGTGGAACAAGGTCATACTGTCAGAGACCGACCGGACCGGACCGGACCGGACCCGTCCGAACTCACAGAACATAAAGACGTTGTTCACGTGTCCACTGCTGCTACGCTGCACTGTAACCACCAGGTGGCACTGTTATAAATCTGACTGGTGAACCAATGAGCTGATGTTTTCTGTGTCTGCAGAGAGCCGCAGCCAATCAGGAGGAGCCGCCCACCAAACCAAAGACACAGAAGGTCAGTGCCCCCCCTCTCTCTATAACAGGGAACCGGTGACCCTCTAAAGGAACCCGGTGACCCTCTAAAGGAACCCGGTGACCCTCTAAAGGGAACCCGGTGGCCCTCTAAAGGGAACCCGGTGATCCTCTAAAGGGAACCCTGTGGCCCTCTAAAGGGAACCGGTGGCCCTCTAAAGGGAACCCGGTGGCCCTCTAAAGGGAACCGGTGGCCCTCTAAAGGGAACCCGGTGGCCCTCTAAAGGGAACCGGTGGCCCTCTAAAGGAACCCGGTGGCCCTCTAAAGGAACCCGGTGGCCCTCTAAAGGGAACCGGTGGCCCTCTAAAGGGAACCCGGTGGCCCTCTAAAGGGAACCCGGTGGCCCTCTAAAGGGAACCCGGTGGCCCTCTAAAGGGAACCCGGTGGCCCTCTAAAGGGAACCGGTGGCCCTCTAAAGGGAACCGGTGGCCCTCTAAAGGGAACCCGGTGATCCTCTAAAGGGACCCGGTGGCCCTCTGAAGGGAACCCGGTGGCCCTCTAAAGGGAACCGGTGGCCCTCTAAAGGGAACCCGGTGGCCCTCTAAAGGAACCCGGTGACCCTCTAAAGGGAACCCGGTGATCCTCTAAAGGGACCCGGTGGCCCTCTGAAGGGAACCCGGTGGCCCTCTAAAGGGAACCGGTGGCCCTCTAAAGGGAACCCGGTGGCCCTCTAAAGGAACCCGGTGACCCTCTAAAGGGAACCCGGTGATCCTCTAAAGGGAACCGGTGGCCCTCTAAAGGGAACCGGTGGCCCTCTAAAGGAACCCGGTGGCCCTCTAAAGGGAACCGGTGGCCCTCTAAAGGAACCCGGTGGCCCTCTGAAGGGAACCCGGTGGCCCTCTAAAGGGAACCCGGTGATCCTCTAAAGGGACCCGGTGGCCCTCTGAAGGGAACCCGGTGGCCCTCTAAAGGGAACCGGTGGCCCTCTAAAGGGAACCCGGTGGCCCTCTAAAGGGAACCCGGTGATCCTCTAAAGGGACCCGGTGGCCCTCTGAAGGGAACCCGGTGGCCCTCTAAAGGGAACCGGTGGCCCTCTAAAGGGAACCCGGTGGCCCTCTAAAGGAACCCGGTGACCCTCTAAAGGGAACCCGGTGATCCTCTAAAGGGACCCGGTGGCCCTCTGAAGGGAACCCGGTGGCCCTCTAAAGGGAACCGGTGGCCCTCTAAAGGGAACCCGGTGGCCCTCTAAAGGAACCCGGTGACCCTCTAAAGGGAACCCGGTGATCCTCTAAAGGGAACCGGTGGCCCTCTAAAGGGAACCGGTGGCCCTCTAAAGGAACCCGGTGGCCCTCTAAAGGGAACCGGTGGCCCTCTAAAGGAACCCGGTGGCCCTCTGAAGGGAACCCGGTGGCCCTCTAAAGGGAACCCGGTGGCCCTCTAAAGGGAACCAGTGGCCCTCTAAAGGGAACCGGTGGCCCTCTAAAGGAACCCGGTGGCCCTCTGAAGGGAACCCGGTGGCCCTCTAAAGGGAACCCGGTGGCCCTCTAAAGGGAACCAGTGGCCCTCTAAAGGAACCCGGTGGCCCTCTGAAGGGAACCCGGTGGCCCTCTAAAGGGAACCCGGTGGCCCTCTAAAGGGAACCCAGTGGCCCTCTAAAGGAACCCGGTGGCCCTCTGAAGGGAACCCAGTGGCCCTCTAAAGGAACCCGGTGGCCCTAACTTTGTGTCCCTGTGTGTGTGCAGAGCGCCGGGCTGCTGCAGAGGGCGTGTCGGCTGGCTCTTCTTCTGTGGTTCCTGCTCCTCGCTCTGCTGCTTCTCGCCTTCCTGCTGCCCCTCCTCGGTGAAGGCAGCAGCTGCTCCCTGTCCAACAACTACGCCCGCTCCTTCAGCGTCATGCTGCGCTACGACGGCCCGCCCCCCACCTAGGAACCGGATCCACCAGAGTCCAGCTGGCATGAATGTTTTTATGCTGTTCCTCTGTTAGCTTTGCTGTTGGCACCGCTCAGCGTCTTCCCGCTGAACACCGACCCTCCAGGCTGAGCTCAGTCTGCTCTGCATCGTGCTTCTAACAGGCCGACCTCCACCACGGCTCACCTGGCTGCAGGTAATCATTCTCAGGAGGTTTCATCACAACTCCAACTCCTCTGGGATCCTCACCTCAGACCAGTTTTTTCTTCTTTTATTGACTTCTTTTTTTATCCATGTGCCATTAAAGTAACCATGTGTAAGAGTTGCTGCCATTGAGTGTGACGCTTGGAGATGGGAACCATCCCACAGGGTTAGGGTTAGGGTTGGGGTTAGGCCCAGGCCCAGGGTTGACGGTTGGAGATGGGAACCATCCCACAGGGTTAGGGTTGGGGTTAGGCCCAGCGCCAAAGAACAAACTGCGTCTGTATCTGTAGCAGAAAACAAATGTTTATTCTTATTTCCTGCCTTCATTTATCCTGAATCCTCCTCTTCTCTTCTTGTTTTCTCTTCTCTGACCACGTTTTATTCCCCTGCTGACATTGTTTAATCGATTTATGATATAAAGGCTGGTGGTCACTGTGACGCATGAAAACACTCCCGAGTTTTAACAGGAAACTTTCTAAACTCAATAATCTGATGCAACAATTAATCTGCATTAAAGCACCTCTGAACAATCTGATGAGTTTCTGCTCTTTGGCTTCCTGTCTGAGTTTTTTATAATAAATGAGTTTGGTTGAAGTTTCTTTATCCCGTCTGTACGGCACCACATTACAGAAACCTCAATTCTACGACGTATCCCTGATTCTAAGAGCGTCCTGTCCCGAGCACAGATAAATCAGACCCTTTATATCACCAGTACAGCTCTTATATTTATATATTATAACAGCAACAGTTCCACCTCACACCAGAACATAACATGTTTTCATCTGTAAGGGTTTTCCACTTCTCTGACAGACATTGAGATGTAAGAAATTGAATAAGGTTTATATTCTGGCTGCTGGTGGTAATGCTTTGGGTTTGGGTCAAACCTTTTTTCACCTTGAGGTGGTAATGCAGTCAGCTGTTTGCCCCCCACCATGAAAACAATGCCTGGTGTGTCTGGCACCGTGAGCTTAGATGCTGAGGAGTAGGGATGGGAATTGATAAGATTTTTACGATTCCAATTCCATTTTCGATTCTGCTTAACGATTCGGTTCTTTGTTGGTTCCCTTATCGATTCTCATTTGGAGAAAAAGGACAACAAACCGGTCGATCAGCATCAACTTTGTTTAGTTTAGAAGTAACACGAGTCATGACACACAAACCCAACAACGGTGAGGTCCACATTGGTCTATCATGGCCTGGGTAATTTAACTCTTCCTGCTCTGGTGAAAGGAGAAGCTGGAGGTAGAGGTGAACTGGGGGTAGTACCACCAGCCTCTGGCTCTGAGCCAGTCAGGCTCTGTCTCTCATGATTTCATCTAAATGTAATGCCTGAGAAGGCATTCATTTAACCTTAACCGTTACTAACAGCAGCTTTTACAATCAGGCAAATGGTGCTAACATGATAGGCAGTGTTTGTTAGTTAGTTAGTTACCTGCAGTGTTAGCCGAGGACATGCTAACGTTTCTAATGTTGCTGGGTTCAGATTCACCAACGTTAGTCCGGAGCAGATCGAAAACGCGACATTCATTCATAGTTATTGCATGTTGGTAGTATTTCCTCCCTTTGGTGAAATATTCACTTTGCAAGTGGCCCTGTTGTCGTCTTTTTTAGGGATGTGTAACCAAACTTTCCAGCGTTTGTACCGCTTGGGCGCCATGTTTACTGTTGGCTGCTGGCTGCGCTGGACTCGCCACGCAACGCTGCGCGGTGACGTCATTCGCGCCCACTGGAATCGATAAGGGAATCGTTTGCAAAATCGCCAAACGATTCCAAGGAATTGAAACACTGGGAACCGGTTCTCGATTCCAATCCCTACTGATGATGCTACAACGAGAGGAACGAGCTGAAGGCTGCAGCCATCAAACACTTCTGAGGGGAACGCCAAACCAGAAGAACATCCGGTGCAAACCTTTCCTGACTGTTGCCCTCTGACTGAAAGGAAACATTTCTGACCTGTTAAAAAAAAAAAAAACATTTTCTGCCCTGTTTTAACAAGTTGACACAGTTTTCTGAGGTCTGACTGAAACGTATGAGACGGGCTTTGGTCCAAATATCTGTTTAAACAGCAGCTTCCCCAACGGAAACCCTTCTGAGACCTGAGGGCTGTTCAGAGGGGCAAAGACTGAGCAGCTACCCCCCACCCCCCTCCCGTCACCATGACAACAACTCTCATCAAAATGTTAGTAAGTCAAACAAACTTTTTATTTAGAACTTTCCATCCAAATATTACAGGATATTATATCCCTTATTTCCTCATGGTGAGTATTTCAGAACATTTAGCAACAGGTTCAGTGATGTGGGTGAAATAGTAAAAAAATTACCTCATCTCGTCCTGAACTCTTTTCTTGGACCTTGTTGGAAAACCTCATGAGGTGAAGGAACAGAATGTAGCTGACATGAACTGAATGAGCTGCAGAGAAACACAACAAACTGATATTTAGCGTGAAACGCCGACTGGAAACCTGGTGGCTGCTGCCATGTGCGAAGGTTTGGCGGGAAAATGCATTGCATCACTTCCTGTTATCTCGTTTGTGTTCTGTGGAACTTCTTGCTTCTCTGGGATCATCAAATATCACTGCATTGTGAATATAACTGAACCATGTACTGTTTTATTGTAGCACCTATTTATACGGATCTTTGGTGTTTCTGCATGTTTTTCACTTTTTAGCGGTGTGTCTGGTTCTTTAGCTTAGCATGGCTACCAGTTCTCTCCCTCCATCTGCTTTCACCTGCTCCGTGTGTCAGATGTTTAGTTACTCTTCTGCCTCCTTCAGTGATAATGGTACATGTAACAAATGTAGTCTTTTTGTAGTTTTGGAGGCGAGGTTATCTGAATTGCAAACCACCCAATAGCTCCCCCTGGGTTCCCTTTAGCTGGTGTGGAGCCACCTAGCGTAGCTAACCCCATTGATAGAAGAGCATAAGAACAATCCCAGGTTTCTCTTCAGCACTGTAGCCAGTCTGACTAAGAGTCTGAGCTCTGCTGAGCCAGGTATTCCTTTAACTCTCAGCAGTGATGATTTCATGAGCTTCTTTATTAATAAAATTGTTTCTATCAGAGAGAAGATTGATGGAGTCCTTCCCACTATTATCAGTGATGTATCATCAAGTACAGCAGCTTTAGAAGTATCTTTAGAACCTGATTTATATTCAGACGGCTTCTGCCCAGTTGATCTCTCTGAACTAACAACAGCAATAGTCTCTTCTAAACCATCAACTTGTGTTTTAGACCCAATCCCAACCAGACTGTTCAAGGAGGTTTTCCCCTTAATTGACACTTCCATATTGGATTTGATCAATCTGTCTTTGTTGACAGGATATGTACCTCAGACTTTTAAGGTTGCTGTAATTAAACCTTTACTTAAAAAACCTACTCTTGATTCAGAAGTGTTGGCTCATTATAGACCTATATCCAATCTCCCTTTTATGTCTAAAGTTCTTGAAAAAATAGTTGCAGCTCAGCTTTGTGATCACTTACACAGAAATAATCTGTTTGAAGAGTTTCAGTCAGGATTCAGAGTGCATCATAGCACAGAAACTGCACTGCTGAAAGTTACCAATGATCTCCTCTTAGCCTCTGATAGCGGACTTGTGTCTGTGCTTGTCCTGTTGGATCTCAGTGCTGCATTTGATACGGTCGATCACAGTATCTTATTACACAGACTTGAGCCTTTTTTTCAGCCTGCTGGGGGAGCTCCCATGATGCTTTGTATGCCTTTAATGATAGGACAGTTGGAGAGAGACAGGAAGCAGGGGGCAGAGAGAGGGAAAAGACATGCAGCAAAGGGCCGCCCGGTGCGGGACTGGAACCGAGCGCCAGCTGCAGCGAGGACTGTAGCCTCTGTACATGGGGCGGCTGCTTAACCCACTACGCCACCGACTGTGCCAATCTGGTGTTTTAATGTTAGTTTCTCTTTTTCCTCCCAGCCTGAGCACACAGCCGGGGGTCTCTTCCTGTTAAAGGGGGTTCTCCTCTCCACTGGTATCCGTGCTCAGCAGGGACTGTTTAAAGGTTCTCTGGGATATTTTTCATGAATTTACATTTTATAAACGCTTTTATATTGAACTGGATTATAACAACTAAGATTATATTATATTAGAAACCCTCTTACAGCTAACATGCAGTTCATCTGTTCACCACCAGAGGGGGGCCCATCCTGAGCATGAAGGTGGAACTGCTGGTTCTCCTTCACTATGAAATAAGAAGCTGGACATGTTTTGATCTCTAAAGTACACAGATCATTTCATCATGGAACAATCCTGATTATAAAACCAGTAACAGTAACAGCAGCTTTATCCATGTGGAACATTTAAAAGTGTTTTACAAAGATATGAAACAAAATGCAGAATAATGTTGATCATATGATGTAGAATATAATGATATTTAGAAACAACATGAGCATAAAGTGACTCAATGATCCAAACCTTCAAATTCCACCATGAAGCTTCCAGAGAGCCAACCTGAACATCTGTGAACATCTGTGAGGAGATAAACATGCTCCTGAACATCTGTGAACATCTGTGAGGAGATAAACATGCTCCTGAACATCTGTGAACATCTGTGAGGAGATAAACATGCTCCTGAACATCTGTGAACATCTGTGAGGAGATAAGCATGCTCCTGAACATCTGTGAACATCTGTGAGGAGATAAACATGCTCCTGAACATCTGTGAACATCTGTGAGGAGATAAACCTGACCAATGAGTGGCCTGGTGCAGCTCCTCTTTAATGAGCTCCACTCAGCTGTTAGGCTGAAGTATAAAACCAGATGTTTTCCCGGGGTCGTGACCCGGAAGTCAAAGGAGACGATATTCCTGTTGTTGTCGCCGTCAGAAAGAAACAAACAACGCGATGGAGAACGCTCCGTTGGGCATCGAGTTTGTGCAACAAGCAGCTCATCACAGAGCAAATGTAGAGGGACGTAGCTTCATCTGGCTCTGCGTTCTCCATCTTTCTCCAATGCCTGAGTTTGTTGTTGTTGTTGGTGGTGAAGAGGTCAACAGGAAGTGGCTCTATTAGCAACAGCTGGAATGGGTACAGCGCCACCTATCATACCGGGGTATGACACGCTTTGTGCCTCTGATCCCATTCATTCACCGCCAGATATCCAAGGAGAATTACCCTCGCTCAGCTCATTCTTATTGTAATTTAGCCAATAATCTGATCCTTTCAGGGTCATGTGACCCCACCGAGTGATGATGGATTCAGGTTTTCACTCTGCAGTCAGATTCTCTTCCAGCTCAGAGTGTTCTCTTCTCTGATTTAGTGGCAGCTGCAGAGATCTGAACGTGGGAGGAAGCATGATTCACAGGCAGAAAGTGTGGAGGCCTGAGCTGAATCAGGCTGTGTGGAACATGGTGTCAGAGTGTGGGTGAGCTGCTTCTGCACATTCTGTATTTATAAACCCATCTCTGTGCCGAGGACTCTGAGGATCTCTGATGAACAACCACCAGTCAGTCAGTCAGGGTCTCAGAGGAAGATTCAGACAGATTTAATGCTGTAACTGCTCCCACAGCTGGGAAATAAAACCAGAATAGGGTTAGGGTTAGGGTTAGAGTTAGAGTTAGGGTTAGCCTTAACCCTAACCCTAACCCTAACTCTAACCCATCAGGCTGTGACTTTTAGTAGAAACTGATGGTAGAAAACCTGAATCCTGCAGCTCAGACTTTACAGCAGCTCACAGGAGGTTTTACTGAATCTGTATTCATGGTTTCCACACAGGTTCAGGTTTAGTGCAGTGATGTCACACTCAGATATTTGGATTTAAGCTACTTTCCTGCTCACAGTTTCTTCTCTACATGTACAGTTTATACGTCTAAACGTAGGTATTTCTCTCCTCTTTCACTCTGTGTGACTGTCATTATGACAGGCCTTACAGTTTCCTCTCAGATCACCCCGGAACACAGAGTGCACCCCCCCAAACTCCAGTTAGCTCCCATTATCTCTGAGTTTTCTCCTCAGATTTGGAGGTGAGGGGTCTCTTTAACCTGCCATAAAAACTATAAAACACAGCCGATTAATAAAAACCAAATCTGTGTCCAGAACAATCCAACCTTTCCATCGGCCCTGATCTCTGATCAGAACTTATCCAACAGGAGCATCAAGGTTCTGTAGAACCTTAAAGCTAACAGAGAGCTAACAGGAAGTAAAATAAGGGTCTGTTGATACTTACAGGAAGTTGTCAGAATAAAAGGTCACATCAGCTGAATAGAAGGATAGAAACTATCCCGTGGTTAACCCCTGAAGTTTCAGGATGATCAGAGTCGGTCAGTCAACTTGCAGCAGCTGCATCAGTCAGAGTCTGGTTAGAGATGGTAAACAGCTGGTTAGAGATGGTAAACAGCTGGTTAGAGATGGTAAACAGCTGGTTAGAGATGGTAAACAGCTAGGTTAGATATGGTAAACAGCTGGTTAGAGATGGTAAACAGCTAGGTTGGATATGGTAAACAGCTGGATAGAGATGTAAACAGCTGGATAGAGATGGTAAACAGCTGTTTAGAGATGGTAAACAGCTGGTTAGAGATGGTAAACAGCTAGGTTAGATATGGTAAACAGCTGGTTAGAGATGGTAAACAGCTGGTTAGAGAGGGTTAAACAGCTGGTTAGAGAGGGTAAACAGCTGGTTAGAGAGGGTGAACAGCTGGTTAGAGAGGGTAAACAGCTGGGTTAGATATGGTAAACAGCTGGTTAGAGATGGTAAACAGCTGGTTAGAGAGGGTTAAACAGCTGGTTAGAGATGGTAAACAGCTGGTTAGAGAGGGTAAACAGCTGGTTAGAGAGGGTGAACAGCTGGTTAGAGAGGGTGAACAGCTGGTTAGAGAGGGTAAACAGCTGGTTAGATATGGTAAACAGCTGGTTAGAGATGGTTAAACAGCTGGTTAGAGATGGTAAACAGCTGGTTAGAGAGGGTAAACAGCTGGTTAGAGAGGGTGAACAGCTGGTTAGAGAGGGTGAACAGCTGGTTAGAGAGGGTAAACAGCTGGTTAGAGAGGGTAAACAGCTGGTTAGAGAGGGTAAACAGCTGGTTAAAGATGGTAAACAGCTAGGTTAGATATGGTAAACAGCTGGTTAGAGATGGTAAACAGCTAGGTTGGATATGGTAAACAGCTGGATAGAGATGTAAACAGCTGGATAGAGATGGTAAACAGCTGGTTAGAGATGGTAAACAGCTAGGTTAGATATGGTAAACAGCTGGTTAGAGATGGTAAACAGCTGGTTAGAGAGGGTTAAACAGCTGGTTAGAGAGGGTAAACAGCTGGTTAGAGAGGGTGAACAGCTGGTTAGAGAGGGTAAACAGCTGGTTAGAGAGGGTAAACAGCTGGTTAGAGATGGTAAACAGCTAGGTTAGATATGGTAAACAGCTGGTTAGAGATGGTAAACAGCTGGTTAGAGAGGGTTAAACAGCTGGTTAGAGATGGTAAACAGCTGGTTAGAGAGGGTAAACAGCTGGTTAGAGAGGGTGAACAGCTGGTTAGAGAGGGTGAACAGCTGGTTAGAGAGGGTAAACAGCTGGTTAGAGATGGTAAACAGCTGGTTAGAGAGGGTAAACAGCTGGTTAGAGAGGGTAAACAGATGGATCTGTTCTCACTGATGGATCTGTTCTCCCTGATGGATCTGATGGATCCTCTCCAGCCTCAGGAACCCGGCTGAATGATCTGAGTCCGGCTGAGTTCAGACGCAGCTCAGAAACATGGAGTCTTCTTCCTGTTATCAGAGGACGAGTCTCCTCATTTTAACCACTTTCAGCTCGCTGAGTGTGTCGTTGGACTGCGTGTTCTCCGTTGTCATGGCGACGTGGATCAGCGTGGGCTGACTGGAAACATCTGAGTTCATCAGCCTCTGAAATGCTCCAGAAAAAGGGTTCTGGTTGGGCTAGGGTGCTGATGTGAGGTCAGACATTTTCTAAGATGATGTGAAAATGAACCTTCAGACATCATCTGAGAACAACTAATAACAATCCTTCATGTTGGTGTGAAAGTCAGCAGGAATCCGTCTCTGTTTGAGGCTGAAGATGAAGATGAAGATGAAGATGAGTGAAGGTCAGACTGCAGTCGCTCTGACAGAACTGATCTTTTAAACGTGCTGATCTCTATAAATCCCACCTGCTCTGAGCATCAGTTACCATGGTGACACAACCTGGTAAGAAGCAGTTCATGATTTATGGTGCTGAGTCTGAGTCTCTGAGCCTCTGATGGATTACAGATGTGATCCAGAACCTTCTGCACTCACAGTGGAAGGATACGTTGGACAGCCACATGCAACACAGAAAATAGTTCCAAAGTAAACCAGCATTTGATGGTGTTAAAAACGGGGGCAGAAGATTCAGTTTTCATCTGACTGAAACGTCCCTTTAACCCGTTCACAGAGAGGTCCTCCCGGTGTGGGCGTGGCCTCTCAGATCCTCCCAGCTGTGCTACAATCTGCCGCTCTCAGTCTGCCAAACACACACACAGAGCGTTCTCTGAGCTTTCAGCTTCTCTCCAGCACGAATAAAGAACCCGATCAGAGGTTTTTACACCCAAGACCTCCTGATCTGCAGCAGCTTCTGTTAAACTCAGGAGACAGAAGAAGATAAAGATGCTGTGAAATAGACCTTTAACCCGGTTTAAAGAGGTTTGTGCTGCTGGCAGCAGATCAGCCGGTTTTAGTTTCAGATGGAGTCCACACAGGGATCAGGACCAGTCTTTAAACATCACCAACATTTGATTCTCTGGGTCTGTTCAGGATGTGAGAGCAGCTGGAACTTTATCAAAGATCACATTTTAATGTCTGATCTCATCAGCTGGTCCTCAGAAATAAAGAAGGTTCCACAGAGGAGTGCAGCAGCTTGTTGTGTGCAGATAAAGATCCGGAAATGTTCTGGTTCTGTTCTGCAGACACTGAGACAAACACTTCATGTTTCATGTTAGTGCATCAGAAGCATGAAGGAGACTGAACTCAGAGTACAGCCTGGACCCAGATATACGGTTAAATATAGCCTGCTCTGCTGCGTGTGATTGGCTGAGAGCTCTGCTGGCAGAGACTTCGTCCTGTTTTCAGCCCCAAGAAGCTCCAACCGTCTGCCTTCGGACGGAGGTGAGCCGGGAAGACCAGGTGGTGGGCTAGGGTTGGAGGAAACTGCACCAACAGTTACCTGTTGTTACCTGTTGTTACAGGTTGTTACAAGTTGTTACCTGTTCTTATAAGTTGTTACAAGTTGTTACCTGTTCTTGTAAGTTGTTACAAGTTGTTACATGTTGTTACAAGTTGTTACAAGTTGTTACCTGTTCTTATAAGTTGTTACAAGTTGTTACCTGTTCTTGTAAGTTGTTACAAGTTGTTACATGTTGTTACAGGTTGTTACCTGTTCTTATAAGTTGTTACAAGTTGTTACCTGTTCTTGTAAGTTGTTACAAGTTGTTACATGTTGTTACAAGTTGTTACAAGTTGTTACAAGTTGTTACCTGTTGTTACCTGTTGTTACATGTTGTTACAAGTTGTTACAAGTTGTTACCTGTTGTTACCTGTTGTTACAGGTTGTTATCTGTTTTTTTAGGTTGTTACCTGTTGTTACAGGTTGTTACCTGTTGTTACAGATTTTTACCTGTTTTTATAGGTTGTTACCTGTTATTACCTGTTGATTCAGGCTGTTACCTGTAAAATCTGCTGCACCGTCTTACTTCCTGTTTGTGTTTCTGTCACAGGCCAACGTCCTGCTGGGACACCACGTTCCTGACTTCCCCCACCAGAACAGAAAGTGTGAGGGCTCATTAATCAGAAACATAAACACTGAACTGATACATGTTCAGTGTGGGAGATGAATAAATGAGTTCACATGCTGGACACTGAGCCCAGCTGATGTGACGTGTTCTTTAAATCTGGTTCAGACGTGTGAGCTCCAAACACTGAAGTAGTGATAGAGGTGATTAGTGGTGTCTGAAAACCTGGTGAAAAGACAACAGATTTCAGCTTAAATTCAGAACTCAAACATCTGTTAACGCTGTTTTGTTGCAGTCTCTCGTTGTTTTATTTTAACGAAGGTCCAATATTCCTGTTTCCTCGGCCTTGTTCCCGTTGGGTTTGGTTGTTTTGTTTTGGTGCTCACTGATGGACAGACTTCTGTTAATGGAGGGGGGTCATGTGTCGGTGACCTTTAGCTGCTCGTTTCCCTCCTCCATCTTTGTTCCGCAGGTCTGAAGGCTCCACCGGGGGACATGGAAGGAGATGCTTTGGTTTGATTCTTGTGGGTTCCTCCCTTTAAGGTGGAGGTATTGAGTCTCTTTATTTACATCTGAACCTGAACTCTGAAGCATGTGAACATGCTGCTGCCTCTGGTTGGAATGAGCTGCAGAACCAGCTGCAGAACCAGCTGCAGAACCAGCTGCAGAACCAGCTGCAGAACCAGCTGCAGAACCAGCTGGATGTGACTGAGCTGGAGCTCACCCTGAGTCATCATCACAGCTTCTGTTTGTTTGTTGGATGGATGGACGGACGGACGGATAAGGATTTTAATCTGAAAGCATCAGAGCGGACCCCAACACCTGTTCAGATCAAGACTTAAGATGGGATCTGTTTACCTCCAGAACCTCCAGAACCTCCAGAACCTCCAGAACCTCCAGAACCAGAACCTCCAGAACCTTCAGAACCAGAACCTCCAGAACCCCTGTGTCCCTGTGGCTGACAGACTCTGCATAGAGACGGTTCTGGTGGAAGTTCCTCTGATCAGATTATGTGCTGAGGACAGATGTGGCAGAAGGCTTTTAAACAGATTATATCACCATGGTGATGATGCTGATGATGATGCTGGTGATGATGATGATGATGATGATGATGGTGTTCTGATCCGATAACCTCAGAGGGAGGACGAGCTCTGGGCTGAGTGAACGATGTAACACCCTGTGCTCGGTTATGTGTGGACTCAACCAACTGGTTCTGGTTCTGAGCAGGAAGCTGCTGATGTGGGCCGGTGTTCTGAACCCTTCTGGGTCCGTCCTCAGAACCAGAACCAGAACCTTACAGAACTGTACGACTCAGTGAAGGTTGGCTGTGGTCAAACATGTGAGAACATGTCAGTTCCAGATCGGATCGGGTCCTACAGCAGAACTTCAAACACTTTCTGCTCTTCTTCTTCTTATTGGAACTCAAACTTTATCTAAAAGGGAAACTAGTTGGTTTAAAAATCTGTTTTCATGCTTAAACACTGAAGGACACGTTGTTCCTTTGAGGAGCTCCATCAGACCCTCCTCCTCTTCATCACGCTGCTCCTCCTCTTCATCACGCCGCTCCTCCTCTTCATCACGCCGCTCCTCTTCATCACGCTCCTCCTCTTCATCACGCTGCTCCTCCTCCTCTTCATCACGCTGCTCCTCTTCATCACGCTCCTCCTCTTCATCACGCCGCTCCTCCTCTTCATCACGCTGCTCCTCTTCATCACGCTGCTCCTCCTCTTCATCACGCCGCTCCTCCTCTTCATCACGCTGCTCCTCCTCTTCATCACGCTCCTCCTCCTCTTCATCACACCGCTCCTCCTCTTCATCACGCTGCTCCTCCTCTTCATCACGCTGCTCCTCCTCTTCATCACGCCGCTCCTCCTCTTCATCACGCTGCTCCTCCTCTTAATCACGCTGCTCCTCCTCTTCATCACGCTGCTCCTCCTCCTCTTCATCACGCCGCTCCTCCTCTTCATCACGCTGCTCCTCCTCCTCTTCATCACGCCGCTCCTCCTCTTCATCACGCCGCTCCTCCTCTTCATCAGATCCTCCTCCTCTTCATCACGCTGCTCCTCCTCTTCATCACGCTGCTCCTCCTCTTCATCACGCCGCTCCTCCTCCTCTTCATCACGCCGCTCCTCCTCTTCATCACGCCGCTCCTCCTCTTCATCACGCCGCTCCTCCTCTTCATCACGCCGCTCCTCTTCATCACGCTCCTCCTCTTCATCACGCTGCTCCTCCTCCTCTTCATCACGCTGCTCCTCTTCATCACGCTCCTCCTCTTCATCACGCTCCTCCTCTTCATCACGCTCCTCCTCTTCATCACGCCGCTCCTCCTCTTCATCACGCTGCTCCTCCTCTTCATCACGCTCCTCCTCCTCTTCATCACGCCGCTCCTCCTCTTCATCACGCTGCTCCTCCTCTTCATCACGCTGCTCCTCCTCTTCATCACGCCGCTCCTCCTCTTCATCACGCTGCTCCTCCTCTTCATCACGCTGCTCCTCCTCTTCATCACGCTGCTCCTCCTCCTCTTCATCACGCCGCTCCTCCTCTTCATCACGCTGCTCCTCCTCCTCTTCATCACGCCGCTCCTCCTCTTCATCAGATCCTCCTCCTCTTCATCACGCTGCTCCTCCTCTTCATCACGCCGCTCCTCCTCCTCTTCATCACGCCGCTCCTCCTCTTCATCACGCCGCTCCTCCTCTTCATCACGCCGCTCCTCCTCTTCATCACGTTCCTCCTCCTCTTCATCACGCCGCTCCTCCTCTTCATCACGCTGCTCCTCCTCTTCATCACGTTCCTCCTCCTCTTCATCACGCCGCTCCTCCTCTTCATCACGTTCCTCCTCCTCTTCATCACGCCGCTCCTCCTCTTCATCACGCTGCTCCTCCTCTTCATCACGCTGCTCCTCCTCTTCATCACGTTCCTCCTCCTCTTCATCACGCCGCTCCTCCTCTTCATCACGCTGCTCCTCCTCTTCATCACGCCGCTCCTCCTCTTCATCACGTTCCTCCTCCTCTTCATCACGCCGCTCCTCCTCTTCATCACGTTCCTCCTCCTCTTCATCACGCTGCTCCTCCTCTTCATCACGCCGCTCCTCCTCTTCATCACGTTCCTCCTCCTCTTCATCACGCCGCTCCTCCTCTTCATCACGTTCCTCCTCCTCTTCATCACGCTCCTCCTCCTCCTCATCACGCTGCTCCTCCTCTTCATCACGCTGCTCCTCCTCTTCATCACGCCGCTCCTCCTCTTCATCACGTTCCTCCTCCTCTTCATCACGCCGCTCCTCCTCTTCATCACGTTCCTCCTCCTCTTCATCACGCCGCTCCTCCTCCTCTTCATCACGCCGCTCCTCCTCTTCATCACGCCGCTCCTCCTCTTCATCACGCTGCTCCTCCTCCTCTTCATCACGCCGCTCCTCCTCTTCATCACGCCGCTCCTCCTCTTCATCACGCTGCTCCTCCTCTTCATCACGCCGCTCCTCCTCTTCATCACGCCGCTCCTCCTCCTCATCACGCTGCTCCTCCTCTTCATCACGCCGCTCCTCCTCTTCATCACGCCGCTCCTCCTCTTCATCACGCTGCTCCTCCTCCTCTTCATCACGCCGCTCCTCCTCTTCATCACGCCGCTCCTCCTCTTCATCACGCTGCTCCTCCTCCTCTTCATCACGCCGCTCCTCCTCTTCATCACGCTGCTCCTCCTCTTCATCACGCTGCTCCTCCTCCTCTTCATCACGCCGCTCCTCCTCTTCATCACGCCGCTCCTCCTCCTCATCACGCCGCTCCTCCTCTTCATCACGCCGCTCCTCCTCTTCATCACGTTCCTCCTCCTCTTCATCACGCCGCTCCTCCTCTTCATCACGCCGCTCCTCCTCTTCATCACGTTCCTCCTCCTCTTCATCACGCCGCTCCTCCTCCTCTTCATCACGCCGCTCCTCCTCCTCTTCATCACGCTGCTCCTCCTCTTCATCACGCTGCTCCTCCTCTTCATCACGCCGCTCCTCCTCTTCATCACGCCGCTCCTCCTCCTCTTCATCACGCCGCTCCTCCTCTTCATCACGCCGCTCCTCCTCCTCTTCATCACGCCGCTCCTCCTCTTCATCACGCCGCTCCTCCTCCTCTTCATCACGCCGCTCCTCCTCTTCATCACGCCGCTCCTCCTCCTCTTCATCACGCCGCTCCTCCTCTTCATCACGTTCCTCCTCCTCTTCATCACGCTGCTCCTCCTCTTCATCACGTTCCTCCTCCTCTTCATCACGCTGCTCCTCCTCTTCATCACGTTCCTCCTCCTCTTCATCACGCCGCTCCTCCTCTTCATCACGTTCCTCCTCCTCTTCATCACGCTGCTCCTCCTCTTCATCACGCCGCTCCTCCTCCTCTTCATCACGCCGCTCCTCCTCTTCATCACGTTCCTCCTCCTCTTCATCACGCTCCTCCTCCTCTTCATCACGCCGCTCCTCCTCATCATCACGTTCCTCCTCCTCTTCATCACGCTGCTCCTCCTCATCATCACGCCGCTCCTCCTCCTCATCACGCTGCTCCTCCTCTTCATCACGCCGCTCCTCCTCTTCATCACGTTCCTCCTCCTCTTCATCACGTTCCTCCTCCTCTTCATCACGCTGCTCCTCCTCTTCATCACGTTCCTCCTCCTCTTCATCACGCCGCTCCTCCTCTTCATCACGTTCCTCCTCCTCTTCATCACGCCGTTCCTCCTCCTCTTCATCACGCCGCTCCTCCTCTTCATCACGCTGCTCCTCCTCTTCATCACGCTCCTCCTCCTCTTCATCACGCCGCTCCTCCTCTTCATCACGTTCCTCCTCCTCTTCATCACGCCGCTCCTCCTCTTCATCACGCCGCTCCTCCTCTTCATCACGCTGCTCCTCCTCCTCTTCATCACGCCGCTCCTCCTCTTCATCACGCTGCTCCTCCTCCTCTTCATCACGCCGCTCCTCCTCTTCATCACGTTCCTCCTCCTCTTCATCACGCCGCTCCTCCTCTTCATCACGCCGCTCCTCCTCTTCATCACGTTCCTCCTCCTCTTCATCACGCTGCTCCTCCTCTTCATCACGCCGCTCCTCCTCCTCTTCATCACGCCGCTCCTCCTCTTCATCACGCAGCTCCTCCTCTTCATCACGTTCCTCCTCCTCTTCATCACGTTCCTCCTCCTCTTCATCACGCCGCTCCTCCTGTTCATCACGCTCCTCCTCCTCTTCATCACGCCGCTCCTCCTCTTCATCACGCTGCTCCTCCTCTTCATCACGCTCCTCCTCCTCTTCATCACGCCGCTCCTCCTCTTCATCACGTTCCTCCTCCTCTTCATCACGCCGCTCCTCCTCTTCATCACGTTCCTCCTCCTCTTCATCACGCCGCTCCTCCTCTTCATCACGCTGCTCCTCCTCTTCATCACGTTCCTCCTCCTCTTCATCACGCCGCTCCTCCTCTTCATCACGCTGCTCCTCCTCTTCATCACGCCGCTCCTCCTCTTCATCACGCTGCTCCTCCTCTTCATCACGCCGCTCCTCCTCTTCATCACGCCGCTCCTCCTCTTCATCACGTTCCTCCTCCTCTTCATCATCCTCCTCCTCTTCATCACGCCGCTCCTCCTCTTCATCACGTTCCTCCTCCTCTTCATCATCCTCCTCCTCTTCATCACGCCGCTCCTCCTCTTCATCACGCCGCTCCTCCTCTTCATCACGCTCCTCCTCCTCTTCATCACGCCGCTCCTCCTCTTCATCACGCCGCTCCTCCTCTTCATCACGCTGCTCCTCCTCTTCATCATCCTCCTCCTCTTCATCACGCCGCTCCTCCTCTTCATCACGCCGCTGCTCCTCCTCTTCATCACGCTGCTCCTCCTCTTCATCACGCTGCTCCTCCTCTTCATCACGCCGCTCCTCCTCTTCATCACGTTCCTCCTCCTCTTCATCACGCCGCTCCTCCTCTTCATCACGCTCCTCCTCCTCTTCATCACGCTGCTCCTCCTCTTCATCACGCCGCTCCTCCTCTTCATCACGCCGCTCCTCCTCTTCATCACGCTCCTCCTCCTCTTCATCACGCCGCTCCTCCTCCTCTTCATCACGCTGCTCCTCCTCCTCTTCATCACGCCGCTCCTCCTCTTCATCACGCCGCTCCTCCTCTTCATCACGCTGCTCCTCCTCCTCTTCATCACGCCGCTCCTCCTCCTCTTCATCACGCCGCTCCTCCTCCTCTTCATCACGCCGCTCCTCCTCTTCATCACGCTGCTCCTCCTCTTCATCACGCCGCTCCTCCTCCTCTTCATCACGCCGCTCCTCCTCCTCTTCATCACGCCGCTCCTCCTCTTCATCACGCTGCTCCTCCTCTTCATCACGCCGCTCCTCCTCCTCTTCATCACGCCGCTCCTCCTCCTCTTCATCACGCTGCTCCTCCTCTTCATCACGCCGCTCCTCCTCTTCATCACGCTCCTCCTCCTCTTCATCACGCCGCTCCTCCTCTTCATCACGCCGCTCCTCCTCTTCATCACGCCGCTCCTCCTCCTCTTCATCACGCCGCTCCTCCTCCTCATCACGCTCCTCCTCCTCTTCATCACGCTGCTCCTCCTCTTCATCACGCCGCTCCTCCTCTTCATCACGCCGCTCCTCCTCTTCATCACGCCGCTCCTCCTCTTAATCACGCTCCTCCTCCTCTTCATCACGCTGCTCCTCCTCTTCATCACGCCGCTCCTCCTCTTCATCACGCCGCTCCTCCTCTTCATCACGCTGCTCCTCCTCTTCATCACGCCGCTCCTCCTCTTCATCACGCTGCTCCTCCTCTTCATCACGCCGCTCCTCCTCCTCTTCATCACGCCGCTCCTCCTCCTCTTCATCACGCCGCTCCTCCTCCTCTTCATCACGCCGCTCCTCCTCTTCATCACGCTGCTCCTCCTCTTCATCACGCCGCTCCTCCTCCTCTTCATCACGCCGCTCCTCCTCCTCTTCATCACGCCGCTCCTCCTCTTCATCACGCTGCTCCTCCTCTTCATCACGCCGCTCCTCCTCCTCTTCATCACGCCGCTCCTCCTCCTCTTCATCACGCTGCTCCTCCTCTTCATCACGCCGCTCCTCCTCTTCATCACGCTCCTCCTCCTCTTCATCACGCCGCTCCTCCTCTTCATCACGCCGCTCCTCCTCCTCTTCATCACGCCGCTCCTCCTCCTCATCACGCTCCTCCTCCTCTTCATCACGCTGCTCCTCCTCTTCATCACGCCGCTCCTCCTCTTCATCACGCCGCTCCTCCTCCTCTTCATCACGCCGCTCCTCCTGCAGCTTCTTCTCTCCTCTGAAACTGATGAGCTCAGAGCTTCTGGAACCTGAGCACTGATTGATGGAGGTGTTTGTGTCTGTTTACACTGTTGGATGTGGGCGGGGCTTCGGCTGTTTATTAGCTGCAGCAGGTGATGAAGGTGATGGAGCTCATCATCATTATTATTTAAGCTGTGGTCTGCACTTTAGTCACAAATATAAATGGTTTAACTCGGGAAATGTTACCCTGACGGAGCCCAGGCTGCAGGCGTGTGGGTGGGCATGTGTGTTAGTGGAGGAGGGGGGGGCAGGAGGAGGAGGAACTGGAGGAGGAGGGCGGGCTCTGGATCAGCTCCATCCCACCTCGGAAACACCAACCAGGTGCTCTGGCTCCTTCCTCCTCCTCTCCGGCTCCATCGCTCTCAGCTCGGCGCTGTGACGGAAAAGCCCGCAGTGAGCAGCGGCATGTCGGAGCTGTGAGCCGGAGCTGTGAGCCGGAGCTGTGACTCTTTCCTCCGGGCTGCATGGGTCCCTGACGGCCGGCAGTGCGACACACAGCCGCAGCAGCACCGTCTCTTCTCTCGGATCGCGGCCGGGATTCCCGCAGCTTCTCCGGATGGCCGCACGCGACCGGGACGGCTGGTTCGAGCGCGAGGAATTCATCGGACAGATCAGCGACATGCGCGTGCAGAACCTGCAAGGTAGGAGCACCGTGCACGGCTGTTCGGTACGCGTGCACGCTGAGTGCACGCAGGACCTAAGGAAGTTTTTTTTTTTTTTAACTGCGGAGGCATTCAAAGCGCCGCGCGTGAACCGTGCGTGAGAAAGTTTAGAGGTTCGGCCCACTGATGGAGACTCTCCTCCTCATCCCGGCCACCGTAGCTCAGGCCGAACCGGAACCGGTGGGCACGCGAGCACATCTGTGGAAACAAACCTGGAACACGCGCCCGAGTTCTGATGAAAGAAGAACTATATGACCAGCAGCAGCGGTATCCCTCCGCAGGTCCTGCATCCACACAGCAGGCAGCGGAGGGATACATAGGTCCTTCATTCTACTGTGTACAAGTACTAAGAGTTAGAGTACTACTGTGTACAAATACTGCGAGTTAGAGTACTACTGTGTACAAATACTGTGAGTTAGAGTACTACTGTGTACAAATACTATGAGTCAGAGTACTACTGTGTACAAATACTAAGAGTTAGAGTTCTACTGTGTACAAATACTACTGTGTACAAATACTAAGTACTACGAGTTAGAGTACAACTGTGTACAAGTACTATGAGTTAGAGTACTACTGTATACAAATACTAAGAGTTAGAGTACTACTGTGTACAAATACTAAGAGTTAGAGTACTACTGTGTAAAAGTACTACAAGTTAGAGTACTACTGTGTACAAATACTAAGTCAGAGTACTACTCTGTACACGTACTATTGTGTACATATACTAAGTACTACGAGTTAGAGTACTACTGTGTACAAATACTGTGAGTTAGAGTACTACTGTGTACAAATACTATGAGTCAGAGTACTACTGTGTACAAATACTAAGAGTTAGAGCTCTACTGTGTACAAATACTACTGTGTACAAATACTAAGTACTACGAGTTAGAGTACAACTGTGTACAAGTACTATGAGTTAGAGTACTACTGTATACAAATACTAAGAGTTAGAGTACTACTGTGTAAAAGTACTACAAGTTAGAGTACTACTGTGTACAAATACTAAGTCAGAGTACTACTCTGTACAAGTACTATTGTGTACATATACTAAGTACTACGAGTTAGAGTACTACTGTGTACAAATACTAAGTCAGAGTACTACTGTGTATAAGTACTATTGTGTACAAATACTAAGTACTACGGGTCAGAGTACTACTGTGTACAACTACTATGAGTCAGAGTACTACTGTGTACAAATACTAAAAGCTAGAGTACTACTATGTACAAATACTACGAGTTAGAGTACTACTGTGTACAAATACTGCGAGTCAGAGTACTACTGTGTACAAATACTACGAATCAGAGTATTACTGTGTACTAGTACTCGGAGTACTACAGGTACTCAGAGGGTTCATGTCTGTCAGCTTGCTGATAATGTCACAGATAAATGAGACTTTGTCCATCTGACAAACATGAGAGATTCCCCTGATGTCATCAGGTCAGTGACATCATCAGGTCAGTGACATCATCAGGTTAATGACATCATCAGGTCAGTGACATCATCGGGTCGTGGTCACCCCACAGTTCTGGTTCACGGGTCAGTTCTGGATCAGTGTTTAAATGGTTCTCACTTCCAGGTGAGGAGCTTCTTTTTTAATTATGATTATTTTTTGGGCTTTTGTGCCTTTAATGGAAAGTTCAGAGAGACAGAAAGCAGGGGGCAGAGAGAGGGGGAACAACATGCAGCACAGGGCCGTCCGACCAGCCCTCCAGGTGAGGAGTGTGAGAAGCTTTCTGTGGAGCCGTCAGCTGTCTCTCTGTGGGAGGATCCTGAGCTCAGAGGAAACAGCCGGCGCTGAAACACCGAGTTACATAACAGGCCAGATGAAAGCGAGCGCCCACACAGCCACACGGTTCCACCCCCACACGCTCTGTGGGCGCCACATTCCTCTGGCCCAGTGAAAGAAGAAGTCAGCAAATCTTAACCAGGTTAAACTGGACCCTGATTCTGACCCGGCTGAACCGGACTCACCTGCTGATGTTTTAGTGAAAGCAGCTGCAGACTCAGACTAACAGAACCTGAGAAGAACTCTGAGCTCGGGTTCTTCTGCTGCTGCTACACGTCCACAGAAAACTGATCCGGTTCTGCTGATCCGGTTCTGCTGATCCGGTTCTGCTGATCCGGTTCTGCGGTCTGACTGGATTCTGACAGCAGAACCGGATCAGAGGTGGAGAGAACTGAGACGGAGCCTCGCTGCCTGCTGCAGTTCAGCTCTGTTCTGTTTGGTTCTGACTGGACTCAGCTCAGACGCGGTTAATCAGTAACCAGCTGTTTACACGGGTTGGTTAATCAGTAATCGGCTGTTTACACAGGTCGGTTAATCAGTAACCAGCTGTTTACACAGGTTGGTTAATCAGTAATCAGCTGTTTATACGTGTTGCTTAATCAGTAATCAGTTGTTTACACGGTCGGTTAATCAGTAATCAGTTGTTTACACGGGTCGGTTAATCAGTACTCAGCTGTTTACACGGGTCGGTTTAATCAGTAATCAGCTGTTTACACAGGTTGGTTAATCAGTACTCAGCTGTTTACACGGGTCGGTTAATCAGTAATCAGATGTTTACACGGTTAATCAGTACTCAGCTGTTTACACGGGTCGGTTAATCAGTAATCAGTTGTTTACACGGTTAATCAGTACTCAGCTGTTTACACGGGTCGATTAATCAGTACTCAGCTGTTTACACGGGTCGGTTAATCAGTAATCAGATGTTTATATGGGTCGGTTAATCAGTAATCAGTTGTTTACACAGGTTGGTTAATCAGTAATCAGCTGTTTACACGGGTCGGTTAATCAGTAACCAGTTGTTTACACGGGTCGGTTAATCAGTAATCAGATGTTTATACGGGTTGGTTAATCAGTAATCAGCTGTTTACACGGGTCGGTTAATCAGTAATCAGTTGTTTTCACGGTTAATCAGTATCAGTTGTTTACACGGGTCGGTTTAATCAGTAATCAGCTGTTTACACGGGTCGGTTAATCAGTAACCAGTTGTTTACACAGGTTGGTTAATCAGTACTCAGCTGTTTACACGGGTCGGTTAATCAGTAATCAGTTGTTTACACGGGTCGGTTAATCAGTAATCAGTTGTTTACACGGTTAATCAGTAATCAGTTGTTTACACAGGTTGGTTAATCAGTAATCAGTTGTTTACACGGGTCGGTTAATCAGTAATCAGTTGTTTACACAGGTTGGTTAATCAGTAATCAGCTGTTTACACGGGTCGGTTAATCAGTAATCAGTTGTTTACACGGGTCGGTTAATCAGTAATCAGTTGTTTGCACGGTTAATCAGTAATCAGTTGTTTACACAGGTTGGTTAATCAGTAATCAGCTGTTTACACGGGTCGGTTAATCAGTAATCAGTTGTTTACACAGGTTGGTTAATCAGTAATCAGCTGTTTATACGTGTTGCTTAATCAGTAATCAGCTGTTTACATGGGTCGGTTAATCAGTACTCAGCTGTTTACACGGTTAATCAGTAATCAGTTGTTTACACAGGTTGGTTAATCAGTAATCAGTTGTTTACACGGGTCGGTTAATCAGTAATCAGCTGTTTACACGGGTCGGTTAATCAGTAATCAGCTGTTTACACAGGTCGGTTAATCAGTAATCAGTTGTTTACACGGGTCGGTTAATCAGTAATCAGATGTTTATACGGGTTGGTTAATCAGTAATCAGCTGTTTACACGGGTCGGTTAATCAGTAATCAGTTGTTTACACGGGTCGGTTAATCAGTAATCAGTTGTTTTCACGGGTCGGTTAATCAGTAATCAGCTGTTTACACGGGTCGGTTAATCAGTAATCAGTTGTTTACACGGGTCGGTTAATCAGTAATCAGTTGTTTACACGGGTTGGTTAATCAGTAATCAGCTGTTTACACGGGTCGGTTAATCAGTAATCAGCTGTTTATACGTGTTGCTTAATCAGTAATCAGCTGTTTACATGGGTTGGTTAATCAGTACTCAGCTGTTTACACGGTTAATCAGTAATCAGTTGTTTACACAGGTTGGTTAATCAGTAATCAGTTGTTTACACGGGTCGGTTAATCAGTACTCAGCTGTTTACACGGTTAATCAGTAATCAGCTGTTTACACGGGTCGGTTCATCAGTAATCAGTTGTTTACACGGGTCGGTTCATCAGTAATCAGTTGTTTACACGGGTCGGTTCATCAGTAATCAGTTGTTTACACGGGTCGGTTAATCAGTAATCAGCTGTTTACACGGGTCGGTTAATCAATAATCAGTTGTTTACACGGGTCGGTTAATCAGTAATCAGCTGTTTACACGGGTCGGTTAATCAGTAATCAGTTGTTTACACGGGTCGGTTCATCAGTAATCAGTTGTTTACACGGGTCGGTTAATCAGTAATCAGTTGTTTACACGGGTCGGTTAATCAGTAATCAGCTGTTTACACGGGTCGGTTAATCAATAATCAGTTGTTTACACGGGTCGGTTAATCAGTAATCAGCTGTTTACACGGGTCGGTTAATCAGTAACCATGGTGGAGTTAGAAGGTGCTGGGTGGAGTTAGAAGCTGATGGGTGGAGTTAGAAGCTGATGGGTGGAGTTAGAAGCTGATGGAGTTATGTAAGGTGAGGCTGACGCAGCGCTGCAGGGGAACCTGAGCATGAATATTTCATACCAGCTGCTCAGCTGCTCTCATCCATCAGCCTCAGATACAGAAGAAGGAGAATCACTCAGAATGTCTCTGAGTTTGGGCTCAGGTGGGTTCGGGCTCAGGTGGGTTTGGGCTCAGGTGGGTTTGGGCTCAGGTGGGTTTGGGCTCAGGTGGGTTTGGGCACAGGTGGGTTTGGGCTCAGGTGGGTTTTGGCTCAGGTGGGTCTGGGCTCAGGTGGGTTTTGGCTCAGGTGGGTTTGGGCACAGGTGGGTTTGGGCTCAGGTGGGTTTTGGCTCAGGTGGGTCTGGGCTCAGGTGGGTTTTGGCTCAGGTGGGTTTGGGCACAGGTGGGTTTGGGCTCTAATTGGCACCCAGGAGGGCAGAAGCCAGAATCTGCCCCGCAGAGATGCCCCGGGGAACTTTTGGTGTCCTCCTGTCCACGTGGCCCCCAGATGTTGGGCTGGAGGCTGTACTCAGAGAGGCTCACATGTGGTCGAGCTCTGGCTGACGGACTCTGTAATCACCTGCAAGGAGATCCCAGTGCAGCCTCTGATTGGACGGCTACAATCAGCCTCTGATTGGACGGCTCCAGCTCAGCCTCTGATTGGACGGCTCCAATAGGACCAGAGCATGGAGGAAGGAAACCGTCTGAAGAGTTTATGTCAAGTCAAATCAGATTTATTAGTATCACATTTCATGTACAAACAATTCAAAGTGCTTCACATAAAATAAAAGCATTGCAGCAGGGAGTGTAAGAAGCATTAAAATACATAAAAGAATATAAAGAGAAACAAATAAAATAATTAAAATGATTAAAAGAATATAAAGAGAAACAAATAAAGTTATTTAAATGATTAAAAGATTATGAAGAGAAACAAATAAAGTGATTTAAATGAATTTAAAAACCAGCAACAGTCCAGATAAGTTCAAAGATATC
Source organism: Odontesthes bonariensis (assembly GCF_027942865.1). Taxonomy (NCBI): domain Eukaryota; kingdom Metazoa; phylum Chordata; class Actinopteri; order Atheriniformes; family Atherinopsidae; genus Odontesthes; species Odontesthes bonariensis. Next base: position 795,982 of record NC_134522.1, on the reverse strand, counting down.
GTGCAGATTTCATGCATAGACACATGAGAACAGAAATGTTTTTAACCTGGATTTAAAAATGTCTCCATTTGGTGAAAGTTTAATCTCCACTGGCAGTTTGTTCCACTTGTTTGCAGCATAACAGCTAAATGCTGCTTCTCCATGTTTAGTCTGGACTCTGGACTGGACCAGCTGACCTGAGGCCTTGGATCTCAGAGCTCTGCTGGCTTTATATTCTCTGAACACATCACAGATTGTAAACCATCAGCAGGCTTTTAAAATCTATTCTGTGGCTGACTGGAAGCCAGAGTAAAGATTTTAAAGCTGCTGTGATGTGTTCAGATCTCTTAGTCCGGGTTAAAACTCCAGCAGCAGCGTTCTGGATGAGCTGCAGATGTTTAATGCTCTTTGTGGGAAGTCCAGTTAAAAGAGCGTTACAGTAATGGAGTCTACTGGAGATGAATGCATGGATGAGTTTCTCCTCGTCTGTTTGGGAGAGGAAACCTTTAATTCTGTTGATGTTTCTGAGATGGTAAAAAGCTATATAATAAATAATAATAGATAAATAAATAAATAAATAAATGAATGCAATAAAATTCAGCTGTAAGCTAAACTAAAAAGGTAGGCTTTGAGTCTAACTTTTTGGTTTAGCATCGTTTCCCTGCAGCTTATCTTCATAGATAAGATTCCCTGGTTTTGACAGGTTTGTTGACTGTTTTTTACCCTTATTTTGAGGGTTGTTCTGCTGGTTTTTTGGTCAGTTTTTGCTGATTTAAGGCAGGTTTCATTTTTGGGAGAGGAAACCTTTAATTCTGTTGATGTTTCTGAGGTGGTAAAAAGCTGCCTCTGTGACAGCTTTGATGTGGCTGCTGAAAGTCAGATCTGAGTCTTTCAACACTCCGAGGTTACCAACTTGGTCAGTGATTGTAAGGTCCCGAGTCTCAAGATATTTACCAACGCTGACCCTCTTCTCTTTGCTACCAAACAGAATGATCTCAGTTTGGTCTTCATTTAACCCTTTGTGCGGTCTTAACATTGTGTTTACTCCTTTTGTCCTACGGGTCAAAAATGACCCGCCCTACCAAAGCCCCAAAATAAAGCAACTTAATTAAATTTTAAATCCAAAATCTATTTTGTATGATGAAACCACCTGTTATTTATATATTCAACTCAATTCAATACATTTTTTATCATGTATTTTTTGTTACACAATACAAAAAGACAATCACCAGTTTTCAGGATTACATTACTTTTTTTTTTTTTACCACAAACCAACATTGCTATTATATAAATGTGAAGTAATTACTTCTGAATTAATTATATTGAAAGGGAAAAAAACAGTGAACTTTTTTCTGGTGTTTAAATGTTTTTATAATTCACGGGTCAAAAATGACCCACAAGGCAATCTTTGTACCCTGGTGGTGTACAGCCCACATGGAAACATAAACAAACATAAAGTATTTTAATAATAATAAATAAAGTACAGAAAATTTCAAGTTGGAAAAAGATAGTTTAAGGTATTTTGTCTACAGCTAAACATGTCCGTGGGTCACTTTTGACCCACAGGACAACAGGAGGGTCAACTGTAGAAAATTCTCTCTCATCCAGGTGTTTACTTCCTCCAGACACTGACACAGTACGTCTGCTGGGCTGCAGTCGCCATGGTGACAGAGACACATAAAGTTGTGTATCGTCTGCATAAACTGTGATAGTTGATGTTAAAGTTCTGCAATATCTGACCCAAAGGGAGCATATACAAGTTAAACAGAAGAGGTCCAAGAAGTGACCCCTGGGGGACTCCACAAGTCATGGCCACTCGCTCAGATTCATAGCTGCCAATTGTTACGAAATAACTCCGGCCTTCTAAATAGGACCTGAACCAGTTAAGGACCGCTCCAGAAAGTCCAGAACCAGGACTGAAACATTACCAGAACCAGGACTGAAACGTTACCAGAACCAGGACTGAAACATTACCAGAACCAGGACTGAAACATTACCAGAACCAGGACTGAAACATTAGCAGAACCAGGACTGAAACGTTACCAGAACCAGGACTGAAACATTAGCAGAACCAGGACTGAAACGTTACCAGAACCAGGACTGAAACATTACCAGAACCAGGACTGAAACATTAGCAGAACCAGGACTGAAACGTTACCAGAACCAGGACTGAAACATTACCAGAACCAGGACTGAAACATTAGCAGAACCAGGACTGAAACGTTACCAGAACCAGGACTGAAACATTTCCAGAACCAGGACTGAAACGTTACCAGAACCAGGACTGAAACATTACCAGAACCAGGACTGAAACATTAGCAGAACCAGGACTGAAACGTTACCAGAACCAGGACTGAAACGTTACCAGAACCAGACTGAAACATTTCCAGAACCAGGACTGAAACATTTCCAGAACCAGGACTGAAACGTTACCAGAACCAGGACTGAAACATTACCAGAACCAGGACTGAAACGTTACCAGAACCAGGACTGAAACGTTACCAGAACCAGGACTGAAACGTTAGCAGAACCAGGACTGAAACGTTACCAGAACCAGGACTGAAACGTTACCAGAACCAGACTGAAACATTTCCAGAACCAGGACTGAAACATTTCCAGAACCAGGACTGAAACATTACCAGAACCAGGACTGAAACGTTAACAGAACCAGGACTGAAACATTACCAGAACCAGGACTGAAACATTACTAGAACCAGGACTGAAACATTACCAGAACCAGGACTGAAACATTACCAGAACCAGGACTGAAACATTACTAGAACCAGGACTGAAACATTACCAGAACCAGGACTGAAACATTACCAGAACCAGGACTGAAACGTTACCAGAACCAGGACTGAAACATTACCAGAACCAGGACTGAAACATTACTAGAACCAGGACTGAAACATTACCAGAACCAGGACTGAAACATTAGCAGAACCAGGACTGAAACGTTACCAGAACCAGGACTGAAACATTAGCAGAACCAGGACTGAAACATTACTAGAACCAGGACTGAAACATTACCAGAACCAGGACTGAAACATTAGCAGAACCAGGACTGAAACGTTACCAGAACCAGGACTGAAACATTACCAGAACCAGGACTGAAACATTACCAGAACCAGGACTGAAACGTTACCAGAACCAGAACTGAAACATTACCAGAACCAGGACTGAAACGTTACCAGAACCAGGACTGAAACATTTCCAGAACCAGGACTGAAACGTTACCAGAACCAGGACTGAAACATTACCAGAACCAGGACTGAAACGTTACCAGAACCAGGACTGAAACGTTACCAGAACCAGGACTGAAACATTACCAGAACCAGGACTGAAACATTTCCAGAACCAGGACTGAAACGTTACCAGAACCAGGACTGAAACATTACTAGAACCAGGACTGAAACATTACCAGAACCAGGACTGAAACATTACCAGAACCAGGACTGAAACGTTACCAGAACCAGGACTGAAACATTACCAGAACCAGGACTGAAACATTACTAGAACCAGGACTGAAACGTTACCAGAACCAGGACTGAAACATTAGCAGAACCAGGACTGAAACATTACTAGAACCAGGACTGAAACATTACCAGAACCAGGACTGAAACATTAGCAGAACCAGGACTGAAACGTTACCAGAACCAAGACTGAAACATTACCAGAACCAGGACTGAAACATTACCAGAACCAGGACTGAAACGTTACCAGAACCAGGACTGAAACATTAACAGAACCAGGACTGAAACGTTACCAGAACCAGGACTGAAACGTTACCAGAACCAGGACTGAAACATTTCCAGAACCAGGACTGAAACATTACCAGAACCAGGACTGAAACATTACCAGAACCAGGACTGAAACGTTACCAGAACCAGGACTGAAACATTTCCAGAACCAGGACGGAAACATTTCCAGAACCAGGACTGAAACATTACCAGAACCAGGATGGAAACATTTCCAGAACCAGGACGGAAACATTACCAGAACCAGGACTGAAACATTAGCAGAACCAGGACTGAAACGTTACCAGAACCAGGACTGAAACATTACCAGAACCAGGACTGAAACATGGTGTCTGAAGGCGGGTTAGGGTTGCTGTAAAGTTCACCTGGATGATCTGGATCTGATCTGAGGTCAGCTGTTCATCTTCAGTCTGTTGTTCTGAACCGGACTCTCACACACTTTTATAGATGTGTGTTCTCTGGCTGCCTCCACCCTGCTGATTACCCTGATTCGCTCTGTGTTCTGTTTGTTCGTGTAGTAAAATATGTCGTCATGCAGCAGAGTAAAGAAACCAGGAGCCTGATGTTTGCATGCCAAACAAATGAAGCCGGCAGAGCTCTGAGCTCTGAGCTGGCTGTGTTTGTGCTCAGCACACTGAGAGGTGACGTGTTGTTGGTGTGAACTCACCTGAAACCAGGAAATACCTGCATGCAAACATAATCTGATTCACCTTCCAGCTCAGCCTGGTTCTGATTTTCTCTGTGTTTCCTGTAAAACTGCAGCAGGTTCAGCTCTAAAGCTGAAAATAAAGAACGAATAAAGGAATAAAGCAGCTTTCCTATGCAGGGCGTCACCAGGCAGCAGGTCAGAGTCTGTAAGGGAGGTGAGAAAGAGTGAGGAAACAGGGAGAATAACCTGGAATGTTCAGAGAAATGAGGAAAACTATCAGTAAAAAGGAAGATAACATTTCCTTATAAGGTGTTCAGCTGTGTTCCTGAATACAGTTTATAACAGGGTGGAAACGGGGTGAAACAGGGTGAAACGGGGTGGAAACGGGGTGAATCGGGGTGGAAACGGGGTGAAACGGGGAGAAACGGGGTGAAACGGGGTGGAAACGGGGTGAAACGGGGTGAAACGGGGTGAATCGGGGTGAATCGGGGTGGAAACGGGGTGAAACGGGGTGAATCGGGGAGAAACGGGGTGAAACGGGGTGGAACGGGGTGAAACGGGGAGAAACGGGGTGAAACGGGGAGAAACGGGGTGAAACGGGGAGAAACGGGGTGAAACGGGGTGGAACGGGGAGAAACGGGGTGAAACGGGGAGAAACGGGGTGAAACGGGGTGGAACGGGGTGAAACGGGGAGAAACGGGGTGGAAACGGGGTGGAAACGGGGTGAAACGGGGAGAAACGGGGTGAAACGGGGTGGAAACGGGGTGAAACGGGTGAAACGGGGTTAAACGGGCTGGAAACGGGGTGAAACGGGGTGGAAACGGGAGGAAACGGGGTGAAACGGGGTGAAACGGGGTGGAACGGGGTGGAAACGGGGTGGAAACGGGGTGGAACGGGGTGAAACGGGGTGGAACGGGGTGGAAACGGGGTGGAAACGGGGAGAAACGGGGTGGAAACGGGGTGGAAACGGGGTGGAAACGGGGTGGAAACGGGGCCCCTCCCACCCTCTTCTTTGTTAATGAGATAAGAGGAAACGTGCTGCATCCATAAAATCCACATTATTCAGATGTACAGACAACACTCTGATGTCTCAGTCTGTCACTGCAGTTTGTTCCAATGTGGGAAACCTTTGATGACATCACTTCCTGTGACACAAACATCTGGCCGTAATAAACTCGTGTTTCGCCTCAGACCTGCAGCTGAGTTTCAGACTCGTTTAGTTTCTTCTGATTGAACTCAAACAGGAAATGAAAAGGTCAAAGGTCAACAAGCATGTTGCATCGGCTCAGGTATGAGTGTGAGTGCACGTGACTGGCACACGTTCTGACTCTGTGTTTGTGTGTTTCAGTTGAAAGAGAAGTGGTTCAGAAGAGGACTTTCACCCGATGGATGAACCTCCACCTGGAAAAGGTTTGTTCAGAGAAACCCACGCATGACTCCTAAAGCACATTTATACGTATCTGCAGCTATAAATGTAGACCCTGATCCAGGTTTCTGCTGGGCTCCTCATCTGGACCTGCATCTCATTCAGTAACACACGGCAGCATACTGTGTTTATATCATTTCCTTTGTGTTGTTCATCTAATATTCAATTCAATTCAATTCAATTCATGATGATTTCATATCTGGGAATATCGGGATATTATTTAATATCTGGAAATATTGGGATATGATTTCATATCTGGGAATATTGGGATATGATTTCATATCTGGGAATATCGGGATATGATTTAATATATTGGGATATGATTTAATATCTGGGAATATCGGGATATGATTTAATATATCGGGATATGATTTAATATCTGGGAATATCTGGATATTATTTAATATCTGGGAATATCTGGATATTATTTAATATCTGGGAATATCGGGATATGATTTAATATATTGGGATTTGTTTTAATATCTGGGAATATCTGGATTTGAGATGAGAGATGAGATGAGATTCAAATTTATTGTCATTACACATATACAAGTATAGCATAACGAAAAGTAAGTTCCAGTACACCCATCCAGACAGACAACATAAAAAACAAACAAGGGAGACGGGTGACCGTGGCCATGCAGCTCAGTGATAAGCGCTGCCAGATTACCACATTAGGTGAGAGGAGGAGGAAAAAAAATCATATTTCACACTTTACCCTTACCAGGATACAGTTTGAGATTGCAAAAAAAACCTCAGCACAAAAAAGAAAAATACACACACCATCAAGCATTGGGACCGGTGAGGAGGTGTGGGAGTTGCTTGTGTTAATCATTGAGCGTGTGAGTGTGTGCAAGTCTCAGAGGCCATTGTCCTTGATAATGCGATGGAAAGTTTATCAGCCAGCCTAAACAGTTTCCACAGGAGTCCTCAGGAAGGGGAGGGAGCCCATGGGGCAGAGCGTCTTATTTACATAGCATCCAGGAGAAGCTGCAGCTGGCAGCCAAGGCCAGCACAGGGGAGCCAGGTTGAGATAACAAAAATTGTTTGGGTCAGACAGACTCTTAATTTTTCCGCCTGCCTTGAAGTCTTTGCTGGTGCGTCTCATGGTGAATCCAAACAGCCAAATTGTGGGATGTAAAGCCAAATTCCAGGACCTTTCCGCCCGGTCCGAGCGATCAGCTTTCTCCCAGATTCATTCCATTTCTCTTCTGAGTCCAGGAACCTCAGCCAGCCTGCGAACCTGTGTAAGGGTCGCATTCAGCTTCCCATTCTGCTCACGTAGCATCTCAGTCTGAGTGTTGATTGCTCTGCCGACCCCCTCAAACGCTGCCCACGTCTTCTTAATTTCTAGACATGCCAGGTATCCTCCAACTCCAAACAGCAGGAAACCAGTAATCATAAATCCAAATGTGTATAAATCTTCAACGTCCTCGACTGACAACATCGACAAACACACAATCCCCCACTTCCCCCAGGAGTCCGTTAGGTATCCAGTGAAGAATGTCCCGCCAGGGCATGAGGGTTCTCCTTCTCCCAACTTTGCATTAGAGAAAATTTGATCAATTGCGTTGAGAGACCAGCTGACCAGATCCATCATTCTTTAATTCGTACGATATGTGAAGAGAGGCTCCCAAAGACAAAACTCAGACACGCTGAAGCAGGGCAAAAACAAATGCATCCTCCTTCACCGAGAGCAAGAACAGAATATGCTGTGTTTATTTATCCTTTCCTTTCCTTTATTTTCACACGTGCTGATATATAGGTGTAGTGTCTATTTTCTTACTGAAGTTCAGGTGAAAAAGAAAAAGAAAGGGTTTGTTCATAGCTTCAGACGGTGAGTTTCTGCAGACAGGAAGCTGCTGATGTGTTAAACTTTCACAAGGCTGTAAAGTGCTGATGGTGGGAGGTATGAGTGAAGGAAGCTCCATCCAAACAGTCCTCAGACAGATGAAAATGATCCGTTCATGCTGCCAGGTGGACCACAGGTAACTCTACACCTCATTTGTGTTTCATGGTCGGGTCTGTGAGTACGCAAACTGTGAGTCTACACAAACTGCCCAACCATCCATCCACACCTGGATGCATCAGGTGCTGCTAACTTTGGGTAAATGTTAGAAAATCTTTAGCGGCGTCAATTCAGCCAAAGCTAAGGTATGGCAAGGTCCCTATAGTCACATGACTACAGTATCAATCAATAAATATACAATAATCACCACAAAAGTCTGCTATATAGCTTATCTGTGTGCAAATGCAATCTCACTCACATAGCCGCTAACATAACAATGAACTCGTCTCCGTCTCCCTGTTAGCATTAGCATTAGCATTAGCATTAGCGGCGGAGGTGCTGAAGTGGACAGCCTCGTTAACAGCCTTCACTACCTGGTCCTCCTTCCGCCGCTGGGGCAACGTTGGACCCATCATCACCTGCCCTTTTTTTTGGTGATAAATAAATCTAAAGTTTTCTGCTTCCTTTTCATATTTTACATTAATTAGCAAACAACAAATCCCGCTAATAACACCAGCTTTGACCTCCAGGCTCCGTCATCAGTTCAGCTGTTTGGATTCAGGATCTGATCTCTGTGATCATGACTAAGGCCTCGTACTCAGAGGTGTTTACTCTCATCACCCGGTTCCTGCTGGAGGTCTCTGCTGGATGAAGCCAACAGCACCACATCATCTGCTAACAGCAGAGATTCAGTCCTGTGATGGCCGAACAGAGAACCTCCTGGATGAGTCCAGAAGTTCTGCCCACAAAGGTCATGAACCTGTGACAAAGGTGGTGCAGGAAGAGTCCAACCTGACTTACTGCTGATGATAAGAACCAGGCTCTCAGTCCGGGTCAGGAACCCAGTTCAGGGACCCGGTACAGGGACCCGGTACAGGGACCCGGTACAGGGACCCGGTTCAGGGACCCGGTACAGGGACCCGGTACAGGGACCCGGTACAGGGACCCGGTTCAGGGACCCGGTTCAGGGACCCGTCACCCAATCAGAAACAGGGATGTTCAGTCCGACTGACACACAGTGACCACAGATCTGTTAGAGTCCATTTAACCCTCTAACCGCCAAAGTCGCAGAATTGCGACATGACGTCAGCATAAACAAAACAGTCTGTAGATAAAATAAACGGGCTTTAAGGTGTTCAGTCCTCCTACCACTAGTTGGCAAACATGTTACCCTTTCAAACAAGACCAAGCTCACGTCATTTTGTAGTTCACAGTGTCTATATAAGGCAGTGCAAAAAGCCGCGCGAGCTCAGATACGGAAGCAGTTATTCAGAGCTGTTCTGTAGAGACGTGCGAGTCGAATTTTTATTGTCAGCGAACTATTAGTGAGTTTTTAACACCATGGCTTGTAAGAAGTTGAACCGTGCGGAAGTATTGAGCATGCTATTTGCCAATTCCGACTCCGAAGGAGAGTTTTTACCTCGTGAGGAGGAGGATCGGACGAGCACTCATGCTTCCCACGGTGAAACTTCCGAAGGCAATGGTGCCGGCATGCGAAGCGAGGCTGTTCTCCAAGCACACACACACACTCCAACTCATTCGGTGCCGTTATCCAACCTCAATGGAGTGGGTGGTAGCGGGGAACGCGGTCGCAGTGTCCGTAGAGGTGTTGGTCGAGGAATCAGGGGTGGGAGAAGTGGGTCTGGTATCATGCGCTCTCTCCACCCAGCCCCCGGTGGAGCGGCTGGCCGCAGCGCGCCTATCCGCCAGCGCAATGATCCTGACATCGGATCACACAATGTTCAAGCACAAACACACACTCCTTCTGTCCCTTTATCTGGCTTTTACGGGGTGGGTGGCAGTGGTGAGCGTGGCCGTAGTGTCCGTAGGAGAGGTGTTGGTCAGCCTCACTGAGCGTCACTGGCTCAGTGAGGCTGATGACAGACCAGACTGTGCTGTCTGCTCTGACCGTACCCGGCCTAAAGGTCGTCGGCAGACTAAGTTCAGGTGCCATCAGTGTGGTGTCGGTGTCTGTGCTGTGCCATGTTTTGAGAGGTACCATACTCTAAAAAATTATAAACAGTGTCACCTGGACAGATAAGTTTTTACCACCGTTTTGACGTTTCACAATGTGTTGTCACCTGTTTTAGTGTGGGTTTCTGCTATATGATGACATTTTACCACTTATTTATTATTGTATTCCTCATTCCTGATCATTATGAATAAGGTTGAACAGGTTAAAAAAAAAAAAAAATCAATTCAATGTCTTCCACTTCTTGCATGTGTTTTCTATTTCCATTGTGCTACTCTATGGTAGCCTAATGATGACAGTATTTTACCACTTTCTCCTGTTTTATTGTTGGTTTCCTCCTTATGAATGAAGGTAAAAGACAGAAAAATGAAAATAAGTTCAAACATCAAGTCAATATCCACCACTTCCTGAAAAAATATAGGCAACTTTTCGCATGTGTTTTCCTACTATATGGTAATGATGATATAGTAATATTTTACTACATTATTCTGTTTTATTGTTGCTTTCCTGTTCCCTGATCATTATAGATGATGATAAAAAGACAAAAAGAAAAAAAAAGTTTTAAAAAAACAAGTTCATAATCACTCAATTCCAATATTTCCTGAACATAATGAGATTCAAAATGGCTGCCACCTGATGACGTCATAATATGCAAATTAGATCAATAATTTCATACCCCACATAAACTATGGATCATGGGCAACATTTTTCTAATGTACAGTAGGCATCTCTCTTTAACCCCCTTTCAGCCACCAGCTTTTGAAATATTAATGTCAAAATCCAGTATTTTCAAAAAACAATCTTGGCGCCTAAAGGGTTGATCATAAAAACAGGATGGACTCCTGATTTAACTCCTGATTTAACTCCTGATTTCACTCCTGATTTAAGTCCTAATGCTCAGTTGGGTAATGACTCCTGCAGGCTTCTTCCTGTCCGCAGCCACTCTCCCGTCTGTCTGAGCTGCAGCCCTGCAGCCTCTCTTTTGTCTCCTCTCAGACAATCAGCCTCTCTTCTTTGTGTCTGGCCTCGTGTCAAATCTCTGACCCACTAATTACACAATCAGATATTTGTCTTTAGTCATCTTGGAAAGTTCCAGCCCCCCCCCCCCCCCCCCCCCCGTCCCCCACGCTGCAGCCATCCGTGTCCAGACAGGTTCAGAGTTCCACATGACTGATCTCTGATAAATCTGCAGCATTCACAGGAAATGCACGTTTCATGTCTCTGTTAGCCCTGCCTCCTCCAGCAGAGCCCCGCCTCCTCCAGCAGAGCCCCGCCTCCACAGAGGCTGGATGTGATGTTTGCTGTCAGCTGGGACCGTTCACAGGCTTTTTATCTGCAGTCTGGCCTTCGTGTGTGATGACTCAGTCTGTAAACTGTGGGTAAGGGTTAGGGTTAGGGTTAGGGTTGTTCTGAAAAGCAGAACCAGCCTTTCCTCAGAGAGCATACCTTTGTTTCAGGGTTGGGTGCTGGGTCCACATCCTCTCTGCTGTGACAGTGGAGAGCTTCCCTGATGAAACCCAGAAATAACTGGCAGCTTTACTCTCACTTCACTTCATCCAAAAGAGCATCTCAGTGGTTTGATCTCCCTCTGTGGTTTGGAGGAACCTAAAATCTTTTTTGTCCTCTGCTGTGAAACTCTGCTGTTCAGGGTCCTGAGTTTGCTGCTCTCCAGCTGAAGGCTTTGTATTTCTGAACCACTGAGTCCTTTTTAACACTTGGTTTGGTGTGGGAAGGTGGGGCTCTGGTCCAAGGGGGTATGGGCTGGAGGTAGTTTGAGGGAATGGCTGGGCTGGCAGGCAGGTACACAGGTAGATCCGGAAACGTGAGACAGAATGAGGATCCGGCAGAGACTGAAGGTAGGACAGGAACTAAATGCAGACTGGGTGATGAGCTGATGGGAACCAGATGGCTTGATTGAAGCAGCAGGGCAGGTGTGGAGTGCCAGGTAGGCAGATCCAGAGGTTACAGAGGGGAAGGGGGAGGAAAAGGTAACAAACATACAAACAGGAGAAAAAGACAAAACAGATTACAGTACAAACAAGCACAAAAACTGTCACCACGCTGGCCTTGTGACACATGTAACTAACTTAACTACTAGTAAATAACTTAACTACAAGTAACTAACTTAACTAAAAATAAATAACTTAACTACATGTAAATAATTTAACTACAAGTAACTAACTTAACTAAAAATAAATAACTTAACTACAAGTAACTAACTTAACTACATGTAACTAACTTAACTACAAGTAACTAACTTAACTACAAGTAACCAACTTAACTACTAGTAAATAACTTAACTACAAGTAACCAACTTAACTACTAGTAAATAACTTAACTACAAGTAACCAACTTAACTACTAGTAAATAACTTAACTACAAGTAACTAACTTAACTACATGTAACTAACTTAACTACAAGTAACCAACTTAACTAAAAATAAATAACTTAACTACAAGTAACCAACTTAACTACTAGTAAATAACTTAACTACAAGTAACCAACTTAACTACTAGTAAATAACTTAACTACAAGTAACTAACTTAACTACATGTAACTAACTTAACTACAAGTAACCAACTTAACTAAAAATAAATAACTTAACTACAAGTAACCAACTTAACTACTAGTAAATAACTTAACTACAAGTAACCAACTTAACTAGTAGTAAATAACTTAACTACAAGTAACTAACTTAACTACTAGTAAATAACTTAACTACAAGTAACCAACTTAACTACTAGTAAATAACTTAACTACAAGTAACTAACTTAACTACATGTAACTAACTTAACTACAAGTAACTAACTTAACTACAAGTAACCAACTTAACTAAAAAATAAATAACTTAACTACAAGTAACCAACTTAACTACTAGTAAATAACTTAACTACAAGTAACCAACTTAACTACTAGTAAATAACTTAACTACAAGTAACTAACTTAACTACTAGTAAATAACTTAACTACAAGTAACCAACTTAACTACTAGTAAATAACTTAACTACAAGTAACTACCTTAACTACAAGTAACCAAGGTGAAGGAAAAGGTAACAAACATACAAACAAGAGAAAAAGACAAAACAGAAAACAGTAAAAACAAGCACAAAAACTGTCACCACGCTGGCCTTGTGACACATGCAGCTGGATGCAAACAGATCTGAGGTCTGTTTAAGGTTCCAGGTGTCTTTATTTGCCCCGTGGGGTCATTTGGTTTGCAGCAAGCAGCCATTCAGTGTTGCAACAATCAGGCAACAACAACAAAGACGAAGCAGAACAAAATAAAATGGCAGCAAAGGGACAATGATGAATAAAACCATGTAAAGGTACTTATTTAGCAGAGCGATGGCAGCAGGAACCAGAGAATGTTTGAATCTATTTGTGCTGCATGTTGCCCCCGCCCTGAAGAAGCAGCAGAAACTCATGAGCTCTGACAGGATGGAACGGGCCTCCCAAAGGACTCTGTTTGATAGCGGAGATCATTTAGGTTAATCCCACGGTTTTACAATCCCCTGCAATCTGTTTCTGTTTTTAAGACAAAGGGAACCGGAGAGTGTTAAAAGGGATTCTATAAAACCAGAGTAAAACATTCTCATAAAAGTTCTGTCAACATTAAAACTACAAAGCTTCTGATAAGAATCCGTGCGCTGATGAGCCTTCGTGCACAGCATCAGCTTGAAGCTCAAAGGTCAGCTGGTTGGGTTAGGGAGCACCGAGGCTTTTATAGTTATCAACGATGTCCACGGGTGGTTCTCTGTGCTGACAGGAGAGACGCCTAAAGTGTTCTGTCAAAAGTCAATTTACTTACTCACTTCAAATAATCCCAACGACACCATCTGTTCTTGTCATGTGACTCCTGATGACATCATACAGTTCTCTGGTGTATCTGGAGAGTCATGTTGTTAAAAATAATAAAACCTGAGCAGGGTACCTGCAGCAACTTAACTACAGGTAACCAATTTAACTAAAAATAACTAACTTAACTACAAGTAACTAACTTAACTACATGTAACTAACTTAACTACAAGTATTCAATTTAACTACAAGTAACTAGCTTAACTACAAGTATTCAACTTAACTACAAGTAACTAACTTAACTACAAGTAACCAACTTAACTACTAGTAAATAACTTAACTGCAAGTAACCAACTTAACTACTAGTAAATAACTTAACTACAAGTAACTAACTTCACTACAAGTAACCAATTAAACTACAGGTAACTAACTTAACTACTAGTATTCAACTTAACTACAAGTAACTAACTTAACTACATGTAACCAACTTAACTACATGTAACTAACTTAACTACAAGTAAATAACTTGACTACAAGTAACCAACTTAACTACTAGTAAATAACTTAACTACAAGTAACCAACTTAATTAAAATAAATAACTTAACTACAAGTAACCAATTTAACTACATGTAACTAACTGAACTAGAGTAACCAACTTAACTACATGTAACTAACTTAACTAGAGTAACCAGCTTAACTACATGAAACTAACTGAACTAGAGTAACCAACTTAACTACATATAACCAACTTAACTACAAGTATTCAACTTAACTACATGTAACTAACTTAACTAGAGTAACCAGCTTAACTACATGTAACTAACTGAACTAGAGTAACCAACTTAACTACAAGTAACCAACTTAACTACTAGTAAATAACTTAACTACAAGTAACCAACAATCTAAAATTGATACATTTCAGGGAGCCACCAGCTGTTTCTGCCATCACCATGGCAACAAACAGAAGAAGTAAACAAAGCGAGTCTGTTGCTGTTCTGATGGAACACTTTGAGTTTTAGACACATCATCTGATACTGACTGAAACTCTTTTGTTCTTTCCTTCTTTCCTCCCCATCTCCCTTCCCTCCTCCCTCCTCCCTTCTTTCCTCCCCATCTCCCTTCTTTCCTTCCCTCCTCCCTTCCCTCCTCCCCTCCTCCCTCCTCAGTGTGACCCTCCCATCCAGGTCCACGACCTGTTCCAGGACATCCAGGATGGGCACATCCTCATGGCTCTGCTGGAGGAGCTCTCCGCCTGCAGACTGGTCAGACATTTCTGAGTCACCTTGTTATTGTTGTTGTTGTTGTTGTTGTGAAGGCAGGGCTGTAACACTTCTCTTGTGGATCTCACAGCTCCACGGCTTCAAGAAGTCATCTCATCGTATTTTCAGACTCAACAACATTGCCAAGGTCCTGAGCTTCCTGGAGGAGAGAAACGTGAGTGCTGCTTTCCCGAACCCTTACCCTAACCCTAACTCTTACCCTTAGCCTTACCCTAACCCAGTGCTGCTGTCCCTAACCCCAACCCTTACCCTTACCCTAACCCTAACCCTAACCCTGTTGATGAAGGTTTGGACCTCAGCCCACTGAGGGTGTGTGTGTGTGTCCAGGTGAAACTGGTCAGCATCGATGCAGCCGATGTCGCTGATGGGAACCCGTCCATCATCCTCGGACTCATCTGGAACATCATCCTCTTCTTCCAGGTAATCTCCTGTTTGTAAGTCTGTAGCCACGTCAGGTCCGGCCGGGCCGGTGCCTTTAACAGGAGCCGGTGCCTTTAACGGGAGCCGGTGCCAGCAGCAGAGGACCGGGTCCGGTCGGTGAACAGCTGTAACGTTGGGGTGGAACCCCAGATGGGTTCTGAGGGGTTCTGATGCAACTCGCTGACATCTTTAGTTCTGGTCTTTCTTTGTGGTTCCTGAGGAGCTTTCTTCCTCCCTTCTGGGGACTTTCTGGGGGCATTTCCCTACTCTCAAATTAAGAATCATCATCGAGTTTAGATACCCGGAAGTCAGAACCCATCAGAGTCCAGATTTCTTCTGTGTGAACACCTCAGGATGACTTTGGATAGTTTGTGCAGTGAGTCTTCTCTCAGTGTTCCTTCACTCAAAGAGGATGCAGGTAAACGCTCTGCTGATAAAGGTTGGTACAGCCCATCAGCCACTGATAACCCGTCTGTTCTCCACCCAGATCAAAGAACTGACCGGGAACATCCGGAGCCAGTTCCCGTCCTCCTCCAGCCTGTCGTCCATCCCCAACAGCTCAGACTCCGACACGTCCCACAGCAGCACGCCATCGGAGGAGCGGCCGTCCACGGCTGCCGCCATGAGGGAGAACAGCAAGGCTATCAAGAAGCTGCTGCAGTGGATCCAGAAGAGAACTCGCAAGTGAGCAGCTCTTTATATCCTGAATGTGTTGGATAGCAGCGCGGCCGCTCTGCTCTGACACAACCTCTCCTGTTGCAGGTACGGCGTGGCGGTGCAGGACTTTGGGAAGAGCTGGACCAGCGGTCTGGCCTTCCTGGCTGTCATCAAGTCCATCGACTCCAGTCTGGTGGACATGAGGAAGGCCCTGCTGAGGAGTCCCAGGGAGAATCTGGAAGAGGCTTTCAGGATAGCTCACTACAGCCTGGGCATCCCACGGCTGCTGGAGCCTGAGGGTAACATGCACCCGCCCTTAAACTCGCCTTTGATGAGAGGTCTTATTGAGGTGTCCAGATGAGACCGGCTGAGGTTTAACCTCAGCGGCTCTCCGTGTCAGCCCTGTTTTAACCCCTCTGCCCACAGCACTCTAAGCTAGCAGCGGTTGCTGAGTTACAGAATGGAACCGTTCAGCTAGAAAGCTTCAGCTAACAAAGTAATGTGGGAACAATGATGTTCATCTTTCAGAAAGGAGCAGCAATAACTCCTCAGAAGCTGGTGTACGTCACCTTCATTAGCTAAGCTGTTAGCGTTAGCTGCTGCTAAAGGAGAAAATAACAGCAATAACTCCTTAGAAGCTGGTGTATGTCACCTTCATTAGCTAAGCTATTTATCCACAGTCTTTAGCTAACTCTGCTGGAACATTAGCCTCAGATAGAGTTCATCCACAGTCTTTAGCTAACTCTGCTGGAACATTAGCCTCAGATAGAGTTCATCCACAGTCTTTAGCTAACTCTGCTGGAACATTAGCCTCAGATAGAGTTTATCCACAGTCTGTATCTAACTCTGCTGGAACATTAGCCTCAGATAGAGTTCATCCACAGTCTTTAGCTAACTCTGCTGGAACATTAGCCTCAGATAGAGTTTATCCACAGTCTTTAGCTAACTCTGCTGGAGCATTAGCCTCAGATAGAGTTTATCCACAGTCTTTAGCTAACTCTGCTGGAACATTAGCCTCAGATAGAGTTTATCCACAGTCTTTAGCTAACTCTGCTGGAACATTAGCCTCAGATAGATTTCATCCACAGTCTTTAGCTAACTCTGCTGGAACATTAGCCTCAGATAGAGTTTATCCTCTGGGCTCTGATATCCTCTGAGGCTGCTGCAGGATGGAAGATGCTGTCTGATACATCTGTGAACTCTGGTTTTTACCTGTTTAGATGTGACCATTAGCACGCCGGACGAGCAGTCCATCATCATGTACGTTTCCCAGTTCCTGGAGCACTTCCCTGGCGTGGAGGAGGTAGGACATGCACGGTACAATCCCGTCGGCTGTAGGGATGACGGTGTGCTAACCTCTGTGTTTGTCTGCCAGCCGGAGGAGTCCTGCCAGCTCATCGAACGCAGCGTTTCCATGGGCCGACTCAACTTCCGCGACAGGGACTCGGACCACATGAGGAACGGCGCCCGCGGTGACCGGCTGAGGGGGCGGTCCTCCATGTTCCAGAAGGAGCAGCCGCCGCCAAAGATCCTGATCTCCTCCGTGTCCGAGGACAGAGGCTTCCTGCTGCCACGCTACAGGGCGGCTGCTGCTCGCTCCTGGTCCAGTGAGGACTTTCTCTCAGACTCCGCCCACATGGACCACGTCTCCGGCAGCGTAAACGCCTCAGAGCGGTCTGGAATCATAGAGTCTGGAACCACAGAGTCTAGAACCACAGAGTCTGGAATCATAGAGTCTGGAATCATAGAGTCTGGAACCACAGAGTCTAGAACCACAGAGTCTGGAATCATAGAGTCTGGAATCATAGAGTCTGGAACCACAGAGTGTAGAACCATAGAGTCTGGAACCACAGAGTCTGGAATCATAGAGTCTGGAACCACAGAGTCTGGAACCACAGAGTCTGGAACCACAGAGTCTAGAACCACAGAGTCTGGAATCATAGAGTCTGAAACCACAGAGTCTGGAATCACAGAGTCTGGAACCACAGAGTCTGGAACCACAGAGTCTGGAATCATAGAGTCTGGAACCACAGAGTCTGGAATCATAGAGTCTGGAACCATAGAGTCTGGAACCACAGAGTCTAGAACCACAGAGTCTGGAACCACAGAGTCTGGAACCACAGAGTCTGGAATCATAGAGTCTGGAATCATAGAGTCTGGAACCACAGAGTCTGGAATCATAGAGTCTGGAACCACAGAGTCTGGAATCATAGAGTCTGGAATCATAGAGTCTGGAACCACAGAGTCGGTCATCGGTGACTCTGCCATCCACTCGCCGGACTCCTGGATGGAGAGCGAGCCGATGCCGGAGCGGTTCTGTGAGAGTCGCAGCGATGGTTCTCTGTGCGACGGCGAGGCCTGGGAGGTGTACCGGGCCTCGCCGGTGGACGTGACCCCGCTCGATGAAGGGTTCAACTCTTCCTTAGAGGACCGCGGTCCTGACGAGCAGACCGGGTCTTACGTAGAAGAAGAGATGTGCTCGCTGGAGGGAATCCAGTCTGAGAGACACAACCAGGACCTGGGTAACCAGAACCAGGACCTGGGAACAGAACCAGGACCTGATCTAAGAGAGAGGAACAACCCAACAGAGATGGACTCCCAGCAGAAGGACAAAAAGCCCACAGAACCAGAACCTTCTTCTGCACTCTGTGAGACGGAGGTTCTGATTTGCTCCGGAGCTGAAGATCTGGACTCTGATCAGCCGAACCAGGTCCAATCGGGCCCTTCCACAGCTGTACAACCGCCTGATGAAGAAGATGGTGCTGAAACGGAGCGGGACGGACTGAGAAAGAACTCTGAGAGCCAGAAACCGGCTGATGATCCTCATCAGGGTTCTGATGGACATCAGGACCGACCCGCTGATGCCGGTCCTGACAAAGAGACAGGAAACACCCAGCAGAACTCCCTGGATCCAGTCAGAACCCAGCAGAACTCCCTGGATCCAGTCTCTCTGGATCCAGTATGGACCCAGCAGAACTCCCTGGATCCAGTCAGGACCCAGCAGACCTCCCTGGATCCAGTCAGGACCCAGCAGAACTCCCTGGATCCAGTCGGCACCCAGCAGAACTCCCTGCATCCAGTCAGGACCCAGCAGAACTCTCTGGATCAGCAGAACTCTCTGGATCCAGTCTCCCTGGATCCAGTCAGGACCCGACAGAACTCCCTGGATCCAGTCGGCACCCAGCAGAACTCTCTGGATCCAGTCGGCACCCGGCAGAACTCTCTGGATCAGCAGAACTCTCTGGATCCAGTCTCCCTGGATCCAGTCAGGACCCGACAGAACTCTCTGGATCCAGTCGGCACCCGGCAGAACTCTCTGGATCAGCAGAACTCTCTGGATCCAGACACCTTGAAACTGAACGGTCAGGTTGCGGAGTGTTCTGAACCCAAGTCTGGACCCAGGACCCTGGACCTGTTTTACTCAGACTTTGATGGAAGTTCTTCCACAGAGGATCTGGGTGACGCGGTGGAACCGATGGATCTGTTCTACCCCGACAAAGAGGAGCCCAGGCTCACGGAGCCTCCTGACCCCGACGTGCAGAGGTGGCCTTCGGTTCTGAGCGTCTCTGCGCTCCAGCCGGCGCCGGCCTCAGAGGACCAAGAACCGGACCTACAGGAGGACTTCAGGGATGGAGAGGACCTGGTGGAGGATCAGGAGAACATGAAGGTCAGAGTCTTTACGTTCTTCATAGTTTTCAGGTTCTGAATGGATCACAGTGATGTTGTAATAGATGACCATGTTGGGAACAAAGCCCGGTTCTGATGAGACAAAGCATCATGACTGGCGTCCAGGTTAAAGTTAGGAGTAAGACATTGATAGAACCCTGTCTGATAGAACCCTGTCTGATACAGAACCCTGTCTGAACAGAACCCTGTCTGATACAGAACTCTGTCTGATAGAACCCTGTCTGATAGAACCCTGTCTGATACAGAACTCTGTCTGAACAGAACCCTGTCTGAACAGAACCCTGTCTGATACAGAACCCTGTCTGATAGAACCCTGTCTGATACAGAACCCTGTCTGATAGAACCCTGTCTGATACAGAACCCTGTCTGATACAGAACCCTGTCTGATAGAACCCTGTCTGATACAGAACCCTGTCTGATAGAACCCTGTCTGATACAGAACCCTGTCTGAGATAGAACCCTGTCTGATACAGAACCCTGTCTGATACAGAAACCTGTCTGAACAGAACCCTGTCTGATAGAACCCTGTCTGAAAGAACCCTGTCTGATACAGAACCCTGTCTGATACAGAAACCTGTCTGAACAGAACCCTGTCTGATAGAACCCTGACTGAAAGAACCCTGTCTGATACAGAACCCTGTCTGATAGAACCCTGTCTGATACAGAACCCTGTCTGATAGAACCCTGTCTGAAAGAACCCTGTCTGATACAGAACCCTGTCTGATAGAACCCTGTCTGATACAGAACCCTGTCTGATAGAACCCTGTCTGATACAGAACCCTGTCTGATAGAACCCTGTCTGATACAGAACTCTGTCTGAAAAGAACCCTGTCTGATAGAACCCTGTCTGATACAGAACCCTGTCTGAACAGAACCCTGTCTGATACAGAACCCTGTCTGATACAGAACCCTGTCTGATAGAACCCTGTCTGATACAAAACTCTGTCTGATAGAACCCTGTCTGATAGAAACCTGTCTGATACAGAACCCTGTCTGAACAGAACCCTGTCTGATACAGAACCCTGTCTGATAGAACCCTGTCTGATACAGAAACCTGTCTGAACAGAACCCTGTCTGATAGAACCCTGTCTGATACAGAACCCTGTCTGATAGAACCCTGTCTGAACAGAACCCTGTCTGATAGAACCCTGTCTGAAAGAACCCTGTCTGATACAGAACCCTGTCTGATACAGAACCCTGTCTGATAGAACCCTGTCTGATACAGAACCCTGTCTGATACAGAAACCTGTCTGAACAGAACCCTGTCTGATAGAACCCTGTCTGATACAGAACCCTGTCTGATAGAACCCTGTCTGATACAGAAACCTGTCTGAACAGAACCCTGTCTGATAGAACCCTGACTGAAAGAACCCTGTCTGATACAGAAACCTGTCTGAACAGAACCCTGTCTGATAGAACCCTGTCTGAAAGAACCCTGTCTGATACAGAACCCTGTCTGATAGAACCCTGTCTGAAAGAACCCTGTCTGATAGAACCCTGTCTGATACAGAACCCTGTCTGATACAGAACCCTGTCTGATAGAACCCTGTCTGATACAGAACCCTGTCTGATACAGAAACCTGTCTGATACAGAACCCTGTCTGATACAGAACCCTGTCTGAACAGAACCCTGTCTGATACAGAACCCTGTCTGATAGAACCCTGTCTGAAAGAACCCTGTCTGATAGAACCCTGTCTGATACAGAAACCTGTCTGAACAGAACCCTGTCTGATAGAACCCTGTCTGATACAGAACCCTGTCTGATAGAACCCTGTCTGATACAGAACCCTGTCTGAACAGAACCCTGTCTGATACAGAACCCTGTCTGATAGAACCCTGTCTGAACAGAACCCTGTCTGATAGAACCCTGTCTGATACAGAACCCTGTCTGATAGAACCCTGTCCGAACAGAACCCTGTCTGATACAGAACCCTGTCTGATACAGAACCCTGTCTGATAGAACTCTGTCCGAACAGAACCCTGTCTGATACAGAACCCTGTCTGATACAGAACTCTGTCTGATAGAACCCTGTCTGATACAGAACCCCGTCTGATAGAACCCTGTCTGAACAGAACCCTGTCTGATAGAACCCTGTCTGATACAGAACCCTGTCTGATACAGAACCCTGTCTGATAGAACCCTGTCTGATAGAACCCTGTCTGATAGAACCCTGTCTGATACAGAACCCTGTCTGATACAGAAACCTGTCTGAACAGAAACCTGTCTGATAGAACCCTGTCTGATACAGAACCCTGTCTGATAGAACCCTGTCTGAACAGAACCCTGTCTGATAGAACCCTGTCTGAACAGAACCCTGTCTGATAGAACCCTGTCTGATACAGAACCCTGTCTGATAGAACCCTGTCTGAACAGAACCCTGTCTGATACAACCCTGTCTGATACAAAACCCTGTCTGATACAGAACCCCGTCTGATAGAACCCTGTCTGATAGAACCCTGTCTGATAGAACCCTGTCTGATACAGAACCCTGTCTGATACAGAACCCCGTCTGATAGAACCCTGTCTGATAGAACCCTGTCTGATAGAACCCTGTCTGATACAGAAACCTGTCTGATACAGAACCCTGTCTGATACAGAACCCTGTCTGAACAGAACCCTGTCTGATAGAACCCTGTCTGATAGAACCCTGTCTGATAGAACCCTGTCTGATACAGAACCCCGTCTGATAGAACCCTGTCTGATAGAACCCTGTCTGATACAGAACCCTGTCTGATAGAACCCTGTCTGATACAGAACCCCGTCTGATAGAACCCTGTCTGATAGAACCCTGTCTGATACAGAACCCCGTCTGATAGAACCCTGTCTGATACAGAACCCTGTCTGATAGAACCCTGTCTGATAGAACCCTGTCTGATAGAACCCTGTCTGATACAGAACCCCGTCTGATAGAACCCTGTCTGATAGAACCCTGTCTGATAGAACCCTGTCTGATAGAACCCTGTCTGATACAGAACCCCGTCTGATAGAACCCTGTCTGATAGAACCCTGTCTGATACAGAACCCCGTCTGATAGAACCCTGTCTGATACAGAACCCCGTCTGATAGAACCCTGTCTGATAGAACCCTGTCTGATACAGAACCCTGTCTGATAGAACCCTGTCTGATACAGAACCCCGTCTGATAGAACCCTGTCTGATAGAACCCTGTCTGATAGAACCCTGTCTGATACAGAAACCTGTCTGATACAGAACCCTGTCTGATACAGAACCCTGTCTGATAGAACCCTGTCTGATACAGAACCCCGTCTGATAGAACCCTGTCTGATAGAACCCTGTCTGATACAGAACCCTGTCTGATAGAACCCTGTCTGATACAGAACCCTGTCTGATAGAACCCTGTCTGATACAGAACCCTGTCTGATAGAACCCTGTCTGATAGAACCCTGTCTGATACAGAAACCTGTCTGATACAGAACCCTGTCTGATACAGAACCCTGTCTGATAGAACCCTGTCTGATACAGAACCCTGTCTGATACAGAACCCTGTCTGAACAGAACCCTGTCTGATACAGAACCCTGTCTGATAGAACCCTGTCTGATACAGAACCCTGTCTGATAGAACCCTGTCTGATACAGAACCCTGTCTGATACAGAACCCTGTCTGAACAGAACCCTGTCTGATACAGAACCCTGTCTGAACAGAACCCTGTCTGATAGAACCCTGTCTGATACAGAACCCTGTCTGAACAGAACCCTGTCTGATAGAACCCTGTCTGATAGAACCCTGTCTGATACAGAACCCTGTCTGATACAGAACCCTGTCTGAACAGAACCCTGTCTGATACAGAACCCTGTCTGATACAGAACCCTGTCTGAACAGAACCCTGTCTGATACAGAACCCTGTCTGAACAGAACCCTGTCTGAACAGAACCCTGTCTGATACAGAACCCCGTCTGATACAGAACCCTGTCTGATAGAACCAAACAAAAAATAAAAACTGTCACATTTTTATTAACTTTAAATAAAAAAAGACGGCTTTCTGCCAACGTGAAATATTTCTCCTCGTTCTACTAATATATTATTATTATTATTTTTATTATTATTATTCTTTCTTCATTTCAGTGAAGAATCAAACTGCAGGTGAGAGTTTATTTTAGATATTTTCTCCTCCTTATTTATCTAAAATGATGCAATATTGATTCCAACTTCAAATTTTCCGAGGTCCTTTGACTGCATCTTGATCTGTAATTAGAACAAATACCAAAGCATATAATAATATAATTATAATAATATTATAATAAAAGGGGGAGGGGCAAACAGAGCTGCCCTCCTCAGCTTTTCTTTCTGATGTTCTGACGTTCTACCTGAGAACGTTCTGAGGAAACAAAGTTAATGACACAGAGCTTTTTCTTTAAAAAAAAAATTATATAAATATTTATTTCTTTTTTGAAAAATTTTCTTTTTCTTTTTTTTTTTCTTTTTCTTTTAGCTTTTTCTTTTTTTACTAAGCTGCTGATTGGCTCCTCTCTTCCTGTTTGTTACTAAGCTGCTGATTGGTTCCTCTCTTCCTGTTTGTTACTAAGCTGCTGATTGGCTCCTCTCTTCCTGTTTGTTACTAAGCTGCTGATTGGCTCCTCTCTTCCTGTCTCAGGTGATCAGGCAGACCGACCAGGACCCTGAGGACCCTGCTGCCTCCCAGGAGCAGTGTGTGATGTGTGGGGTGCCCATCGGGGGACTGCAGGGCGGTGAAGATGCTGGAGGAGGCTCAGAGTCTGAGAGGTAGGCCTCTGGCTGTCGGAGAGCTTCTCCTGAACACAGATTCTGTGGAACACTGCAGCTCAGAGACAGATTACACACATTAATGGGCTTAATCATAACCGGGGATGTCCCGATACTTCTATAGAACATTAAAAAAAAAGAAGAAACAGATCCAGGACGTCCCTGATTCTTTATTTTCTTCACTTATTTTATCATTTAACACCCAGAACTAGGGATGGGAATCAAAAACCGGTTCTTGTTGAGAACCGGTTCCCAGTGTTTCAATTCCTTGGAATCATTTGGCGATTTCGCAAACGATTCCCTTATCGATTCCAGTGGGCGCGAATGACGTCACCACGCAGTGTTGCGTGGCGAGTCCAGCGCAGCCAGCAGCCAACAGTAAACATGGCGCCCAAGCGGTACAAACGCTCGAAACTTTGGTTCCACATCCCTAAAAAAGACGACAACAGGGCAACTTGCAAAGTTAATATTTCACCAAAGGGAGGAAATACTACCAACATGCAATAACTATGAATGAATGTCGCGTTTTCTATCTGCTCCGGACTAACGTTGGTGAATCTGAACCCAGCAACGTTAGCAACGTTAGCAACATTAGCATGTCCTCGGCTAACACTGCAGGTAACTAACTAACTAACACTGCCTATCATGTTAGCACCATTTGCCTGATTGTAAAAGCTGCTGTTAGTAACGGTTAAGGTTAAATGAATGCCTTCTCAGGCATTACATTTAGATGAAATCATGAGAGACAGAGCCTGACTGGCTCAGAGCCAGAGGCTGGTGGTACTACCCCCAGTTCACCTCTACCTCCAGCTTCTCCTTTCACCAGAGCAGGAAGAGTTCAATTACCCAGGCCAGGATAGACCAATGTGGACCTCACCGTTGTTGGGTTTGTGAGGTCACGACTCGTGTTACTTCTAAACTAAACAAAGTTGATGCTAATCAACCGGTTTGTTGTCCTTTTTCTCCAAATGAGAATCGATAAGGGAACCGACAAAGAACCGAATCGTTAAGCAGAATCGAAAATGGAATTGGAATCGTAAAAATCTTATCAATTCCCATCCCTACCAGGGATGTCCCGATACTTCTACAGAACATTAGAAAAATGAAGAAACAGATCCAGAACGTCCCTGATTTTTTATTTTCTTCACTTATTTTATCATTTAACACCCAGAACGTTCCCAGTTCTTTCAGATAAATCCGTAATGAGTCCAAATGAAAAGATGGTCTGCCTTCTCCTGTTTGGAGCTGATCTGATGGATTTTCTCTTGTCAGCAGGGACTCAGGAAGTTCCAGCAGAGCAGATGAGATCCAGATCCCTCCGGTTCTCCGGCACAGGAAGGGCGCTCGCCTGGCTGAGTCCAAGGTGCGTTTGAGGCTCCGCTTCCTGCTGTCCTGTGATGATTTCTGCCGAATAATAAGAGTGCGTCTGTTCTGTTTAACCTCTCAGGACCGTCAGAGAGCGGCGCCCAGAAAGGCTCAAAAGGCTCAGCACGATGACTTCTGGTAAGAACTTTCCCCCCAACGTCAGTCATTTATACGGGTTAGGGGTGATGGTGACCCGGAACAGATGCCGGATTTTAGAATGGTGGCAGGCCCGGTTTCTCTGAGTGGTTAGGGCTTTGAGT
Source organism: Odontesthes bonariensis (assembly GCF_027942865.1). NCBI lineage: Eukaryota > Metazoa > Chordata > Actinopteri > Atheriniformes > Atherinopsidae > Odontesthes > Odontesthes bonariensis. The sequence continues at coordinate 769,983 of NC_134522.1, read as the reverse complement.
TTTTACTCAGTGGATCCCCTCCTACGTGACTGAACAGCCACCATGGAGTTTGGTGTAGGAGCCAGGGGGGGGGGCACTCTACAACTCAGGACCCGGCTGGTAGTTGCTGCGTGTAGTGTCGTGGTCTTGGAGTAACTCAGGAGGTCGTGGGAAACTCTGTGTGATCTGAGTTGTGTTTCAAGTGGGTGCAATAGACACAGGGTCCATACAGGTGTGTGTTATGTGTTGAGCAGAAGTTTGAGCAGAAGTTTGAGCAGAAGTGTAATCTGATGGTGTCGCTGTAAACGACCATCAGCTGTGACCTTTAACAGTTTAACAGAAAAAGTTTTAGATCTTCAAATCTAGGCTAAAAACCTACTTATTTGGGATTGCTTTTAATACCCAGTAGTATGATGACACTTTAATTTTATTTGATCTTATTTTATTTTATTTCTTTCACTGTTCTTTTACTGTTTTTATTTGTTTTTACTTCTTCTTCTCCTTATTTATTACCTGCTGTAAAGCACTTTGGTACACCGTAAGGATTGTCTGTGAAGGGCTGTAGAAATAAAGCACATGTACAGAGTCCTCGCTGTTTCCTGACCCCTGAAGACAGGGGCGCTGAAAAGGAGGGTAAAAGGAGAAGGATTCTAGGGGCCCATGAGGGCCCAGAGAGGCCCTAATAAAATTATAATACTGACAAAAAATCATATGACACTAAGTTATTAACTAACTTATAATCACAAATATATTTTATTTACAATTTACTGGTAACAATAACTTTCTTTGTTTTGGAAACATTACGTTTATGTTTTGTATTTTTCAGGTAGCCTAATTTAGAGTTTAGAATCAGAGTATCAGTGTTGCAGCAAATAAATGAATTCCATTGGATTCCTGGTGCTCAGCGTTTACCTACCTCAACTGTCATGTTTTTCTTTTTTCAAAAATATGGGAACGATAGTCAGAAATACCATTAAAATGCATAGTTTTACGTAAAATAACATCACAAATTTTCGCCTACCTCCTGGCCGGTTGTTTGGGGGCCCAGTAAAAATTATTTTCATGGGGCCCAAAATCCCTAGCGGCGCCCCTGCCTGAAGCTATAACTCTTATATAACTGTAACTGTGTTTTTGCAGGTTTGGGGAGAACTGGGAGCTCTACCTGCTGCTGCTGCTCTGGCTGCTGCTTTACTCCTTCTGGCTGCTGCCTCAGATCGACCCGAAGACGCTGCCCAGCCTGCTGCTCAACCTGGACCGCTGAGGGGCTTTTTAAAGATTTGATGATAAACAGACATGTGGATCTGCTGCTCTGATTGGAACCACATCCCAGATATTATGTAACATCCCTGATATTCCCAGAGATGATGTGATATAAAACCCCTCTTTTATAAACATGAATGTGTATTTCTGTCATTCTGAGAAAATATTAGAAGAATTCAGTTGAATGTGGTTAAATTTAACCAGTTAAACTTCTTCTCTTAATTTGAGAAATGTTTCTGTTGATGCTGCAACTTTAGTCCAGTGTTCTCCCTGAAGTTCTGCCATAAAGATGTCAGACTTTATGGTATAAAGATGATGATAAAGATGTCAGACTTTATGACAGAGTGCCTCCGTGCACGTTGATGTCAGAACCTGAGATGTACGGTCGATGGTTAAAGTGTCTGTGGAGCTGAACATGAATGGGTTAGGGTTAGGGTAGGTGAAGGTGAAGGTTAGGGTAGGTGTAGGGTTAGGGTAGGTGAAGGGTTAGGGTAGGTGAAGGGTTAGGGTAGGTGTAGGGTTAGGGTAGGTGTAGGGTTAGGGTAGGTGAAGGGTTAGGGTAGGTGTAGGGTTAGGGTAGGTGTAGGGTTAGGGTAGGTGAAGGGTTAGAGTTAGGTTAGGGTTAGAGTTAGGGTAGGTGAAGGGTTAGAGTTAGGTTAGGGTTAGAGTAGGTGAAGGGTTAGTGGTTAGGGTAGGTGTAGGGTTAGGGTAGGTGAAGGGTTAGGGTAGGTGAAGGGTTAGAGTTAGGGTAGGTGAAGGGTTAGAGTTAGGTTAGGGTTAGAGTTAGGGTAGGTGAAGGGTTAGAGTTAGGTTAGGGTTAGGGTAGGTGTAGGGTTAGGGTAGGTGAAGGGTTAGGGTAGGTGAAGGGTTAGAGTTAGGTTAGGGTTAGAGTTAGGGTAGGTGAAGGGTTAGAGTTAGGTTAGGGTTAGAGTAGGTGAAGGGTTAGGGTTAGGGTAGGTGTAGGGTTAGAGTTAGGTTAGGGTTAGAGTTAGGGTAGGTGAAGGGTTAGAGTTAGGTTAGGGTTAGAGTAGGTGAAGGGTTAGGGTTAGGGTAGGTGTAGGGTTAGGGTAGGTGAAGGGTTAGGGTAGGTGAAGGGTTAGAGTTAGGGTAGGTGAAGGGTTAGAGTTAGGTTAGGGTTAGAGTTAGGGTAGGTGAAGGGTTAGGGTTAGGGTAGGTGTAGGGTTAGGGTAGGTGAAGGGTTAGGGTAGGTGAAGGGTTAGAGTTAGGGTAGGGTTAGGGTTAGAGTTAGGGTAGGTGAAGGGTTAGGGTTAGGGTAGGGTTAGGGTTAGAGTTAGGGTAGGTGAAGGGTTAGAGTTAGGTTAGGGTTAGGGTAGGTGAAGGGTTAGGTTAGGGTTAGAGTTAGGGTAGGTGTAGGGTTAGAGTTAGGTTAGGGTTAGGGTAGGTGAAGGGTTAGGGTAGATGAAAGGTAAGGGTAGGTGTAGAGTTAGGGTAAGGGTAGGTGAACGTGGCGTCAGGAGAACAAGCTGCCAAAGATGATGATGATGATGATGATTAAACCACCCCACCTTACAGACCAAACACGCTCAGGAACAAACCCGATCAGACGTCCACAGCATGCACCCCACCGACCCCACAGCCAGCACCACAGGGTGGAGCCTCACCACGTCAGGGGGGCGTTTTTAACGTTATCTGCCACCAAACACCACTTCTGTACTCAGATTGTTTTATCTGTGGAAGTTCTTTTTATTCTGAAGGAAAAACGGCCAGTGTGACTGATCCACTATTTTTCTGTGTACATGATATATTATGATGTTATTATGATGCTATTATATTGTAACTGATGCATTAAAGTGCTCACACCTCTGAAAGAAACCTGGATCAGTCCTACTTCTGAACTAAAGCTGAGACATTTTACCTGTTTATTACAGTTAAAAACAACAAAAATACGCCTTCCTTGTGGTCCCATGGGGACTAAACATGAGCTCGAAAACTAAGGACTAAACAGGAACTAAACACTAAGGCACGAGATAAACTAAAACAGGGGTTCCCAAACTTTTCCATGCCAAGGCCCCCCAAACAGTATCAGCTTCTGGCCCCCTTTGCAAACCACAGACAATGCTACAAAATATAAAGAAACATCAACTTTTAGAACGCATTTTCTTTCTTTTCTTCACGGACAGCAGCTCGCCGTGTGAATGCAGCCTGACTAAATGCTCTTCTTTACGTCTGAAGAAGTCGACCGTTTTTTCGGACTCTGCCAGATGTTTTTGTATCAAGTGACGCTGAAGTTTCGAAGGTTTTGAACACTCATTTGAGAGGGTCTCCAGACAGAGGATTTTTCTGTATGGCTGTAAAGCCAAACTTAATGTATGCTGCCTCATACTTTCTGATTTTAGTTGGCCAGTTCTTTCAGTCTCTTCCAAGTCAAAAATCTGTCCATTTTGGCTAAGCTAGCTACACGCTAGCTTGAGGAGCAGAGCAGCTTCAGAACAGGCGCAAACCGCCAGGTCTACGATGTTTTGACTGGCAGCCAATCAGAAAGACCAGCATGGCAAATAACATTTCGATATGATATATTATTATAAATTGTATTTTACAATACTGATTAAAAAAATGTGACAATTTTTTATTATGATGTTTAAAAAAAATTTAATTCTATTTTTTTATTTTTGCATTTTTTTCTTATCTTCACTCCAATTTTGTCAGGCCCCCCTAGCGCCCCCTGGCGGCCCCCACTTTGAAAACCACTGAACTAAAACACAAAACTAAGAACTAAAAACAAGGCGAAAAACCCCATGAACGTGACAAATACGCCTTCCAGGTGGTCCCGTGTGGACGTAAATGTGTTTTAATTGTTCACCCATGAGAACGCTGCTGTCAGTCACACTGAAAGCTTCCAGAACTTCCAGAACTTTCAGAACTTTCAGAGCTTTCAGAGCTTTCAGAACTTGAGCTTATTGCAGAGCAGACTGATTGCTGTGGGAACCGGGTCAGTGCAGGAGTCTGTAAGTATGAAGCAGAACTTTCCTTTCTGGTTAGTGAAACTGACCTTCAGTGTAATTCAGTGTGGATCAGAGCCATTATAACAGACAGATGGGTTTGAGAATTTAATTGAGTACTTTAAAAATCTCAAGACCCTTCCATAAGCCTATGGAGCCCTGAGATATATATTTGATCTTGCGTAATTATTGACATGTACATGAATATGTAATGCCCCCATTGTCTGTCATTATTATTATTATTATTAATTATTTTTATTTATTTATTTTTCTCAATTTTCTCATCACTGTATGAACACTTTAATTCTTACTAGCATTACTACTATCATTACTACTGTTTTTCCCTTTATTTATTTATTTAATTTATTGCATTGTTAATTTATTTAACTTTGCTATCTATGCTCATATGTGTTTTGTTTTTCCTTTACAGCAGTATATGGGTGGGTGGGTTCTGTTTGTTAAAAAGAAAACAAATCCAATTCAAGATATTGTATTTAAATGAATCTTACTTTGTGCTTTCTTGAATAAAAAATATACTAAAATAAATAAATAAATAAACTTTTAGAATCCAGCTTCAGTTAAAAATGTCTCATCACAACATTGATGAACTTTAAGCTCTTTGACTAAGTTTGTATGTCGTAATGCTGCCATCTGCTGGACATCATGTTAACATACATCCCACATACATGTGGCAGAAACTGATCCTTTCAGCTCCCACTGAGGCTATGTACACACGTAGCCGAGTATTTTTAAAACCGAATGTTCCCCCCCCTCCGTTTATAAAATAATTTGTATCATTACCTCGTTTTCGAAAAAAACACCTTCCACACATAACCGAACATCTGCGTTTTCACCTGTCTTGACAACCCAAATGCATTTGCTGTTTTGCGCAATCTGCCCTCGTCAGCTAAATAATAAAGTGTGCACGCAACTTTTTTGAGCACACTGACAGGTGATCGCATGACAGTGGACTGCCCCTCGATATGAGGACGTAATAATTCCGACAGCGACGGGAGTGAGGAGTACGACTTGGGCGTGTAAAATCAAGGCAGTAAACAGCGCCTGCACAATAATAACCAATAATAATCCGAACAGCGGCCCCTGGGGACCCTGGGGACCAGAGGTGTGACCAGAATGGCATGTGGGGGGGCAGTTAGCTCATCTGGGGGGACAGAAAACAATACCTGAAAAAAATTGGTGGAAAACCACTACTACAACTTCAAGCATAATAATAATAATAATAATAGTAATAATTCAATTCGGTAATGAAAATAGGGTCACACTAGCATAAATCATGACCGTCAATTTTAATTTTTAATTTTAATTAACATGCTCCACATTCTCCATTGAGGGTTTAAATTCAAGTAGATACTTGGGGCAAGACATCCAGCCAACTCCAGCTGTTTATTACCTTCATTAAGTCTACATTTCAGATCATTATACAACAAAAACATCCGAAAATGTGAAAATCGCCTTTTTTTTTCAGCAGCAAGGGGTTAAGGTTTCGGAGGGTACACGAGAACAAAAAAATAAATAAAGCTATAAACTTTGCAGATATATGCTTTTTTTAAATCACCACCTGCATTTATTCTATCAATAGAAGACACAAGCAGAGATAATAAATCGTGGCCTTTTTTCTGTCCAGTTTTCTTTGGATGGACAGGGCATTTCTCAGGGGGGCAGTGCCCCCCCCCCAGCCCCCCCGTAGCCACGCCCCTGCTGGGGACCCTGGTTCTGGTCGGCCCGTTCAGTAATCGGTCAACTCCTGGAGTCAGTGACAGGTTTCCGCCTGTGGAGGCGCTGTGGAGCGGTTGGAGCTCCGTACGGAGGGCTGCTATTCTCCATCACGTTTAGTGGCAGGCCCCCCCGCAGATAACGTAACGAGCCGCAGCTTCGCAGACAACGTACCGTTTTTGGCGTAGCAGAGCGGCCCAGGTAAAAGCAAGTGGTCCCCCAATGGACGAGTAGCCTCAAATCGGTGCACCGAACCCGGGTTGGCAGTGAAGATTTACGCGGAACGAGTTCACGAGTTTCCGGTGGAGACGCTGAGCAGAAAACAAGCCTTAAGGTGAGTCCCTGAGCGACGCGACGCGCGTCTCTTTCTTGAATCTCCCCGGAGCGGACGGCCTGTTAGCCTGTTAGCCGTTAGCCTGTTAACCGTTAGCCCGTTAGCCTGTTAGCCGTTAGCTAGCTGACATCATGATGGTGGCCGCGGCCACCGTCCACTCGCTGCTCGTGTCGGCCGTGTTTCGGGTGACATATCCCGGTCTGTCAGGCGGGTCACACCCGCTCCAACCGGGTTATAACCCGGGACCAGCCGGGCTGCACACAGCCGAGCCGTGCCATCTGTTAGCCGGGCTAGCTTAAGGTCCCACTGCGGGAGGTTCCGGTGCCGCCGTGCGGGTCACAGCCCCGCGGTACCGGTACCGGTGCTGTGGCGGACCGAGACCTGCGGACACACAAAACTGCTTTAATTCCTGTTTTAAGATGGAGGTTAAGTGAGCTGTCAGTGTGGCTCCAGGTCTCAGTGAAACACCTGGAAGCTGCTCCAGGTGTCAGTAAAACACCTGGAAGCGGCTCCAGGTGTCAGTAAAACACCTGGAAGCGGCTCCAGGTATCAGTAAAACACCTGGAAGCTGCTCCAGGTGTCAGTCAAACACCTGGAAGCTGCTCCAGGTGTCAGTAAAACACCTGGAAGCGGCTCCAGGTGTCAGTCAAACACCTGGAAGCTGCTCCAGGTCTCAGTAAAACACCTGGAAGCGGCTCCAGGTCTCAGTAAAACACCTGGAAGCGGCTCCAGGTCTCAGTAAAACACCTGGAAGCTGCTCCAGGTGTCAGTAAAACACCTGGAAGCGGCTCCAGGTCTCAGTAAAACACCTGGAAGCGGCTCCAGGTCTCAGTAAAACACCTGGAAGCTGCTCCAGGTGTCAGTAAAACACCTGGAAGCTGCTCCAGGTGTCAGTAAAACACCTGGAAGCGGCTCCAGGTCTCAGTAAAACACCTGGAAGCGGCTCCAGGTCTCAGTAAAACACCTGGAAGCTGCTCCAGGTCTCAGTAAAACACCTGGAAGCGGCTCCAGGTCTCAGTAAAACACCTGGAAGTGGCTCCAGGTCTCAGTGAAACACCTGGAAGCGGCTCCAGGTCTCAGTAAAACACCTGGAAGCGGTTCCAGGTCTAAGGTCCAACAGTTCTGTAACCCATTAAAGATGGTACATGTGACCCGCTTTCACCGCCATCTTTACCACTGCCGGAGCATTACATCACCGTGGCGACCCACAGAACCCACATGTTCTGCTGGTGGTTCCCAGCTGTGTTTACCTGTGAAACCAGAGGAAACTGAAGCCTTGGATGAACTGTAATCTGTCACATCCAGGCTGGACTCTGCTTTTAAAGCTGAGCTCCTCCACCTGATTGAGCTCCTCCACCTGACTGAGCTCCTCCACCTGACTGAGCTCCTCCACCTGACTGAGCTCCTCCACCTGACTGAGCTCCTCCACCTGACTGAGCTCCTCCACCTGACTGAGCTCATCTTCATCATTGATTTTCGGCTCTGTTCAGATTGCGATGCCAAACCAATGTGATACCAAACCAATGTGACACCAAACCAATGTGATACCAAACCATTGTGATACTAAACCAATGTGATACCAAACCATTGTGATACCAAACCATTGTGATACCAAACCAATGTGATACCAAACCAATGTGATACCAAACCATTGTGACACCAAACCATTGTGACACCAAACCAATGCGATACCAAACCAATGCGATACCAAACCAATGTGATACCAAACCATTGTGACACCAAACCATTGTGACACCAAACCAATGTGACACCAAACCAATGTGATACCAAACCATTGTGATACTAAACCAATGTGATACCAAACCATTGTGATACCAAACCATTGTGATACCAAACCAATGTGATACCAAACCAATGTGATACCAAACCATTGTGACACCAAACCATTGTGACACCAAACCAATGCGATACCAAACCAATGCGATACCAAACCAATGTGATACCAAACCAATGTGATACCAAACCATTGTGATACCAAACCATTGTGATACCAAACCAATGTGATACCAAACCAATGTGATACCAAACCAATGTGATACCAAACCATTGTGATACCAAACCATTGTGATACCAAACCATTGTGATACCAAACCATTGTGACACCAAACCAATGCGATACCAAACCAATGCGATACCAAACCAATGTGATACCAAACCAATGTGATACCAAACCAATGCGATACCAAACCAATGCGATACCAAACCATTGCGATACCAAACCAATGCGATACTAAACCAATGCGATACGAAACCAATGCAAACCTGTAGACGTCTGGGACGTTCTGACCTTCAGATGACAAACAATGTTTTCCACTTTGTGAAATGATTGATGGTAAACTCTGAGAAATGAAACCCGTAAATGTTTGGGTTCAGTGATGGTAATCAGTACTCCTTTTGGTTTTGGACCTGGCCGTGTGTGACGGATGTATCCTGCATCTTCTAAAGCAAATCAGAAGAAAACTGTGTTGTTTCACTCTGAAGAAAACCCCAGTTTTAGGCTGTGTTCGAAACCGCATACTACATACTACATACTTGCAAAATGCATACTCATCGATCAGACAGTATGCAGAGCGTGAAAACCGCCTTTTTTTTCAGCAGCAAGGGGTTAAGGTTACCCACAATGCATTTCGGCTGATTTCGGCTCGGGCTCTAAACTCTATAAATATATAACTTTAGCAACATTTGAAACATTTTCAGGTGAGAAAGTAGTCGTTGAAAACCTGACAAAATACCGGCTGTTTACAACTTTGTTCCCACGAATTCGGCGCTACTAAAGCTAGCCGCAGTTAGCTAACGCACTTCTGGTTATTTTCACAAAATAAAATACCCGTTACCATACAATTGGTGCTTTTGTTTTGAAAACAGGAAGTGAACCTACCCTCGTTGTAGCGAGCTTGAAACTGCCGTTTTGACAGGAAATGACGATCGGCGACGTCAAGTTACGTTGCATCTTGGGTAGTTTGAGTATGAGTAGTAACCTCATGATGCATACCCAACATTTCGGCGAATCTAGTATGCATCTAGTATACATCCGGGAACTTAAAAAAGTTCAAGTTAGTAGGAGTAGTAGGAGAAGTATGCGGTTTGGAACACAGCCTCAGTTAAAGCTATGATAGGTAATCCAAGAGAGCTAGCAAGATTCGAAAGTGTCCCCTCCTCTAAGCTCCACCCCCCCCCTCCCCATTCCGTCAGTGCTTCATCCAAAGCCGGTAGAACCGCGTGCGCACATGGAGCAGGGAGCCGACAGAGGGGGGCGTAGGCAGAAAGCAGAGGCATCTGATTGGTTTTTTGTAGGCGCTCCAATCCGAGATCAGCGCTGATCTCGGATTGGTCAGCTTTTTCTCAGTCCTGCAGCTGCCACAGAGGTCTGATTATTTTCGTCCCTTTTTCTAAATACATCTTGTATAGATTTCTCTCAGGATACACGGACCATTTCACCCAGTATTACAAAATGTGTTTCTGAACAGGATTACCAACCATGTCTTTAATTATCTGATCCTTTCTGTCTCTGTCCAGATGTTCCAGATGTTTCTGTGTCCTGTGATAACGGTGACTCTCTGTGTTCTCAGGACTGTTTCCACCTCACTGTGAGGAAACATCTGGAGTTGGTTAACACGCATGTTACCATGGAGCCGAGGTTAAGGGTTTTCTGCACATGCTCAGAGTCTCCCTTCTTACCTGTAAGTATGTCCGCTCGCCACCTCCTCGCCGTGACGTTCTGACGGAAGCTAACGGGGCGCTGTGGTCTCTCCTGTCAGTGAACGTCAGGATGCTGAAATGAGATAAGTGGACGCCTGGAGGAGCCCCGCCCCTCCCCACCTCCACCTCAGCTCTGTGAAACATGGCAGGTCTGCAGCTCGTCACCCCCGCCACCTCACCCATGGGGCCCTTCTTTGGCCTGCCATGGCAACAGGAGGCCATCCATGACAACATCTACACGCCCAGGAAATATCAGGCAAGACGCCGCCGCCGCATGCACATGTTGCCCTGCTGCAGCTGTGAGATAACTCCGCCCCCTGCCTGTTACCTAACTCCGCCCCCTGTCTGTGAGATAACTCCGCCCCCTGCCTGTTACCTAACTCCGCCCCCTGTCTGTGAGATAACTCCGCCCCCTGTCTGTTACCTAACTTCTCCCAGTCTGTGAAATAACTCTGCCCCCTGCCTGTTACCTAACTCCGCCCAGTCTGTGAAATAACTCCGCCCCCTGCCTGTTACCTAACTCCACCCCCTGTCTGTGAGATAACTCCGCCCCCTGCCTGTTACCTAACTCCACCCCCTGTCTGTGAGATAACTCCGCCCCCTGTCTGTGAGATAACTCTGCCCCCTGTCTGTTACCTAACTCCGCCCAGTCTGTGAGATAACTCTGCCCCCTGCCTGTTAAGGCTGATTCATACTCGGCGCAAACGCGCAACTGTTCTGGCTCGAGAACCATTAATGACGTCATCGAAAGCGCCAACCCCTTCACAGTTCCTTCAGCTCATAAGCGCAGTTTGCGCCGAGAATGCGTCACATTTGCAGTTCTCTCCAGACCAGCGAGCGTCACTGTTGAGGAAACAAGCTGAAAAGCATACGAAGAAAGCATACACAATGCCACCTGTGGTGTCACGTCAGCAGAGGCTGGCACATCTGATGCGGAATGAATTTACTCTGGGTGTAGAACTGTATATGTATCTCAGAGCTAAGCGGCTGCGGCAAAAACAGAAGAGAAGGTGGAATGTTCGTCCTTTGCAACAAGACGAACTTTGTCAAACGTTGTCCCAGTGTAACTTCATAGACGTGTCGTACAGATGTTTGTAGAGGCGCATCCTCTCGGTCACCGCGGTCTCTGCAGTGTTCATTTTTTTTTTTTCTTGGTCAACTGTTTCCGGTTGAGCGCGCGTGAAGTCAGAAAAAAAGTTGTGTGCGCGCCCTTGCGCCGCGCGAGGATTTTCTAGCTTGCGAAGGGGGGCGTGGCGGAATTTTGGGACACGTGACCGTTTGCGCCATTTGCGACCAGCTAGTATGAGCGAGGTCGCGCCGAGTAAGAATCAGCCTTTACATAACTCCGCCCCCCTGCCTGTGACCTAACTCCGCCCCCTGTCTGTGAGATAACTCCGCCCCCTGTCTGTTACCTAACTCCGCCCCCGTCTGTGAGATAACTCCGCCCCCTGTCTGTTACCTAACTTCGCCCAGTCTGTGAAATAACTCCGCCCCCTGCCTGTTACCTAACTCCGCCCAGTCTGTGAAATAACTCCGCCCCCTGCCTGTTACCTAACTCCACCCCCTGTCTGTGAGATAACTCCGCCCCCTGTCTGTGAGATAACTCCGCCCCCTGTCTGTTACCTAACTCCACCCCCTGTCTGTGAAATAACTCCGCCCCCTGCCTGTTACCTAACTCCGCCCAGTCTGTGAAATAACTCCGCCCCCTGCCTGTGAGATAACTCCACCCCCTGTCTGTGAGATAACTCCGCCCCCTGTCTGTGAGATAACTCTGCCCCCTGTCTGTTACCTAACTCCGCCCCCTGTCTGTGAGATAACTCCGCCCCCTGTCTGTGAGATAACTCTGCCCCCTGTCTGTTACCTAACTCCGCCTCCTGTCTGTCACCTGAATCCGCCCAGTCTGTGAGATAACTCTGCCCCCTGCCTGTTACATAACTCCGCCCCCCTGTCTGTGAGATAACTCCGCCCCCCTGTCTGTGAGATAACTCCGCCCCCTGTCTGTGAGATAACTCCGCCCCTGTCTGTGAGATAACTCCGCCCCCCAGTCTGTGAGATAACTCTGCCCCCTGCCTGTTACATAACTCCGCCCCCCTGCCTGTGACCTAACTCCGCCCCCTGCCTGTTACATAACTCCGCCCCCTGCCTGTTACATAACTCCGCCCCCTGCCTGTTACATAACTCCGCCCCCTGCCTGTTACCGAACTCCGCCCAGTCTGTGAGATAACTCTGCCCCCTGCCTGTTACATAACTCCGCGGCCCTGCCTGTGACCTAACTCCGCCCCCTGCCTGTTACATAACTCCGCGGCCCTGCCTGTGACCTAACTCCGCCCAGTCTGTGAGATAACTCTGCCCCCTGCCTGTTACATAACTCCGCCCCCCTGCCTGTGACCTAACTCCGCCCCCTGCCTGTTACATAACTCCGCCCCCCTGCCTGTGACCTAACTCCGCCCCCTGCCTGTGACCTAACTCCGCCCCCTGCCTGTTACATAACTCCGCCCCCTGTCTGTGACCTAACTCCGCCCCCTGTCTGTTACCTGCCCACAGGTAGAACTTCTCGAAGCAGCTCTTGAGCACAACACTATCGTCTGCTTGAACACTGGCTCAGGGAAGACCTTTATAGCAGTACTTCTAACTAAAGAGCTCTCCCACCAAATCAGAGGACCCTACCAAGGAAACGCCAGGAGGACGGTCTTCCTGGTGAACTCAGGTGTGTGTCTGCTGATGCCGGTCGGTGCTTTGGTTGGTTAGAAATGGCTGATCCGGTGTTTGACCGTATGTGTGTGTGTGTGTGTGTGCGCAGCATCGTCTGTGATTCAGCAGGCGGCGGCGGTCAGGACGCACTCTGACCTCCAGGTGGGAGAGTACACGGACTGGGAGGAGAAGTCCACGTGGAGCGACCACCACTGGAGCCAGCACATCGGTCGCAATCAGGTTCGTATGTGGCCACGTTCCCTCCTCACTAGGGATGGGAATCGAGAACTGGTTCTTGTTGAGAACCGGTTCCCAGTGTTTCAGTTCCTTGGAATCGTTTGGCGCTTTTTGCAATCGATTCCCTTATCGATTCCAGTGGGCGCGAATGACGTCACCGCGCAGCGTTGCGTGGCGAGTCCAGCGCAGCCAGCAGCCAACAGTAAACATGGCGCCCAAGCGGTACAAACGCTCGAAAGTTTGGTTACACATCCCTAAAAAAGACGACAACAGGGCAACTTGCAAAGTGAATATTTCACCAAAGGGAGGAAATACTACCAACATGCAATAACTATGAATGAATGTCGCGTTTTCGATCTGCTCCGGACTAACGTTGGTGAATCTGAACCCAGCAACGTTAGCAACGTTAGGATGTCCTCGGCTAACACTGCAGGTAACTAACTAACAAACACTGCCTATCATGTTAGCAGCATTTGCCTGATTGTAAAAGCTGCTGTTAGTAACGGTTAAGGTTAAATGAATGCCTTCTCAGGCATTACATTTAGATGAAATCATGAGAGACAGAGCCTGACTGGCTCAGAGCCAGAGGCTGGTGGTACTACCCCCAGTTCACCTCTACCTCCAGCTTCTCCTTTCACCAGAGCAGGAAGAGTTAAATTACCCAGGCCAGGATAGACCAATGTGGACCTCACCGTTGTTGGGTTTGTGAGGTCATGACTCGTGTTACTTCTAAACTAAACAAAGTTGATGCTGATCGACCGGTTTGTTGTCCTTTTTCTCCAAATGAGAATCGATAAGGGAACCGACAAAGAACCGAATCGTTAAGCAGAATCGAAAATGGAATTGGAATCGTAAAAATCTCATCAATTCCCATCCCTACTCCTCACGGTCCGGTTCTGTTTCAGCTCAGACGCTCAGGCAGGACCAAGAGAAGAGACGCCTTTCATCATCAGATTCAGAGAAATAACTGTAGAAAAGTAGGCGACCACTTTAAAGGTACCCAGGCTCCGCCCTCGCAGTGACGCAACACCTTCGGCTCTGCTACACTTACTCAGGCAAACTGCTCATTCAGGTGGATTCGAGTTCCCGAAAAAATGGGAACTCCACCCACTTTGTCGGGAAGCAATCAACTTTGAGCAGCGCCAACGGCCCAGGGTAGAGGCGTGTTCAAGGTAGTGACGTGGTTGAACTGCCACTCAACCCATGGATTGTACACGGAAGCGCTTCATTCAATATCAACATGGAGCAGCGTCAAGTTGACACTGCTGTAGATGCTGTAATTAAAGTGTTCGACGGGAGATTCTCGTTAAAAATCGAGCAAAGAACAGCCCTTGAATCATTTCTTGACAGGAAAGACGTTTTCGTCTTGCTCCCTACTGGCTTTGGTAAGAGTTTAATCTACCAGTTAGCCCCACTGGTAGCTAAATCATACGTCAGAGGAAAGAGTGGTGTGATTGGCTTAAGCTTAGGCACAGCCTTTTCTGGCCTCAACCAGTAGCAACCCGAGGGAGGCGGGTTGACCAGGCCATTTCGAATCGTATTTGTTATGGTCTTGGTCAGACCAGAATCTCGAAGAGATTTGAAAGTCTATGTTAATCAGGCTACTTTAAAGGGACAGTTCGCCTCTTCTGACCTGAAGCTGTGTAACATCCCATATCAGCAGCATCATTTCTGAACATCTTCTTACCCCCTGCTGCGTCCTGTGAGCAGAGTTCCAGCCTCGTTTTGGTGCTGATGAAGGTAGTCCGGCTAGTTGGCTGGGGTTTAAAAAATAAAGCGTTTGGCTTCTCAAAAAAATATGCGTTCAACAGAGTAATACATTTGCATCACAAAATGGTTCTCCAGGAAAAAGTCAGAGCTCACAATCTCTTGGCACTATTTTCTCTCCCTTCGTATCACTGCCTGCTGTGCAGACCTTGCAGACCGAGCAGCAAACACCGTAACAGGCGCGGCTGTCGCTAGGTGGCTGTACTTTTAGAATAGATTTTAAGATTCTCTTACTGGTTTTTAAATCTCTGAATAGATTAGCACCTCCGTACATTTCAGAACTACTCACAGAATATGTTCCAAATCGAGCTCTAAGATCATCAGGTGCTACTTTATTAAGTGTTCCTAGGAAGAAATATAAAAAGACGGGTGAAGAAGCTGCTTTCTGTTTTTATGCACCAAAAATAGCGCCAAGCGATTGTGAGGTCTGACTTTTTCCTGGAGAACCATTTTGTGATGCAAATGTATTACTCTGTCGAACGCATATTGTTCTGAGAAGCCAAACGCTTTATTTTTTAAACCCCAGCCAACTAGCCGGACTACCTTCATCAGCACCAAAACGAGGCTGGAACTCTGCTCACAGGACGCAGCAGGGGGTAAGAAGATGTTCAGAAATGATGTTGCTGATATGGGATGTCATACAGCTTCATGTCAAAAGAGGCAAACTGTCCCTTTAAAGCTGAGCAGAGAGCTGTTAGAGCTGTTCCTGCAGCCGGGCGCTGTTTAATCAGTAAGTTATGATGGAAGCTCTCGGCACGTCGCTGTAAACAAGCTGCACGCAGTCAGATGTGAGCGTCTCCATCCTAAAGGGGTCGGTGGTCAGATTTGAGCCCTCAGCCTGGTCATGTGACTGCAGACAGTGTCTCCTCCAGCAGAAAGTTCTGACGATATTAAATCAGATTTATGAGGAACGGTTTGGTTATTCAGACAGATGCACTGGAAAAAATGCCCCTCCAAAAATAAATAAAAAAACGACAAACAAAAGACGTTTTTGCTTGAAATAAGCAAAAAAATCTGCCAATGGAACTAGTGAAAATCGGCTTGTCAAGATTTCTTGAAATAAGATGTGATATTTAGGACTTTTGAGTTAAAAATTATCTTGAAATTAGCTTCAAAACCTCTTCAAATGTAAAAAAAAAAGCTTGTTTCATGTGAAATGTGACTCAAAACAATTTGTTTTCAAGACTTTTTCATTTAACAAGATATTCCAGATGTATTGTATTTAAACAAGTCCCTATATCTGGCTGAAATAGAACTTGTTAGGCAGTTGTGTCTTATATTAAGTGTAATGAGATACTCAATGAGACAAATATACTTGGTAAGATTTAGATTTTTTCCAGTGTGTGAGAAGGTGTGACACTGATCAGGAGGCGGAGTCTCTTCCTGACTCAAACAGCATTAATCGTATCTGATGTGAGGATGAACCTCTCCGTCCTCTCCCCAGGTGCTGGTCATGACATGCCACATTTTCCTGCACGTCCTGAGGAATCAGGTGTTACCGCTGTCTAAAATCAACCTGGTGGTGTTTGACGACTGTCACCTGGCCATCACGGACCACCCGTACTGTGACATTATGAAGGTGAGGTGCTGCGGGGGGGTTCAGAGGGAGCTGCAGGCCAGCTGTGAATGACCGCCTGTCCTCTGTCTGCAGCTGTTCGAGGACCGCACATGTGGCCCACGCATCCTCGGCCTCACCGCTTCTATTCTCAATGGAAAATGTGACCCGTCGGAACTGGAGCAGAAGATCCAGAATCTGGAGAGGATCCTGAAGAGCAACGCTGAAACGGCGACAGACCTGGTGGTCCTGGACAGGTGGGCAGAGATGCTCAGGTTACACCTGAACCTGATTCGATCCAGGAAGGAATGAACTGATTGTTCCACGCTTTGTGTTTCAGATACGCCTCTCAGCCCAGAGAAGTGGTTCTGGACTGCGGCCCGTACGTGGATAAGAGCGGGCTGTCGTCCCGTCTGCTCGCAGAGCTGGATGAAGCAATCCTCTTCCTCAGCGACTGCAACATCTGCGTTTTCAGGGAGGACCGGGACCCCACCTTCATCTCCAAACAGGTCCGAGCTGCAGCGCTGTGTCAGCGCTGTGTCAGCGCCGTGTAGGAGCCGCGTGAAATTACAGTAAAATTTCTCACAGTAACATGACCTGAGGTGTGTCTCTGCCTGCAGATCCTGAGCGACTGCCGGGCCGTGCTGCAGGTGCTCGGGCCGTGGTGCGCAGACAAGGCCGCGGGCATCATGGTCCGCGAGCTCCAGAAGTACATCAAGCACGAGCAAGAGGACCTGAACCGGAAATTCCTGCTCTTCACCGACACAATCCTGCGCAAAGTGCACGCTCTGTGCGAGGAGCACTTCTCCCCCGCCTCCCTGGACCTGAAGTTCGTCACCCCGAAGGTCCTGCGGCTGCTGGAGATCCTGCACGAGTACAAGCCCTTCGAGAGGCAGCAGTTTGAGAGCGTGGAGTGGTACAACAACCGCAACCAGGACAACTACGTGTCCTGGAGCGACTCGGAGGACGAGGACGAGGACGAGGAGGTGGAGACCAAAGAGAGACCCGAGGCCAACTTCCCCTCGCCGTTCACCAACATCCTGTGTGGGATCATCTTTGTGGAGCGGCGTTACACAGCGGTGGTCCTCAACCGGTAGGATCTGTGTTGCACTCGTGGTGGTCCTGTGTCCGGTGATGTGAAGCTTTGGGCTGTTCCTGACTGAACGCCAGCGTTCAGCTCTGAAACAGTCTGAAAGCTAACGATCTGAACTCTGTAAACATGCAGGTTCCCCCTGCTGTACGTCAGAGTTTAAGGTGATAAATGGTTAAATAACCCTGAAACAGCAGCCGGATCTGTGACATCACAGCCATCCACTGGTGAGACGAAGTTAAGAAATCATACGGTTGTTAGATCGATTCTTTCATTGGAAGCTCAAGAACAAGCCGGAGGAATCTCAAGTTAAATAAAGTGTTTATTGGTAGTCACTAGGGGTGGGACGATATGCTTTGGTCACGATTAGATTGTATCACGATTCTAAGGTGCCGATTCGATTTTTAGCGCAATTCTTGATAATTGCGATTCTACAAGTATTGCGATTCGATATAATCAGTAATTGCAATTTTCTTCCTCATTAAAAAACAAACAAGTTGAATCATACACTTCTAGAATGAATGTCGTTCCCATAAACAATGCACATCAGTCTGTGTCAGTCAGTCCAGCAGCTGACATTTATTTCAACTGAGACAAAAAGAGGCATTTTTTAAGTTTACAGTTACAAAATGAATTGAAATGTCCACACTGCACAAATGTGGGCTAGTTTTAACATAACTTAATGTAATGAATTGATGAAGCTTTTCTGGACACGGATATGACGTAATATAATCGATTCATTGGAGAAAAATCGATTCTTAAAATCATCCCATAAAAAATCGCGATATGTACATGAATCGATTTTTTTCGCCCACCCCTAGTAGTCACATGTCAAAGCATATCAGCGCTGGGCTCAGTGGAACAGAGCTCCTGCAGGAAATCCGTCAGACTGAGCCTCGATTTCCGGGTATCATTTGCATTTATAGCCTCATAGGTTGGACTCACATTCGACCGAGTATGATTGGACATGAGTAGGTTCTACATGCTTCGTCATGTTCTCTGGATCAGCCAAACAATGTGTGAATCTGCCCCTGCTTTCCCAATTGTTTTGTCTTCCCATTCCTGGATCACTTTAGGTCATCGTGGAAAAGTACAGAGACTATTTCATTCATAATGTCTAAGAACAAAGCCAATTTTAACACAGTAAACAAAGGGGAGTCGTATTTATCATGAACCAGACGGCGCTGTGGCGGTAACATCTGTCTGTGTGCAGCAGGGCGACGCTGAACACGTGTTTATGTGGCATAGACAGCAGCAGGTTAGTGAGTGTTTGTGTTGTGGCTGATGCAGCTGCGTGTGTTTCAGGCTCATCAAAGAGGCCGGGAAGCAGGACCCGGAGCTGGCTTACATCAGCAGCAACTTCATCACGGGCCACAGCATCGGGAAGAACCAGCCACGCAACAAGCAGATGGAGGTGGAGTTCAGGAAGCAGGAGGAGGTGAGCGCACACACCCGGTTCTGGATGTGTTACGGTCCAACATCGACCAGGGCTGTGTTCGAAACCGCCTACTACATACTACATACTACATACATACTGCATACTCATTCGATCAGACAGTATGCAGAGCGTTTACCCACAATGCATTTCACTCCTGCCCGAGCCGAAATCAGCCGGCCTGAAGCTGATTTCCCTTAAACTCTAAACTCTGTAAACTTTAGCAACATTTGAAACATTTTCAGGCGAGAAAGTAGTCGTTTAGATCCCCAACGTGTTGAAAACCTGACAAAATACTGGCTATTTACAATTTTGTTCCCACGAACAGCTACTAAAGCTAGCCGAAGTTAGCAACGCACTTCCTGTTATTTTCACAAAATAAAATACCCGTTGCCTTTTATCATAGGGAAAGCCATTACCATACAATTGGTGCTTTTGTTTTGAAAACAGGAAGTGAACCTACCCTCGTTGTAGCTAGCTTGAAACTGCCGTTTTGACAGGAAATGACGATCGGCGACGTCACGTTACGTTGCATCTTGGGGAGTTTGAGTAGTAACCTCATGATGCATACCCAACATTTCGGAGAATCTAGTATGCATTCGGGAACTTAAAAAAAGTTTAAGTTTGTGGGAGTAGTAGGAGAAGTAGGTGGTTTCGAACACAGCCATTGTTTCTGTTCTGGACCTGATGAGCTGCAGGATGCCACTGTGGACATCCACCAAAGAGCCTTCATCCCTGAATGTCTCTCCATCCTCCTTCTCACCTTCTCTCACAGGTCCTCAGAAAGTTCCGGGCCCACGAAACCAACCTGCTGATCGCCACCAGCATCGTGGAGGAGGGCGTAGATATTCCAAAGTGTAACCTGGTGGTGCGGTTCGACCTGCCCACAGAGTACCGGTCCTACGTCCAGTCTAAGGGCCGAGCCCGGGCCCCCGTCTCCAACTACATTATGCTGGCCGACATGGAGAGGACCAAGACCTTCGAGGAGGATCTGACCACCTATAAGGCCATCGAGAAGGTGAGCGCCACAGAGATTTAAATGAGGTAAATGATAAAGAGATTTGCTGGGACACAGTGTGGAAAAAACCTTAGTGGCGTTTCCAAAAACCCCAACCACCAGTTAATACACTATAAATATATTCATAGGATGTATCTCACCCCCAGAAGGCGTTATTCCATGAAGATTATCACATCTCCGAATGGTGATCTTTGCTCACTTAATGCCTAGGGGTCATTCTCGCTGTTTCCCAGCCTTACTTTTGCTCAATGATGAGTCTTCTTTAAATTTGTCCCTACAACAGTCGTATTCTATGGGCGGGCCTCACAGCAGCCAAGAAAATAGCTGTTTTCACACTGAGATCCGCTACCATCGCAGGTCCAAATTGCCACTTCGTCCCGCGTCGAGCAATGTGAAAGCTTGGCGTATTAGGTGATCCGTGCCGCCTGAAGCCGAGTTCCGGGGGCGTTGCCTAGTGGCAGAGCGTCACACGAAACACATAAAATGCTGGGCGTGTACAATGACGTAGGCACCTTCCAGCAGAGGTCCATCTTTCACCGTCCCCGACATGTGGCGGTAAATAACGTCCTCTGCTCGGAGGCTGAGGAGCTCGCGGATCTCCTTGTCTCCCCAGTTGGACATCTTCAAAAATGTCTCGAACTTGCAGAGTAGAACTTGAAGTGAAACTTGTCCTCACCTGTCGCTGTTGTTTTGATCAGCTGTCCATCCCGTCTTTTAAACTCCTCACGCCACGCCCACGTCCATCCCGCGTCAATTGCTTTCACATCAAATTCGGCTCGGCAAAAACGACTAGCGTCCGACGCGGGTCGAATGGCGAGTCGAGTTGACACCCCCAGCCCGGATCGTCAGTGTGAAAGGAACAGCGGACACACTAAATTCGTGAATTAAACGCGGGACCTTCCTCAGTGTGAAAGGGGCTAATGCTGGCCCTTAGATGGCAACCACCACATTCCTTGGCCTGGCAGCATTGGGCCAATTCATTTCTTGAAATTGTCCTGATGGAGTGGTCTGTTGCCCGTATGCACGGAGCCAGCCATAAGACTTTGCAGGGCTGGGAAGCAGCATACAAGTTAGTTAAAGAAAGGGTGCAGCACCACTGACCTTGATTTCTTATTTATTTATTTATTTATTTATTTATTTATTTATTTATTTTTGTTTTATTTTGTGGGAGAGATCCTGGGTGGGAGGTTCATACTGAGTCGCCAGGGGTATGGAGGGTTGTTATATTGTTGTTCCTCTGAAATATGTGGGTGATTTCTTGTTAAGGAATAAAATAATTTATTTGATGAGAACATATATATATTTGTACATTTCTCAATAAAAAAGTTGATCA
Source organism: Odontesthes bonariensis (assembly GCF_027942865.1). Taxonomy (NCBI): domain Eukaryota; kingdom Metazoa; phylum Chordata; class Actinopteri; order Atheriniformes; family Atherinopsidae; genus Odontesthes; species Odontesthes bonariensis. The sequence continues at coordinate 748,870 of NC_134522.1, read as the reverse complement.
CAAAAAAGAGAAGGTGAGCGCCACACGACCGGTGTTCAGTAGGTGGCGGTGATGATGATGATGTGTGTGTTCTGTAGATTCTGAGGAATAAATGCTCAAAGTCAGTGGAGGTGGGGGAGTTTGAAGCCGAGCAGGTTCTGGATGACGACAACATCCTCCCTCCGTACGTGCTGCGGTCTGAGGACGGCGGTCCGCGAGTCACCATCAACACCGCCATCGGCCACATCAACAGGTAACGCGCCTGCTCCCCACGGCCGTCCGTGTTGGTTCGACCCGTCTCTGAGGTGTCGGCTCTGCCCCTCAGGTACTGCGCCCGGCTGCCCAGCGACCCGTTCACACACCTGGCGCCCAAATGTAAAACCGCTGAGATGGCAGACGGACGCTTCCAGTCCACGCTCTACCTGCCCATCAACTCCCCGCTGCGAGCCCCCGTGAAGGTTCGGATCGAGACTTGAGTTGACTGGTCCTGACCCGCCGATCTGTGTGACTGATCCAGGTGTTCTTGGGGTGTTTTCAGGGTCCAGTGATGAGCTGCGCCCGGCTGGCAGAGAAAGCTGTCGCACTGCTGTGCTGCGAGAAACTCCACAAGATCGGTAAGAGCACAAAAAGTTCTGCCTGTGGCCCGTAGAACCTGCCTGTTGCCCGTAGAACCTGCCTGTGGCCTGTAGAACCTGCCTGTGGTCCTTAGAACCTGCCTGTGGTCCTTAGAACCTGCCTGTGACCTGTAGAACCTGCCTGTGGTCCTTAGAACCTGCCTGTGGCCCGTAGAACCTGCCTGTTGCCCGTAGAACCTGCCTGTGGCCTGTAGAACCTGCCTGTGGTCCTTAGAACCTGCCTGTGGTCCTTAGAACCTGCCTGTGACCTGTAGAACCTGCCTGTGGTCCTTAGAACCTGCCTGTGGCCCGTAGAACCTGCCTGTGACCTGTAGAACCTGCCTGTGACCTGTAGAACCTGCCTGTGGCCTGTAGAACCTGCCTGTGGCCTGTAGAACCTGCCTGTGGCCTGTAGAACCTGCCTGTGGTCCTTAGAACCTGCCTGTGGCCCGTAGAACCTGCCTGTGGTCCTTAGAACCTGCCTGTGGTCCTTAGAACCTGCCTGTGGCCCGTAGAACCTGCCTGTGGCCCGTAGAACCTGCCTGTGGTCCTTAGAACCTGCCTGTGGTCCTTAGAACCTGCCTGTGGTCCGTAGAACCTGCCTGTGGCCTGTAGAACCTGCCTGTGGCCCGTAGAACCTGCCTGTGGCCTGTAGAACCTGCCTGTGGCCCGTAGAACCTGCCTGTGGCCTTTAGAACCTTCCTGAGCTTCAGCCTGGTTTGTTCTGTTCCCTCACAGGTGAGCTGGACGATCACCTGATGCCGGTGGGGAAGGAGACGGTGAAGTACGAGGAAGAGCTGGACCTCCACGAAGAGGAGGAGACCAGCGTCCCGGGCCGGCCTGGTTCCACCAAGAGGAGGCAGTGCTACCCTAAAGCCGTACGTCGCCCTCATCACGACCACCTGTCGGCAGTTCTGTTACACTGTTCGTTGCCCGAGTAAACCAGCTGTGGGGCTGCCGGAACCACAGGTTACCTAAAAAACCTGTGTGACCCGATCTGAAACCGCCCAAAGAGTGCAATGTGCAAACAGCAGCAGAAAGGGGATAGAGGTACCCCTTCCACAGGTGGATGTAGGGATGGATGTGCACCTTCCACAGGTGGAAGGATGGATGGATGTACCCCTTCCACAGGTGGATGTAGGGATGGATGTACCCCTTCCACAGGTGGAAGGATGGATGGATGTTCCCCTTCCACAGGTGGAAGGATGGATGGATGTACCCCTTCCACAGGTGGATGTAGGGATGGATGTACCTCTTCCACAGGTGGAAGGATGGATGGATGTGCCCCTTCCACAGGTGGATGTAGGGATGGATGTACCCCTTCCACAGGTGGAAGGATGGATGGAGGTACCCCTTCCACCGGTGGAAGGATGGATAGAGGTGCCCCTTCCACAGGTGGAAGGATGGATGGAGGTACCCCTTCCACCGGTGGAAGGATGGATAGAGGTGCCCCTTCCACAGGTGGATGGATGGATGGATGTGCCCCTTCCACAGGTGGACGGATGGATGAGGTACCCCTTCCACAGGTGGATGGATGGATAGAGGTACCCCTTCCACAGGTGGAAGGATGGATAGAGGTACTCCTTCCACAGGTGGATGGATGGATAGAGGTACCCCTTCCACAGGTGGAAGGATGGATGGATGTGCCCCTTCCACAGGTGGATGGATGGATGTGCCCCTTCCACAGGTGGATGTAGGGATGGATGTGCCCCTTCCACAGGTGGATGGATGGATGTGCCCCTTCCACAGGTGGATGTAGGGATGGATGTGCCCCTTCCACAGGTGGAAGGATGGATAGAGGTGCCCCTTCCACAGGTGGATGTAGGGATGGATGTACCCCTTCCACAGGTGGAAGGATGGATAGAGGTACCCCTTCCACCGGTGGAAGGATGGATAGAGGTGCCCCTTCCACAGGTGGAAGGATGGATGGATGTACCCCTTCCACCGGTGGAAGGATGGATAGAGGTGCCCCTTCCACAGGTGGATGGATGGATGGATGTGCCCCTTCCACAGGTGGACGGATGGATGAGGTACCCCTTCCACAGGTGGATGGATGGATAGAGGTACCCCTTCCACAGGTGGAAGGATGGATAGAGGTACCCCTTCCACAGGTGGAAGGATGGATAGAGGTACTCCTTCCACAGGTGGATGGATGGATAGAGGTACCCCTTCCACAGGTGGAAGGATGGATGGATGTGCCCCTTCCACAGGTGGAAGGATGGATAGAGTTACCCCTTCCACCTGTGGAAGGATGGATAGAGGTACCCCTTCCACAGGTGGAAGGATGGATAGAGGTACCCCTTCCACAGGTGGAAGGATGGATGGATGTGCCCCTTCCACAGGTGGATGGATGGATAGAGGTACCCCTTCCACAGGTGGATGTAGGGATGGATGTACCCCTTCCACAGGTGGAAGGATGGATAGAGGTACCCCTTCCACAGGTGGATGGATGGATAGAGGTACCCCTTCCACAGGTGGAAGGATGGATAGAGGTACCCCTTCCACAGGTGGAAGGATGGATAGAGGTACTCCTTCCACAGGTGGAAGGATGGATAGAGGTACCCCTTCCACAGGTGGAAGGATGGATAGAGGTACTCCTTCCACAGGTGGAAGGATGGATAGAGGTGCCCCTTCCACAGGTGGATGGATGGATGTGCCCCTTCCACAGGTGGATGGATGGATGTACCCCTTCCACAGGTGGAAGGATGGATAGAGGTACCCCTTCCACAGGTGGATGTAGGGATGGATGTACCCCTTCCACAGGTGGAAGGATGGATAGAGGTACCCCTTCCACAGGTGGAAGGATGGATATAGGTACCCCTTCCACAGGTGGAAGGATGGATGGATGTACCCCTTCCACAGGTGGAAGGATGGATGGATGTACCCCTTCCACAGGTGGAAGGATGGATAGAGGTACCCCTTCCACAGGTGGAAGGATGGATGGATGTACCCCTTCCACAGGTGGAAGGATGGATGGATGTACCCCTTCCACAGGTGGAAGGATGGATAGAGGTACCCCTTCCACAGGTGGAAGGATGGATAGAGGTACCCCTTCCACAGGTGGAAGGATGGATAGAGGTACCCCTTCCACAGGTGGAAGGATGGATGGATGTACCCCTTCCACAGGTGGAAGGATGGATGGATGTACCCCTTCCACAGGTGGAAGGATGGATAGAGGTACCCCTTCCACAGGTGGAAGGATGGATGGATGTACCCCTTCCACAGGTGGAAGGATGGATGGATGTACCCCTTCCACAGGTGGAAGGATGGATAGAGGTGCCCCTTCCACAGGTGGAAGAGGCACATCCATCCATGTAATGTAAGACGGTTACTACAACTTAGGTCTTCTTGTACAATACTCTAGTGCATTATCTCATGTCCTGATGTGCAATATTACAATATCACCTTGACACTTTAACTACAATGTCACATTAAATACATTGTCATTTTAATTTTATCGACGCCTTATTCAATTTATTTGTTAAATTTTTTTTTTTTTTTTTTGTCACCCCCTTTTTGTGTTTTTATTTTCTTTGTGATTCCATTTTCTTGCTCTTCTTTTTAATGTACCGCTCTTCGCCCTTCTAATTGCCCTTCGGGGATAAATTAAAGTTTTTTCTGATTCTGATTCACGGCTCTCCTTCCTCCTCAGATACCTGAATGCCTGCGGGACAGCTACGCCGTACCTGAGCACACGTATTACCTGTATGTGATCGGGATGGTCCTCACCACGCCGCTTCCTGATGAGCTCAACTTCCGCAGAAGGAAGCTGTACCCACCGGAGGACACCACCCGCTGCTTCGGCATCCTCACTGCCAAACCCATACCTCGAGTATGTTTCCGTGGTGTCCCCTGCTCTGTTTTTATCCTGTCAGGGTTTGCTGTGGAGATGGCGGTCATGAGTCATGGTAACGGTTTGACCAGTTTGGGACCTGTGGGTAGGGATGGGAATTGATAAGATTTTTACGATTCCAATTCCATTTTCGATTCTGTTTAACGATTCGGTTCTTTGTCGGTTCCCTTATCGATTCTCATTTGGAGAAAAAGGACAACAAACCGGTCGGTTAGCATCAACTTTGTTTAGTTTAGAAGTAATACGACTCGTGACCTCACAAACCCAACAACGGTGAGGTCCACATTGGTCTATCCTGGCCTGGGTAATTTAACTCTTCCCTGCTCTGGTGAAAGGAGAAGCTGGAGGTAGAGGTGAACTGGGGGTAGTACCACCAGCCTCTGGCTCTGAGCCAGTCAGGCTCTGTCTCTCATGATTTCATCTAAATGTAATGCCTGAGAAGGCATTCATTTAACCTTAACCGTTACTAACAGCAGCTTTTACAATCAGGCAAATGGTGCTAACATGATAGGCAGTGTTTGTTAGTTAGTTACCTGCAGTGTTAGCCGAGGACATGCTAACGTTGCTAACGTTGCTGGGTTCAGATTCACCAACGTTAGTCCGGAGCGGATCGAAAACGCGACATTCATTCATAGTTATTGCATGTTGGTAGTATTTCCTCCCTTTGGTGAAATATTAACTTTGCAAGTTGCCCTGTTGTCGTCTTTTTTTAGGGATGTGTAACCAAACTTTCGAGCGTTTGTACCGCTTGGGCGCCATGTTTACTGTTGGCTGCTGGCTGCACTGGACTCGCCACGCAACGTTGCGTGGTGACGTCATTCGCGCCCACTGGAATCGATAAGGGAATCGTTTGCAAAATCGCCAAACGATTCCAAGGAATTGAAACACTGGGAAACGGTTCTCAACAAGAACCGGTTTTTGATTCCCATCCTTAATTGAGTCCCTACCGGACCATTACGAGCTCCTCATCCTATCCCTAAAGATAAGCCTTTCAGAGGAAGCTCGTATCAGTCGCTTGTATCTGAGACCTCATGATTTTGTTCACTGTTAACAGTTGTTGGTTTTAGGTGTGGGTTGGAAGGTAGATTGAGTGGTGAATCAATATCTTTGCCTCTACAGATGTTTTTCCAATCACCCTCTGTGTTCAGATACCCCACTTCCCGGTGTACACTCGCTCAGGTGAGGTGACCATCTCCATCGAGCTGCTGAGGTCCAGCTTCACGCTCGGCAGCGCCCATCTCGACCTCATCACCCGCTTGCACCAGTACATCTTCTCCCACATCCTCCGCCTGGAGAAACCTGCACTGGAGTTCAAGCCCACGCTGGCTGACTCGGCCTACTGCGTTCTACCTCTGAATGTCGGTGAGTACCGGGTTCTGTTCTCCACAGATGGTCATCTGCCTCCTTCCAATCGTTGATTCTGCTCACTGACCCGTTTAGTTGGAGGCTCCAGCACACTAGATATGGACTTTAAGTTCATGGAGGACATTGAGAGGTCTGAGGCCCGGACTGGCATTCCTACCACTAAGTACACCAAGCAGAACACCTTCACCTTCCAGCTGGAGGACTACCAGGACGCCGTCATCATTCCAAGGTACCATAGCACCGCCGGAACACGAGTGGTTAACCAGCTGGACTCTGAATGTGTGTTCTGCTCCTCCTCAGGTACCGTAACTTCGACCAGCCTCATCGTTTCTACGTTGCTGACGTCTACACTGACTTGACGCCACTCAGTAAGTTTCCTTCTCCGGAGTACGAGACGTTCGCTGAGTACTACAAAACCAAGTACAACCTGGACCTGTCCAACCTGAACCAGCCGCTGCTGGACGTGGACCACACCTCCTCCAGGTCTGCAGGTTTCTGCCCTTACTCTGGTTCCTGTGGTTCCTGTGGTTCCTGTGGTTCCCGTGGTTCCCGTGGTTCCCGTGGTTCCTGTGGTTCCTGTGGTTCCTCTGGTACCCGTGGTTCCCCTGGTTCCTGTGGTTCCTGTGGTTCCTGTGGTTCCTCTGGTTCCTGTGGTTCCTGTGGTTCCCGTGGTTCCTGTGGTTCCTGTGGTTCCTGTGGTTCCTGTGGTTCCCCTGGTTCCTGTGGTTCCTGTGGTTCCCGTGGTTCCTGTGGTTCCCCTGGTTCCTGTGGTTCCTGTGGTTCCCCTGGTTCCTGTGGTTCCTGTGGTTCCTCTGGTTCCTGTGGTTCCTCTGGTTCCCGTGGTTCCTCTGGTTCCTCTGGTACCCGTGGTTCCTCCGGTTCCTGTGGTTCCTGTGGTTCCTCCGGTTCCTCCGGTTCCTGTGGTTCCCGTGGTTCCTCTGGTTCCTGTGGTTCCTGTGGTTCCTCTGGTTCCTGTGGTTCCTCTGGTTCCCGTGGTTCCTCTGGTTCCTGTGGTTCCTCCGGTTCCTGTGGTTCCTCTGGTTCCTGTGGTTCCTCTGGTTCCTGTGGTTCCTCTGGTTCCCGTGGTTCCTCTGGTTCCTGTGGTTCCTGTGGTTCCTCCGGTTCCTCCGGTTCCTGTGGTTCCCGTGGTTCCTCTGGTTCCTGTGGTTCCTGTGGTTCCTCTGGTTCCTGTGGTTCCTCTGGTTCCCGTGGTTCCTCTGGTTCCTGTGGTTCCTCCGGTTCCTGTGGTTCCTCTGGTTCCTGTGGTTCCTCTGGTTCCTGTGGTTCCTCTGGTTCCCGTGGTTCCTCTGGTTCCTGTGGTTCCTGTGGTTCCTCTGGTTCCTGTGGTTCCTCTGGTTCCCGTGGTTCCTCTGGTTCCTGTGGTTCCTCCGGTTCCTCCGGTTCCTGTGGTTCCCGTGGTTCCTCTGGTTCCTGTGGTTCCTGTGGTTCCTCTGGTTCCTGTGGTTCCTCTGGTTCCCATGGTTCCTCTGGTTCCTGTGGTTCCTCCGGTTCCTGTGGTTCCTCTGGTTCCTGTGGTTCCTCTGGTTCCTGTGGTTCCTCTGGTTCCTGTGGTCCCTCTGGTCCCTCTGGTTCCTGTGGTTCCTCCGGTTCCTGTGGTTCCTGTGGTTCCTCCGGTTCCTGTGGTTCCCGTGGTTCCTCCGGTTCCTGTGGTTCCCGTGGTTCCTCTGGTACCCGTGGTTCCTCCGGTTCCTGTGGTTCCTCTGGTTCCTGTGGTTCCTCTGGTTCCCCTGGTCTCTCTGGTCCCTGTGGTCCCTCTGGTTCCTGTGGTTCCTCCGGTTCCTGTGGTTCCTGTGGTTCCCGTGGTTCCTCTGGTTCCTCTGGTTCCTCTGGTCCCTGTGGTTGAAACGTTTGTTTCCGCTCTATAAACTGTTCTGAAACGGTTCTCTCTCCTCAGACTGAACCTGCTGACCCCCCGCCACCTGAACCAAAAGGGCAAAGCTTTGCCTCTGAGCAGCGCCGAGAAGAGGAAGGCCAAGTGGGAGAGTCTGCAGAACAAACAGGTAGAACCAGTAAACCAGCTTTTGGTTCTCATGAGTCTGTTCAAAACCCAGGTTATCCTTCTGTGTTCTGTGTGTGTGGCGCAGATTCTGGTTCCGGAGCTGTGTGCCATCCACCCCATTCCCGCCTCCCTGTGGAGGAAAGCCGTGTGTCTGCCCAGCATCCTGTACCGGCTCCACTGCCTGCTGACCGCCGAGGAGCTCCGGGCCCAGACCGCCAGCGAGGCGGGCGTGGGCACGCAGACCCTGCCCCCCGACTTCAGGTGGCTACTCGCACATCACATGACACAAGTGGGGTCCATTTTAATTTTCTAGGATCAAACCAGCATGATCTTCAGATATGCGCTCTGATATGTGCTCTGATGCGTGCTCTGATACGCGCTCTGATGCGCGCTCTGATGCGCCCTCTGATGCGCGCTCTGATGCACGCTCTGATGCGCGCTCTGATGCACGCTCTGATGCACGCTCTGATGCGTGCTCTGATGCGCGCTCTGATGCACGCTCTGATGCGCGCTCTGATGCACGCTCTGATGCACGCTCTGATGCGTGCTCTGATGCGCGCTCTGATGCACGCTCTGATGCGCGCTCTGATGCACGCTCTGATGCGCGCTCTGATGCACGCTCTGATGCGCGCTCTGATGCACGCTCTGATGCGCGCTCTGATGCACGCTCTGATACGCCCTCTGATGCACGCTCTGATGCGTGCTCTGATGCGCGCTCTGATGCGCGCTCTGATGCGCGCTCTGATACGCCCTCTGATGCACGCTCTGATGTGTGCTCTGATGCGCGCTCTGATGCGCGCTCTGATGCGTGCTCTGATGCGCGCTCTGATGCGCGCTCTGATACGCCCTCTGATGCACGCTCTGATGTGTGCTCTGATGCGCGCTCTGATGCGTGCTCTGATGCGCGCTCTGATGCGCGCTCTGATGCGCGCTCTGATACGCGCTCTGATACGCCCTCTGATGCGCGCTCTGATGCGCGCTCTGATGCGCGCTCTGATACGCCCTCTGATGCACGCTCTGATGTGTGCTCTGATGCGCGCTCTGATGCGTGCTCTGATGCGCGCTCTGATGCACGCTCTGATACGCCCTCTGATGCACGCTCTGATGCACGCTCTGATGCGCGCTCTGATACGCCCTCTGATGCGTGCTCTGATGCGCGCTCTGATACGCCCTCTGATGCACGCTCTGATGTGTGCTCTGATGCGCGCTCTGATGCGTGCTCTGATGCGCGCTCTGATGCGCAATCTGATGCGCGCTCTGATACGCCCTCTGATGCGCGCTCTGATGTGCGCTCTGATGTTTCTGTGCAGGTATCCCAACTTGGACTTTGGCTGGAAGCGGTCCATCGACAGTAAGACGTTCAGCTGCTGCCCCGACTCCTGCAGCGAGGACGGTGACGGCCCCTGTGAGCACCAGCAGACCGTGAGCCCCGAGCTCGCCTCCACAGCACGTCCCAGCAGTTGCCGCTCTTCCTCACCGGCCCCTGGAGGCGACGCCTGCACACGGACAATAACTAACGGGACGGCCCCGGTTACTGACCACGGCCACCGAGACGAGCACCTTCACCTACATGATTGCCAACACTTCGGGCCCGACTGCTCGGGGCCCGGCCGCTCTGGGCCCGGCTGCTCGGGGCCCGGCCGCTCAGCGCCGCAGAACCACGAATCAACACACGCCTCTACCTCAGAACCTGTGCAGGCCCCACCCAGCCCCAGTCCTCCACAGCCCCGCCATGAATGTACGCCCGGGAGGACCTCAGACCACGGCAACAAAGCTACCTCAGACTGCGCCCCCGCAGCACCTTCCCCTGACCTCACCGCCGGAGGAGACTCCCCCAAGAACCTGGGGCCCAACCCAGGCCTGATCCTGCAGGCGCTGACGCTGTCCAACGCCAGCGACGGCTTCAACCTGGAGCGGCTGGAGATGCTGGGAGACTCCTTCCTGAAGCACGCCATCACCACCTACCTGTTCTGCACCTACCCCGACGCCCACGAGGGCCGGCTCAGCTACATGCGCAGCAAGAAGGTAACGCACACATGTGTGTACGTGTGGACACGTACAGGCCTGCTGTAAAAGAGGTTCAGCCTCCATCAGAAATGATTCATTTCTTCCCCTCGTGCTTCTTCATGTTTAAAAGAGGAACTTTTTCATGTCTTAGAAAGGTTCAGTAGATGTTCTGATGTTCTGATGTTCATGTCTTAGAAAGGTTCAGTAGATGTTCTGATGTTCATGTCTTAGAAAGGTTCGGTAGATGTTCTGATGTTCTGATGTTCATGTCTTAGAAAGGTTCACTAGATGTTCTGATGTTCTACCTGTTCATGTCTTAGAAAGGTTCGGTAGATGTTTTGATGGTCTACCTTTTCATGTCTTAGAAAGGTTCGGTAGATGTTCTGATGTTCTGGCTGTTCATGTCTTAGAAAGGTTCGATAGATGTTCTGATGTTCTACCTGTTCATGTCTTAGAAAGGTTCGGTAGATGTTTTGATGGTCTACCTGTTCATGTCTTAGAAAGGTTCGGTAGATGTTCTGATGGTCTACCTGTTCATGTCTTAGAAAGGTTCAGTAGATGTTCTGATGTTCTGATGTTCATGTCTTAGAAAGGTTCGGTAGATGTTCTGATGGTCTGCCTGTTCATGTCTTAGAAAGGTTCGGTAGATGTTCTGATGGTCTACCTGTTCATGTCTTAGAAAGGTTCGGTAGATGTTCTGATGTTCATGTCTTAGAAAGGTTCGGTAGATGTTTTGATGGTCTACCTGTTCATGTCTTAGAAAGGTTCACTAGATGTTCTGATGTTCTACCTTTTCATGTCTTAGAAAGGTTCGGTAGATGTTCTGATGTTCTACCTGTTCATGTCTTAGAAAGGTTCGGTAGATGTTCTGATGTTCTGATGTTCATGTCTTAGAAAGGTTCGGTAGATGTTCTGATGTTCTGGCTGTTCATGTCTTAGAAAGGTTCGGTAGATGTTCTGATGTTCTACCTTTTCATGTCTTAGAAAGGTTCGGTAGATGTTCTGATGTTCTGATGTTCATGTCTTAGAAAGGTTCGGTAGATGTTCTGATGGTCTACCTTTTCATGTCTTAGAAAGGTTCGGTAGATGTTCTGATGTTCTGATGTTCATGTCTTTGAAAGGTTCGGTAGATGTTCTGATGTTCTGGCTGTTCATGTCTTAGAAAGGTTCACTAGATGTTCTGATGTTCTACCTTTTCATGTCTTAGAAAGGTTCGGTAGATGTTCTGATGTTCTGATGTTCATGTCTTAGAAAGGTTCGGTAGATGTTATGATGGTCTACCTGTTCATGTCTTAGAAAGGTTCGGTAGATGTTCTGATGTTCTGATGTTCATGTCTTAGAAAGGTTCGGTAGATGTTCTGATGGTCTACCTGTTCATGTCTTAGAAAGGTTCGGTAGATGTTCTGATGTTCATGTCTTAGAAAGGTTCGGTAGATGTTCTGATGGTCTACCTGTTCATGTCTTAGAAAGGTTCGGTAGATGTTCTGATGTTCATGTCTTAGAAAGGTTCGGTAGATGTTCTGACGTTCTACCTGTTCATGTCTTAGAAAGGTTCGGTAGATGATCTGATGGTCTACCTTTTCATGTCTTAGAAAGGTTCGGTAGATGTTCTGACGTTCTACCTGTTCATGTCTTAGAAAGGTTCGGTAGATGTTCTGATGTTCTGGCTGTTCATGTCTTAGAAAGGTTCGGTAGATGTTCTGATGTTCATGTCTTAGAAAGGTTCACTAGATGTTCTGATGTTCTACCTTTTCATGTCTTAGAAAGATTCGGTAGATGTTCTGATGTTCATGTCTTAGAAAGGTTCACTAGATGTTCTGATGTTCTACCTTTTCATGTCTTAGAAAGGTTCGGTAGATGTTCTGATGTTCATGTCTTAGAAAGGTTCACTAGATGTTCTGATGTTCTGCCTGTTCATGTCTTAGAAAGGTTCGGTAGATGTTCTGATGGTCTACCTTTTCATGTCTTAGAAAGGTTCGGTAAATGTTCTGATGTTCTGGCTGTTCATGTCTTAGAAAGGTTCACTAGATGTTCTGATGTTCTACCTTTTCATGTCTTAGAAAGGTTCGGTAGATGTTCTGATGTTCTACCTTTTCATGTCTTAGAAAGGTTCGGTAGATGTTCTGATGTTCTACCTGTTCATGTCTTAGAAAGGTTCGGTAGATGATCTGATGGTCTACCTTTTCATGTCTTAGAAAGGTTCACTAGATGTTCTGATGTTCTACCTGTTCATGTCTTAGAAAGGTTCACTAGATGTTCTGATGTTCTACCTGTTCATGTCTTAGAAAGGTTCGGTAGATGTTCTGATGTTCTACCTTTTCATGTCTTAGAAAGGTTCGGTAGATGTTCTGATGTTCTACCTGTTCATGTCTTAGAAAGGTTCGGTAGATGATCTGATGGTCTACCTTTTCATGTCTTAGAAAGGTTCGGTAGATGTTCTGATGTTCTGGCTGTTCATGTCTTAGAAAGGTTCGGTAGATGTTCTGATGTTCTGCCTGTTCATGTCTTAGAAAGGTTCACTAGATGTTCTGATGTTCTACCTTTTCATGTCTGAGAAAGGTTCGGTAGATGTTCTGATGTTCTACCTGTTCATGTCTTAGAAAGGTTTGGTAGATGTTTTGATGTTCTGCCTGTTCATGTCTTAGAAAGGTTCGGTAGATGTTCTGATGGTCTACCTGTTCATGTCTTAGAAAGGTTCGGTAGATGTTCTGATGTTCTACCTTTTCATGTCTTAGAAAGGTTCGGTAGATGTTCTGATGTTCTACCTGTTCATGTCTTAGAAAGGTTCGGTAGATGATCTGATGGTCTACCTTTTCATGTCTTAGAAAGGTTCGGTAGATGTTCTGATGTTCTGGCTGTTCATGTCTTAGAAAGGTTCGGTAGATGTTCTGATGTTCTGATGTTCATGTCTTAGAAAGGTTCGGTAGATGTTCTGATGGTCTACCTTTTCATGTCTTAGAAAGGTTCGGTAGATGTTCTGATGTTCTGGCTGTTCATGTCTTAGAAAGGTTCACTAGATGTTCTGATGTTCTACCTTTTCATGTCTTAGAAAGGTTCGGTAGATGATCTGATGGTCTACCTTTTCATGTCTTAGAAAGGTTCGGTAGATGTTTTGATGTTCTGGCTGTTCATGTCTTAGAAAGGTTCGGTAGATGTTCTGATGTTCTGCCTGTTCATGTCTTAGAAAGGTTCACTAGATGTTCTGATGTTCTACCTTTTCATGTCTTAGAAAGGTTCGGTAGATGTTCTGATGTTCTACCTGTTCATGTCTTAGAAAGGTTTGGTAGATGTTTTGATGTTCTGCCTGTTCATGTCTTAGAAAGGTTCGGTAGATGTTCTGATGGTCTACCTGTTCATGTCTTAGAAAGGTTCGGTAGATGTTCTGATGTTCTACCTGTTCATGTCTTAGAAAGGTTCGGTAGATGTTTTGATGTTCTACCTGTTCATGTCTTAGAAAGGTTCGGTAGATGTTTTGATGGTCTACCTTTTCATGTCTTAGAAAGGTTCAGTAGATGTTCTGATGTGCTACCTGTTCATGTCTTAGAAAGGTTCGGTAGATGTTTTGATGGTCTACCTTTTCATGTCTTAGAAAGGTTCACTAGATGTTCTGATGTTCTACCTTTTCATGTCTTAGAAAGGTTCGGTAGATGTTCTGATGTTCTACCTGTTCATGTCTTAGAAAGGTTTGGTAGATGTTTTGATGTTCTGCCTGTTCATGTCTTAGAAAGGTTCGGTAGATGTTTTGATGGTCTACCTTTTCATGTCTTAGAAAGGTTCAGTAGATGTTCTGATGTTCTACCTGTTCATGTCTTAGAAAGGTTCGGTAGATGTTTTGATGGTCTACCTTTTCATGTCTTAGAAAGGTTCACTAGATGTTCTGATGTTCTACCTGTTCATGTCTTAGAAAGGTTCGGTAGATGTTCTGATGTTCTACCTGTTCATGTCTTAGAAAGGTTCGGTAGATGTTCTGATGTTCTGCCTGTTCATGTCTTAGAAAGGTTCGGTAGATGTTCTGATGGTCTACCTGTTCATGTCTTAGAAAGGTTTGGTAGATGTTCTGATGTTCTACCTGTTCATGTCTTAGAAAGGTTCGGTAGATGTTTTGATGGTCTACCTGTTCATGTCTTAGAAAGGTTCAGTAGATGTTCTGATGTTCTACCTGTTCATGTCTTAGAAAGGTTCAGTAGATGTTCTGATGTTCTACCTGTTCATGTCTTAGAAAGGTTCAGTAGATGTTCTGATGTTCATGTCTTAGAAAGGTTCGGTAGATGTTTTGATGGTCTACCTTTTCATGTCTTAGAAAGGTTCGGTAGATGTTTTGATGGTCTACCTTTTCATGTCTTAGAAAGGTTCACTAGATGTTCTGATGTTCTACCTGTTCATGTCTTAGAAAGGTTCGGTAGATGTTCTGATGTTCTACCTTTTCATGTCTTAGAAAGGTTCGGTAGATGTTCTGATGGTCTACCTGTTCATGTCTTAGAAAGGTTCGGTAGATGTTTTGATGGTCTACCTGTTCATGTCTTAGAAAGGTTCAGTAGATGTTCTGATGTTCTACCTGTTCATGTCTTAGAAAGGTTCAGTAGATGTTCTGATGTTCTACCTGTTCATGTCTTAGAAAGGTTCAGTAGATGTTCTGATGTTCATGTCTTAGAAAGGTTCGGTAGATGTTTTGATGGTCTACCTGTTCATGTCTTAGAAAGGTTCGGTAGATGTTCTGATGGTCTACCTGTTCATGTCTTAGAAAGGTTCGGTAGATGTTCTGATGGTCTACCTGTTCATGTCTTAGAAAGGTTCGGTAGATGTTCTGATGTTCATGTCTTAGAAAGGTTCGGTAGATGTTCTGATGTTCTGCCTGTTCATGTCTTAGAAAGGTTCGGTAGATGTTCTGATGTTCTGCCTGTTCATGTCTTAGAAAGGTTCGGTAGATGTTCTGATGTTCTGCCTGTTCATGTCTTAGAAAGGTTCGGTAGATGTTCTGATGTTCTGCCTGTTCATGTCTTAGAAAGGTTCGGTAGATGTTCTGATGTTCTGCCTGTTCATGTCTTAGAAAGGTTCGATAGATGTTCTGATGTTCTGCCTGTTCATGTCTTAGAAAGGTTCGGTAGATGTTCTGATGGTCTACCTGTTCATGTCTTAGAAAGGTTCGATAGATGTTCTGATGTTCTGCCTGTTCATGTCTTAGAAAGGTTCAGTAGATGTTCTGATGTTCTGATGTTCATGTCTTAGAAAGGTTCGGTAGATGTTCTGATGGTCTACCTGTTCATGTCTTAGAAAGGTTCGGTAGATGTTCTGATGTTCTACCTGTTCATGTCTTAGAAAGGTTCGGTAGATGTTCTGATGTTCTGCCTGTTCATGTCTTAGAAAGGTTCGGTAGATGTTCTGATGGTCTACCTGTTCATGTCTTAAAAAGGTTCGGTAGATGTTCTGATGGTCTACCTGTTCATGTCTTAGAAAGGTTCACTAGATGTTCTGATGGTCTACCTGTTCATGTCTTAGAAAGGTTCGGTAGATGTTCTGATGTTCTACCTGTTCATGTCTTAGAAAGGTTCGGTAGATGTTCTGATGGTCTACCTGTTCATGTCTTAGAAAGGTTCGGTAGATGTTCTGATGGTCTACCTGTTCATGTCTTAGAAAGGTTCAGTAGATGTTCTGATGTTCTGGCTGTTCATGTCTTAGAAAGGTTCGGTAGATGTTCTGATGTTCTACCTTTTCATGTCTTAGAAAGGTTCGGTAGATGTTCTGATGGTCTACCTGTTCATGTCTTAGAAAGGTTCGGTAGATGTTCTGATGTTCTGGCTGTTCATGTCTTAGAAAGGTTCGGTAGATGTTCTGATGTTCTACCTTTTCATGTCTTAGAAAGGTTCGGTAGATGTTCTGATGGTCTACCTGTTCATGTCTTAGAAAGGTTCGGTAGATGTTCTGATGGTCTACCTGTTCATGTCTTAGAAAGGTTCGGTAGATGTTCTGATGTTCTACCTGTTCATGTCTTAGAAAGGTTCGGTAGATGTTCTGATGTTCTGCCTGTTCATGTCTTAGAAAGGTTCGGTAGATGTTCTGATGTTCTGCCTGTTCATGTCTTAGAAAGGTTCGGTAGATGTTCTGATGTTCTGCCTGTTCATGTCTTAGAAAGGTTCGGTAGATGTTCTGATGTTCTGCCTGTTCATGTCTTAGAAAGGTTCGGTAGATGTTCTGATGTTCTGCCTGTTCATGTCTTAGAAAGGTTCGGTAGATGTTCTGATGTTCTGCCTGTCGCCCAGGTGAGCAACTGTAACCTGTACCGTCTGGGGAAGAAGAAGGGTCTCCCCAGCAGGATGGTGGTGTCCATCTTCGACCCGCCCGTCAACTGGCTGCCTCCAGGATACGTGGTGAACCAGGACAAGAGCGGCGCCGACAAAGTGGACTCGGAGGAGGTGGGTGCTGCTGTTTCTGCATGAATGGGTCCAGTTCTATGTGTGCTGGTCTGACCCGTTTGTCGTCTCTGATCATTCACTCTGATTAGAGGCAGCATTTTAAGAATGTTGGGCCCCTGAAGTCCCAAACCTGTGGGGTCCTGTCGCTCCCAGACATTTTGGACCCAGATACTTCATGATGGGCCTTCTGGTTGCTGTTAATAAGATTTAACTATCATCTGTACCTTCTGTACTTTCTGGGAGCACACAGAGGAAAACTTCTGGGGCATGGAATATAGGGCCCGACCGATATGGTTTTTTCAGGGCCGATACCGATAATTATGGTAAATGGAGGCCGATAACCGATATGTGCAACCGATAAATAGAAACATTATTCACGATAAATTAAAAATAACACACACTGATTTTTTAATTGTAAAAAATGAAAAGTATAGGGAGCTGCCAGCAGCATTTGTAAAATAAAGCCAAACATAACTTAGAATAAAACAGGAAATAAAATAATAATATAAATACATAATTATCAATAAAAAAATAAATCGCTCCCTGCTATGAGAATACTTGAATATATGCTGTTTTTATATTAAGAAGTAATAGAAAATGAACTGACTAAGAACAAAAAATCAAGTGTAGGGAGCTGCTTATAGCATTTTTAAACAGTAAAATAAACATCAACATCCCTCGCGTCGTGTACTGCTTCATGAAGTTGTTCACCTTACACCATGGTTGTTAGCGCAAGCCTGCTAGCTACTTGGTGGTGGTGTGACAGCCTGTCTGGCTACCCGTAACAAGATGTTACTCCAGATGTTTGAAACGCAGCGACTGGCCAAAACTTAATTCTCTTAAAGTTAATTAATAGGGACATTCCGACCAATCACCGTTGGTTCTAACGTGCTGGGTAACCAGTTGTTACGGAACAAGATAGGCTCTCACACCGGCAGGCTACCAAGTAGCTAGCAGGCTTGCACTAACATATGGTTAGTCTCAGGAACAAACACAAACACGTTTTATTTGGTCTTCATTGACCATGGCTTTCAGTCCACCTTTTGTGTAGAACTACAGACACGTTCACGTTTCCATGTGGGGGTTTAAAAATGACTGTACACTATGCTGAGACTGCTTTATGGACAACCGTTTCAGTGAAGAGTATTCGCCGTCATTCTGGTTGTCCTTACGTGAGCTAAAGGTTTGCGTCGTTACACAGATCAAATGGACCATTTTCACTAGTTGTATAAAGACGTTGTGGTGCCATGCTTTTGCAACGTTGGTGTGTTTGTGACTTAGTGCAGGGGATAAGGCTTCGTATATGCTTACCTTGAAGGGAGTTTGTTCTCTCTGCTTCAGGTAGTACTGCCACCACCGTGGCCCCACTTGCCCCGCAGCCGCCTTGAAACCGCTCACAGCAGGGATGGGAATTGATAAGATTTTTACGATTCCAATTCCATTTTCGATTCTGCTTAACAATTCGGTTCTTTATCGATTCCCTTATCGATTCTCATTTGGGGGGAAAACGGTCGATTAGCATCAACTCTGTTTAGTTTAGAAGTAACACGAGTCATGACCTTACAAACCCAACAACGGTGAGGTCCACATTGGTCTATCATGGCCTGGGTAATTTAACTCTTCCTGCTCTGGTGAAAGGAGAAGCTGGAGGTAGAGGTGAACTGGGGGTAGTACCACCAGCCTCTGGCTCTGAGCCAGTCAGGCTCTGTCTCTCATGATTTCATCTAAATGTAATGCCTGAGAAGGCATTCATTTAACCTTAACCGTTACTAACAGCAGCTTTTACAATGAGGCAAATGGTGCTAACATGATAGGCAGTGTTTGTTAGTTAGTTACCTGCAGTGTTAGCCGAGGACATGCTAACGTTGCTAACGTTGCTGGGTTCAGATTCACCAACGTTAGTCCGGAGCGGATCGAAAACGCGACATTCATTCATAGTTATTGCATGTTGGTAGTATTTCCTCCCTTTGGTGAAATATTCACTTTGCAAGTTGCCCTGTTGTCGTCTTTTTTAGGGAAGTGTAACCAAACTTTCGAGCGTTTACTGTTGGCTGCTTTCTGCACTGGACGTCATTCACGCCCACTGGAATCGATAAGGGAATCGTTTGCAAAATTGCAAAACGATTCCAAGGAATTGAAACACTGGGAACCGGTTCTCAACAAGAACCAGTTTTAGATTCCCATCCCTACTCACAGCGTTCAGTAGCCACCCCGCCCCCCAACTTGCGCCACGGCCGCCTTGAAACCGTTCGCAGCCTTGGGTGTTGATTGGTTGTATTCCGTGTGCCAAACAAATCAGATGCTTTGACGGGCGGGGCAATGCTCATGAACTCAAAGTGGCGAGAGCAGAAGACGCGTTCAGAACGAAACGGCTGCAAAATTGGTTGTGAAAATTATACAAACTTATCGGTGGACATTTATGGAAAGTATGGCCAATGCCGATATCCCCAAAATGCTAAATATCTGCCCATAATCGGTCGGGCCTTAATGGAATATCCCTCCAGTGTTTCTTTAGTCTTTAGGACCACAGAATATCTGAGTTTTGTCCACATTTATCTGGACCTGCTGGGCTCCAGCCGGCGGACATCTTTTTAATCACGTAAACTCTCAGATATCAGAGCTGCTTCTCATGGCGACGCGTATCAACGACACCCAAAAGTACAGAAAGGCGCTGGACGAACACGCCAAATGACTCTGTGTGCAGTAACTGCACCGTTTCAGGAGCCTTTACATGTGATTCACATGTGTTTGTGTCCTTTATCCAGGCCAGAGAGGAGCTGCTGTCCAACGGGAGATCTGGGAACGACTTTGATGATGATGAGGAGGAGGAAGAGGAGGAGGAGGAGGGAGAGGGCGAGGAGGGTGAGGACGCAGACGAGCTGATGTTGAAGGAGGAGCCGAAGGACGAGGTCAACATGGAGGACGACCTGGAGTACTACAAGGAGCACATCCGCTTTATCGACAACATGCTGCTGGGATCCGGAGCCTTCGGGAAGAAGATCTCCCTGAGCAGCTTCCCCCCCTCCCTCAGCCCGGGCCCCTCCCCCACCGTGGAGTCGCCCTACGAGTGGAAGGCCCCCAAGAAGCCCCCCCACTCCGCCGCGGCCCACTACCCGGCAGAGCCGGCGCCCAGCGGGCCGTCGGACGAAGAGTTCGACTACAGCTCGTGGGACGCCATGTGCTACCTGGACCCCAGCAAGGCGGGGGAGGAGGACGACTTCGTGGTGGGCTTCTGGAACCCATCGGAGGAGAACTGCGGCGCCGAGCTCGGCAAGCAGTCCATCTCGTACGACCTGCACACGGAGCAGTGCATCGCCGACAAGAGCATCGCCGACTGCGTGGAGGCGCTGCTGGGCTGCTACCTGACCAGCTGCGGGGAGAGGGCCGCCCAGATGTTCCTCTGCTCGCTGGGCCTGAAGGTGAGCCGGCACAGAACCGACCCAACGGCCTGCTGCTGGGCATTTCAGTTCAGAGACCAGGTTTAAACCAGGTGTGTTCCAGGTGTAGACCAGGTATAGACCAGGTGTGGTCCAGGTGTAGACCAGGTGTGGTCCAGGTGTAGACCAGGTGTGGTCCAGGTTTAAACCAGGTGTGTTCCAGGGGTGGTTGCCTGGCTGTTCACCAGCACACAGATCCAGTGAGTACCTCTACAGGTGTGTCTCTGCTGCCTACAGGTGTTACCGTTGGAGAGAGGCAGCCTGAGCTGTCACACCTCACCTGTGGACCTGAGCTACGGTTGGCTGAAGATCCCGCCCCGCTGCATGCTGGACCATCCGGACGCAGCGCGAACGCTCCACCACCTCATCTCCGGCTTTGAGAACTTTGAAACGAAGATCAACTACACCTTTCAGAACAAGGCCTACCTGCTGCAGGCCTTCACCCACGCCTCCTACCATTACAACACCATCACAGGTGAGACCGCACCGCACAGGTGAATGGTTCTGGGTCTAAGTTGGAACCTCCAGAACCAGCTGTAGCTCTATCCGATCAGCTGAAGTGGTCTAAAGGTTCTGCTCTGAGCTCTGGACTCTCTCCTCAGATTGTTACCAGCGGCTGGAGTTCCTGGGCGATGCAATCCTAGACTACCTCATAACGAAGCACCTTTACGAAGACCCGCGCCAGCACTCCCCTGGGGTTCTGACCGACCTGCGCTCAGCTCTCGTCAACAACACCATCTTTGCCTCCCTGGCTGTGAAGTACGACTACCACAAGTACTTCAAGGCCATCTCGCCCGAGCTGTTCCATGTCATCGACGACTTTGTGCAGTTTCAGCTGGAGAAGAACGAGATGCAAGGCATGGACTCTGAGGTGAGTCCTGGTTCTGCATCCGTTTCACCTACATGATTGCCACATCTGATTGCCCCCGTCAGATGGAGGGTTTACGGTTACGCCCCGTCAGGTGGAGGGTTTACGGTTACCCCCCGTCAGGTGGAGGGTTTACGGTTCCCCCCGTCAGATGGAGGGTTTACGGTTACCCCCCGTCAGGTGGAGGGTTTACGGTTACCCCCCGTCAGATGGAGGGTTTACGGTTACGCCCCGTCAGATGGAAGGTTTACGGTTACGCCCCGTCAGATGGAAGGTTTACGGTTACCCCCGTCAGGTGGAGGGTTTACGGTTACCCCCGTCAGGTGGAGGGTTTACGGTTACGCCCCGTCAGATGGAGGGTTTACGGTTACGCCCCGTCAGATGGAAGGTTTACGGTTACGCCCCGTCAGATGGAAGGTTTACGGTTACGCCCCGTCAGATGGAGGGTTTACGGTTACGCCCCGTCAGATGGAGGGTTTACGGTTACCCCCCGTCAGGTGGAGGGTTTACGGTTACCCCCCGTCAGATGGAGGGTTTACGGTTACCCCCCGTCAGATGGAGGGTTTACGGTTACCCCCCGTCAGGTGGAGGGTTTACGGTTACCCCCCGTCAGATGGAGGGTTTACAGTTACGCCCCGTCAGATGGAGGGTTTACTGTTACCCCCCGTCAGATGGAGGGTTTACGGTTACCCCCCGTCAGATGGAGGGTTTACTGTTACCCCCGTCAGATGGAGGGTTTACGGTTACGCCCCGTCAGATGGAGGGTTTACGGTTACGCCCCGTCAGATGGAGGGTTTACTGTTACCCCCCGTCAGATGGAGGGTTTACGGTTACCCCCCGTCAGATGGAGGGTTTACGGTTACGCCCCGTCAGATGGAGGGTTTGCGGTTACGCCCCGTCAGATGGAAGGTTTACGGTTACACCCCGTCAGGTGGAGGGTTTACGGTTACACCCCGTCAGGTGGAGGGTTTACGGTTACGCCCCGTCAGATGGAAGGTTTACGGTTACACCCCGTCAGGTGGAGGGTTTAGGTTTACGCCCTGTCAGATGGAGGGTTTAATGTTACGCCCCGTCAGATGGAGGGTTTACGGTTACGCCCCGTCAGATGGAGGGTTTACGGTTACGCCCCGTCAGATGGAGGGTTTACGGTTACGCCCCGTCAGATGGAGGGTTTACGGTTACACCCCGTCAGATGGAGGGTTTACGGTTACACCCCCGTCAGATGGAGGGTTTACTGTTACCCCCCGTCAGATGGAGGGTTTACGGTTACACCCATCAGATGGAGGGTTTACGGTTACCCCCCACAGATGGAGGGTTTACGGTTACCCCCCACAGATGGAGGGTTTAGGGTTACACCCCATCAGATGGAGGGTTTAGGGTTACACCCATCAGATGGAGGGTTTAGGGTTACACCCATCAGATGGAGGGTTTACGGTTACGCCCCGTCAGATGGAGGGTTTACGGTTACGCCCCGTCAGATGGAGGGTTTACTGTTACCCCCCGTCAGATGGAGGGTTTACTGTTACCCCCCACAGATGGAGGGTTTAGGGTTACACCCCGTCAGATGGAGGGTTTAGGGTTACACCCGTCAGATGGAGGGTTTAATGTTACCCCCCACAGATGGAGGGTTTAGGGTTACACCCCGTCAGATGGAGGGTTTAGGGTTACACCCGTCAGATGGAGGGTTTAATGTTACCCCCCACAGATGGAGGGTTTAGGGTTACACCCCGTCAGATGGAGGGTTTAGGGTTACACCCGTCAGATGGAGGGTTTAATGTTACCCCCCACAGATGGAGGGTTTACGGTTACACCCCGTCAGATGGAGGGTTTAGGGTTACACCCCGTCAGATGGAGGGTTTACGGTTACACCCCCGTCAGATGGAGGGTTTACTGTTACCCCCCGTCAGATGGAGGGTTTACGGTTACACCCATCAGATGGAGGGTTTACGGTTACACCCCGTCAGATGGAGGGTTTACTGTTACCCCCCACAGATGGAGGGTTTAGGGTTACACCCCGTCAGATGGAGGGTTTAGGGTTACACCCCGTCAGATGGAGGGTTTAGGGTTACACCCCGTCAGATGGAGGGTTTACGGTTACACCCCCGTCAGATGGAGGGTTTACTGTTACCCCCCGTCAGATGGAGGGTTTACTGTTACCCCCCGTCAGATGGAGGGTTTACTGTTACCCCCCGTCAGATGGAGGGTTTAGGGTTACACCCCGTCAGATGGAGGGTTTAGGGTTACACCCCGTCAGATGGAGGGTTTACGGTTACACCCCGTCAGATGGAGGGTTTACTGTTACCCCCCACAGATGGAGGGTTTAGGGTTACACCCATCAGATGGAGGGTTTAGGGTTACACCCATCAGATGGAGGGTTTAATGTTACGCCCCGTCAGATGGAGGGTTTACTGTTACCCCCCGTCAGATGGAGGGTTTACGGTTACGCCCCGTCAGATGGAGGGTTTACTGTTACCCCCCGTCAGATGGAGGGTTTACGGTTACGCCCCGTCAGATGGAGGGTTTACGGTTACGCCCCGTCAGATGGAGGGTTTACGGTTACCCCCCGTCAGATGGAGGGTTTACGGTTACGCCCCGTCAGATGGAGGGTTTACTGTTACCCCCCGTCAGATGGAGGGTTTACGGTTACGCCCCGTCAGATGGAGGGTTTACGGTTACGCCCCGTCAGATGGAGGGTTTACGGTTACGCCCCGTCAGATGGAGGGTTTACGGTTATGCCCTTATTCTGACCCACCTTTGATCAGCTGATCCGGGTTTGTTCCCGTGTGTGACTGCTTCCTGTTTTTCTGGCAGCTGCGACGCTCTGAGGAAGATGAGGAGAAGGAGGAAGACATCGAGGTCCCGAAGGCCATGGGGGACATCTTTGAGTCGCTGGCGGGGGCCGTTTACATGGACAGTGGGATGTCCCTGGAGACGGTGTGGCAGGTGTATTACCCCATGATGCGGCCGCTGATAGGTGAGCTGATGGCGCTGCGTCTGTCTGCCCGTTTGTTTGTTTGGATCTTCATCCTCTTCATCCTCCTCTTCCTCCTCCAGAGAAATTCTCCGCCAACGTGCCGCGCTCGCCTGTCCGAGAGCTGCTGGAGATGGAGCCAGAAACTGCCAAGTTCAGGTAGGCCCGGTTCTTACGTTCTGAGGTTCTGGTTACCTGTTACCTGTCTGGAGCATGTTCTGACCCAGGTTCTGTGGTTCTGTTTGCAGCCCTGCGGAGCGCACGTACGACGGGAAGGTGCGCGTGACGGTGGAGGTGGTCGGAAAGGGCAAGTTTAAAGGCGTCGGCCGCAGCTACCGGATCGCCAAGTCGGCGGCGGCGCGGCGAGCTCTGCGCAGCCTCAAAGCCAATCAACCTCAGGTCCAGAACAACTGAGCTCCGGGTCGGAGCTCGCAGCATTAGAACCGAAGCTACCGGCGCCGGCGGAGAACCAGCAGCTTCCCAGCACGTGGTGGCGCTCGCCACGCATCTGCGGCGTACCGCGGGACACCGAGACGGCTGGGGGACACCGAGGCAGCCGGGGAACCCAGCGACCGGCGGCCCACCGCAGCCCACCGGACCGGTCCGACATCACGGCTGACATCGCAGCGTCACCTTTTGTTCTTTTGTTTGCGCAGACACAATCTTTCTTTCTGCTTCGTGTGATCACATGAGTGCTTTATTAGCCACGTGAGGCCCCGCCCACGCTTACTGTGTAGTGTTAGACTGTACATATTTCAGAAGAAGAAGAAGAAGAAGAAGAACGCTCACCTCTTCAGCGCCCCAAGCTTCTACAGATGGCGTTCTTCAGTTTGCACTTACCCCATTAGCTCTGTTTCAATGCCACATCCACGCCAAATCATGTCATAGCAACGAAATCAATATGTGAGATACAGATGGTGGGGAGCCCTGTGGGAGCCCTATGAGGCCATGTGGGGCCCTTTGGAGCCCTGTGGGACCCACTGGGGGGAACTGTGGAACCCTGGGGGCCCTCTGGAGCCCACTTGGGACCCCGGTCCTTTCATGTGGAGGTGGGCCCTGTGGACCCCTTTGGAGCCATGTGGGGCTCCGTGGTCCCCGGTCCTTTCATGTGGGGCCCTTTTGGGGCCCCGTGGTCCCCGGTCCCTTCATGTGGGGCCCCTCACACCCTGCGATAGGAACCCAACATTCCCAGTTACTGTAATTTAACGTAGTTCTGAAGCATGTTGTTGTAGCTCATGTTGTAACCATGACGACTGGTTCTCAGTGTTCGGCAGGTGTGTGTGTGTGTGCGTGTGTGTGTGTGTGTGTGTGGCCTTGTGGGGCCCCTGGCGGGGGCCTTGTGGGGCCCCTGGCGGGGGCCCTGTGGGGCTCCTGGTGGCGGCCATGTGGGGCTCCTGGCGGTGGCCCCGTGGGGCTCCTGGCGGCGTTCCTCTGAACCAAAGCTGAAGCAGATTTGACACTCGGAGGCTGGGGGCGGGGCCTGAGGGAATCATCTGTGTTCTGATTGGTTTGTGTCATCGAGCCCTTCTTCACCTGAATACCTCAGCATGCATCTCCGTCTGTTTGGTGCTGTGTTCGTAAAGCTTGAACTTCTCATCTTTTGCACTGTAACTATGATACCTCTTTATTTGACCTTTGACCTCTGTATTTGACCTTTGACCTCTTTGTTTGATCTCTTTATTTGACCTTTGACCTCTTTGTTGGACCTCTTTATTTGACCTTTGACCTCTTTTTTTGATCTCTTTGTTTGACCTTTAACCTTTTTATTTGACCTTTGACATCTGTTTGACCTTTAACCTTTTTATTTGACCTTTGACCTCTGTATTTGACCTTTGGTTTGTCCCGTCGCGGGGGTGGACGTAGTAGCGGCTGTGATTGGGTGCACAGTTAAGACACGCCCCCTGAGGGTGTGGCCCCGCCCAGAATCCTCTGCTGGGTCTGCAGAGTTCTGTTTAAGCTCTCTGGGCCGGTTCCGTCTGGTTCTATCAGAACCCGAGAGGTAAATGAATTCTGGACCCAAACCAGGTCGGGTTCAAGTCGTTCGCTCACCGCCAACCTGTCACCTGACCCCTCTGGAGCCCCGGTTCAGTCCGGTTCGGTCCGGTTCGGCCCGGTTTCCTTTGCTGTGGGGTTCCTTTGGACCCATTTACTGGCAGCTGGAAGGAAAAACCCACTCAGACCCGGTTCTGTTGATGTGGGTCTGACACCACAAAGACGAGATGAAGGATAACTGGACCTGACGAAGTTCTGCTGTTTGAGCAGAACCTGCAGAACCTGCAGAACCTGCAGAACCTGCAGAACCTTCAGCCTTTCCCAGCTGGTTCTGTTCCGACCCGTTTTTCCCCGTCGGGTTTCATGGTGGCTCATCATTGTTTTTGGGTCATCGGTTCTGTTTCCGTCTCGTGTTCCATCAAACTGAGCCGACCCGCTAAAGTTTCCCTCGCGGTCACACTGAGCTGGATCAGAACCACCTTCTGGACCTCAGTCCCTGAGCCCACAGGAGGTTCTGCCGCCTGAGGGGAACCGGTTCTGTTTGGATGGGCCGTCTGAGCAGCATGAAGAGGTGACAGAGGTCCAGGGGGCACCGGGCCGAACTCTGGGCCGCTGCGACCCGGCCGGACAGAACCGGGACAGAACCTGGACTCCTCCCCATACTGTACCAGCCGGCTGCACCTTATGGATCACAGATACTTTTATTTGTTCTTCTGGGTTTTTCTGTTCTTTGTTTCTAATTGTAGCCTCGTGTATCTCAATAAAGTTTCTGTATGCTCAGCCGTCTGGACATGTGACTCACAGCTCATTCATCAGGGGGGACTGGGCCGTGGGACTGGACCCGGGCCGGGGGACTGGACCCGGGCCGGGGGACTGGGGGACTGGGGGACTGGACCCGGGCCGGGGGACTGGACCCGGGCCGGGGGACTCTTTTAATCTGAGTCTAACTGACCCACTTTGACCTGATTTATCACGCTGATTATTCTGCTCAGAGCGGGCCGGCCCACAGCACATGGACCCGGGCCGTGGTTCTGATCCTGATCCAGGAGTTCTGATCCTGATTCCGGAGTTCTGATCCTGATCCAGGAGTTCTGTTTGGAACAGAAGAAACGGATCACAGACATCTGGTACTCTCAGCTGTCTGATGGACTGGTCATGTGACCAGAACCGTTCTGTCAGGTGGTCTCAGGTGGGATGGAACCTGAAAACAGATGTTTAACATCATAAAGTCAACATTTAAACACGTTTTATGTTAAACTAAATGCTGTTTAAAGATATTTAATGAAACCAGAGTTCAGAAATATTCCTGCAGTTACATTATTCCGCCACTAGATGGTGGTGCAGCACCCGTACTGGCTGCCTTCTTCCTCTGCGGACTGATACGTTTACAGAAAATAGTTCCAACTCAAAATGACTAAAAACGAAGTTTTGTGGATTTTCTTTATACATTTTTCTCAAAACTTCGTTCTGATGATCCAAAAAATCTTTTTTACATGAACCGAACAACTTAAAGCCTCTCTGTCACTTCTCCATGCCTGGAAAACCGCTCCTTTCATGACTTTTCCAGGCCTGGACAATGACAATGAGCTCCTTTCCTGGCTTTTCCAGGCCTGGAAAATAACAGAGGCGTCCTCTCAGGCCGTTTCCAGGCCTGGAAAATGACAGAGGTGTGGTCTCAGGCCTTTTCCAGGCCTGGAAAATGACAGAGGTGTGGTCTCAGGCCTTTTCCAGGCCTGGAAAATGACGGAGGTGTGGTCTCAGGCCTTTTCCAGGCCTGGAAAATGACAGAGGTGTGGTCTCAGGCCTTTTCCAGGCCTGGAAAAGGACAGAGGTGTCCTCTCAGGCCTTTTCCAGGCCTGGAAAATGACAGAGGTGTCCTCTCAGGCCTTTTCCAGGCCTGGAAAATGACAGAGGTGTCCTCTCAGGCCTTTTCCATGCCTGGAAAATGACAGAGGTGTCCTCTCAGGCCTTTTCCAGGCCTGGAAAATGGCAGAGGTGTGGTCTCAGGCCTTTTCCAGGCCTGGGAAATGACAGAGGTGTGGTCTTAGGCCTTTTCCAGGCCTGGAAAATGGCAGAGGTTTCCTCTCAGGCCTTTTCCAGGCCTGGACAATGACAGAGGTGTGGTCTCAGGCCTTTTCCAGGCCTGGACAATGACAGAGGTGTGGTCTCAGGCCTTTTCCAGGCCTGGACAATGACAGAGGTGTGGTCTCAGGCCTTTTCCAGGAGCCTTGAGGCGTTTCCTGCTGAATGAAGCCGGTTTAAACAGATCGGAGTGGTGATGTGTGCAGACTGTAAGCTGAAGGGTCAGACTGCTGGTCAGGTGGGCGGGGCTTAATGGTGACTTATTACCTGTGCTGATAATGTGCAGACTGTTGCTGTGTCACATGAGCCATTTATCCTGCGCTGTAATAACAAAGAGACCCCGGGGGGGGGGTTCACCGACCTGTGGGAGAAGTTGGACTCTTGGATTT
The DNA here is from genome assembly GCF_027942865.1 of Odontesthes bonariensis. NCBI lineage: Eukaryota > Metazoa > Chordata > Actinopteri > Atheriniformes > Atherinopsidae > Odontesthes > Odontesthes bonariensis. The sequence goes on along the minus strand of NC_134522.1, from coordinate 720,883 downwards.
GTTCTGTGATGGAGCATGAGGTCGGTTAGAGTCCAGCTGATGATTGAAGCCTTAGAGAGTGTTAGCAAACAGCGGATAATTGCCCCCTCCTCCCCCGTCTGATGAGAGGTGCATATTGAAATGAGGTTTGGGCTCGGGGTGCTCGGGAGGCGGCGTGGACACAGTGGGAGGGGTAATTAGAAATATCATTTCAGCTCCTGCTCGCCTTATTTCCATCCAGCATCACCTCGGCCGCGCAGGTAAATTGCTCGCTGTAGAAGGTAATGAGCGGCGGCCGGGCCCCGCACCACATCCCTTTGATTTAACCTAAATGAGAAATATGCCATCGGGGGGGGGGGCTAAATCATAGTGACTTTAAATATGAGCCCGGCTGAACCGGAGGGGATGAAGTATGATATTATGTTGGATGATGGAGCGGCCGATGATGAAGGAAGAAGACTGGAGTGTTCACTCTGCTCCACAGGCGCACTTTCATCTAATTGGGTGATTTATTCAAACACCGGGAAATAAAATGAGGCTTTCATGTGATGGACTCATGATGTTGGACAGAATCATGTCAGGTGAGGGGAGGGGGGGCGTGGAAGGATACGGATACTTCAAAAACAAAACTTGGTTTATTCACAAAGAGAAGGGCAACATAAAGCGCGGCTGAGCCGGATACCAAAACTAAACTGTGACAAACTAAACATGAATATGGTAAAGAAAAGACTCGACATTAACTCGACTTTAACTCTACGTGACTTGGCCACTCACTGTGACAGTGACTGGTGAGGATCTGGACATGAACATGAACAAACCGGGAGACTAAATACTGTGGTGGGTTATTGGTGAGTGAGTGCAGCTGATGGGGAAAACAGGAGAAGGAAGTGAATCTGATGACCTGAACATGGGGACTGAGGAAAGAACCATGGCAAAACATGGAGAGACTTAACTAAACATGAACTTAAAAACTAAGACGTGACCTGAACTAAAACCTGATTAAACACAGAACTAAAAACATGGGGAAAACCCCATGAACGTGACAAATCAATAACGTCAGAATCCACCAATAACGTCAGAATCCATCAATAACATCAGAATCCATCAATAACGTCAGAATCCATCAATAACTTCAGAATCAATAACGTCAGAATCCATCAATAACGTCAGAATCAATAACGTCAGAATCCATCAATAACTTCAGAATCAATAACGTCACAATCCATCAATAACGTCAGAATCAATAACGTTAGAATCAATCAATAACGTCAGAATCCATCAATAACATCAGAATCAATAACGATAACTGTGATGGAACCGGACCGGCTCACCTGTGGGGGACTGTGATGGAACCAGTGGCAGAGGCATGCAGATCCTCCACCTGAGAAGCTCAGGGAGTAAATCACATGTTCAGTTGTACAGAACCGCCTGTGAGCTTCTCTACAGACCCGGTTCTGATCGGAGGAATCAGCAAACTTCAGATCAATAAGGTGAACCACAGACCCGGTTCTGATCGGAGGAATCAGCAAACTTCAGATCAATAAGGTGAACCACAGACCCGGTTCTGATCGGAGGAATCGGCAAACTTCAGATCAATAAGGTGAACCACAGACCCGGTTCTGATCGGAGGAATCGGCAAACTTCAGATCAATAAGGTGAACCACAGACCCGGTTCTGATCGGAGGAATCGGCAAACTTCAGATCAATAAGGTGAACCACAGACCCGGTTCTGATCGGAGGAATCGGCAAACTTCAGATCAATAAGGTGAACCACAGACCCGTCTGCAGCTGATTCGTCTCAGCAGGTCGATGCTCATCACCTGAGCAGACTTCCTGTCACCATGTGTAACCAAAGCGGGTCGGACCGGTTCCCCTTCATGGCGGCCTGTAGGTGTTTGGGCTGAAAAAGACTCAATTATCTGCAAACCTGTATATTAAAAATCATATCCTAATATTCCCAGATATTAAAAATCATTTCCTAATATTCCCAGATATTAAAACATATCTCGATATTCGCAGATATAAAACATATCCTGATATTAAATCATATCCCGATATTCCCAGATATTAAATCATATCCAGATGTTCCCAGATATTAAACCATATCCAGATATTCCCAGATATTAAATCATATCCAGATATTCCCAGATATTAAATCATATCCAGATATTCCCAGATATAAAACATATCCCGATATTCCCAGATATTAAATCATATCCCGATATTCCCAGATATTAAAACATATCCAGATATTCCCAGATATTAAATCATATCCAGATATTCCCAGATATTAAAACATATCCAGATATTCCCAGATATTAAAACATATCCCGATATTCCCAGATATTAAATCATATCCCGATATTCCCAGATATTAAATCATATCCAGATATTCCCAGATATTAAATCATATCCCGATATTCCCAGATATTAAAGCATATCCAGATGTTCCCAGATATGAAAACATATCCCGATATTCCCAGATATTAAATCATATCCAGATATTCCCAGATATTAAAACATCCATATTCCCAGATATGAAAACATATCCCGATATTCCCATATATTAATCATATCCCAATATTCCCAGATATGAAATCATATCCCGATATTCCCAGATATTAAATCATATCCCGATATTCCCAGATATTAAAGCATATCCAGATGTTCCCAGATATGAAAACATATCCCGATATTCCCAGATATTAAATCATATCCAGATATTCCCAGATATTAAAACATCCATATTCCCAGATATGAAAACATATCCCGATATTCCCATATATTAATCATATCCCAATATTCCCAGATATGAAATCATATCCCGATATTCCCAGATATTAAATCATATCCCGATATTCCAAGATATTCCCAGATATTAAATCATATCCCGATATTCCCAGATATTAAAACATCCATATTCCCAGATATTAAATCATATCCCGATATTCCCATATATTAATCATATCCCAATATTCCCAGATATGAAATCATATCCCGATATTCCCAGATATTAAATCATATCCCGATATTCCCAGATATTAAATCATATCCCGATATTCCCAGATATTAAATCATATCCCGATATTCCCAGATATGAAAACATATCCCGATATTCGCAGATATAAAACATATCCTGATATTAAACCATATCCCGATATTCCCAGATATTAAATCATATCCCGATATTCCCAGATATTAAATCATATCCCGATATTCCCAGATATTAAATCATATCCCGATATTCCCAGATATTAAATCATATCCAGATATTCCCAGATATTAAATCATATCCCGATATTCCCAGATATTAAATCATATCCCGATATTCCCAGATATTAAAGTCATTCCTGAAGCAGAAATCTCTCATTGTTCTCTTGCTGATTTCCACCACAGTTGATGTTTTTTCCTCCTGGTTTGTTTCCTGTTAGAACTTCTTCTACTGAATCACAGCCACTAGCAGCGCAGCCTACAGCGCCCCCTGTGGCGACTCTGCACAGCTGACTTTATTCACTTAAAACCGTCAGTGGAAACGTGTTTTCTGAGGGTTGAAGAAGCTGCTTCAGATGATCTTTGACAGAGAATAAAAACTTACCTGAAGCAGCTTGATGGGAAACAGCAGCGTTCCTCCTGTGAGGCTCCGGCTGAGCTGAATATCTGTGATCATCAATCATTTGTTACTGGACACCAAAGCATTAGCCTGATTGTGCCCAGAGCTCAGAATGATGAGCGAGCATCAGTAAGTGGAAGGATGAGGGGGGCCGTGGGGGTCCGATCATCATCTCTTTACTCTGACATCAGGACACGGGGAGGATCTCTGGCTGAGCCATCAGCCCAGAACATGTTGCTTTATCAGAGGCAGCTTTAATGCGTCTCTCTGTTCAGGGGAGCAGAAACCGGACTGAGAGCTGGCAAAACCTTTAACTGGAAAGAGAGGAAACAGGAGCGTTTGTTATCATGGTCTCAGATCAGCTGGAGGCCTGGTGGAGGAGGCCTGGTGGAGGAGGCCTGGTGGAGGAGGCCTGGTGGAGGAGGCCTGGTGGAGGAGGAGGCCTGACCGAGGAGGCCTGGTGGAGGAGGAGGCCTGACCGAGGAGGCCTGGTGGAGGAGGCCTGGTGGAGGAGGAGGCCTGGTGGAGGAGGAGGCCTGACCGAGGAGGCCTGGTGGAGGAGGCCTGGTGGAGGAGGAGGCCTGGAGGAGGAGGCCTGGAGGAGGAGGCCTGGAGGAGGAGGAGGAGGCCTGACCGAGGAGGCCTGGTGGAGGAGGAGGCCTGACCGAGGAGGCCTGGTGGAGGAGGCCTGGTGGAGGAGGAGGCCTGGAGGAGGAGGAGGCCTGACCGAGGAGGCCTGGTGGAGGAGGCCTGACCGAGGAGGCCTGGTGGAGGAGGAGGCCTGACCGAGGAGGCCTGGTGGAGGAGGAGGCCTGGTGGAGGAGGCCTGGTGGAGGAGGCCTGGTGGAGGAGGAGGCCTGACCGAGGAGGCCTGGTGGAGGAGGCCTGGTGGAGGAGGAGGCCTGACCGAGGAGGCCTGGTGGAGGAGGCCTGGTGGAGGAGGAGGCCTGGAGGAGGAGGCCTGGAGGAGGAGGCCTGGAGGAGGAGGAGGAGGCCTGACCGAGGAGGCCTGGTGGAGGAGGAGGCCTGACCGAGGAGGCCTGGTGGAGGAGGCCTGGAGGAGGAGGAGGCCTGACCGAGGAGGCCTGGTGGAGGAGGCCTGACCGAGGAGGCCTGGTGGAGGAGGAGGCCTGACCGAGGAGGCCTGGTGGAGGAGGAGGCCTGGTGGAGGAGGCCTGGTGGAGGAGGCCTGGTGGAGGAGGAGGCCTGACCGAGGAGGCCTGGTGGAGGAGGCCTGGTGGAGGAGGAGGCCTGACCGAGGAGGCCTGGTGGAGGAGGCCTGGTGGAGGAGGCCTGGTGGAGGAGGAGGCCTGGTGGAGGAGGCCTGGTGGAGGAGGCCTGGTGGAGGAGGAGGCCTGACCGAGGAGGCCTGGTGGAGGAGGAGGCCTGGTGGAGGAGGCCTGGTGGAGGAGGCCTGGTGGAGGAGGAGGCCTGGTGGAGGAGGCCTGGTGGAGGAGGCCTGGTGGAGGAGGAGGCCTGACCGAGGAGGCCTGGTGGAGGAGGCCTGGTGGAGGAGGCCTGGAGGAGGAGGAGGCCTGGTGGAGGAGGAGGCCTGGAGGAGGAGGCCTGACGGAGGCCTGACGGAGGCCTGGTGGAGGAGGAGGCCTGGAGGAGGAGGAGGCCTGGAGGAGGAGACGCTCCGCTGAGCGCCCTGAAGGCAAACTGGATGAGGCCTGCGGTGGCGGCGGAGGCTGATGGAGGCTGATGGAGCTGGGCTGAAGCTATCTGTCCAGATGTTTCTGGGACATGGATACAGCAGAGATGCGCGGCGGCGCCTCCTCCTTGTTGTGATTGGTAATGCGCTGCAGCTGTGGCCGTGAAATCAGGACTTAGCGTAATTAGCCACTTTGAAGCGGAGCTTTAATACCAAAAGCTCTGACAGAATACCAGAGGATCGAGTGCTACTGATGATAATCTGATATGCAAAGCTGCGCTCTGGTATTTTCCTTCTCAACAACGTGGCGTTGGGGTGAGGCTGGCTTCCATTTGGGCGTCTGTTCCTGAGCCAGCTGCGGTGCAGCCCGAGGAACAACCCTAACCCTAAAGACGCTCAGAGCCTCAGCAACAGGCTAATATTACACTGTTATTAGCACAGTGTGGCCCCACGTGCACACAGGTTAGAGTCAGGCTGCTGTGCACGTGCACACAGGGTTAGAGTCAGGCTGCTGTGCACGTGCACACAGGGTTAGAGTCAGGCTGCGTCAGCTGTGCACGTGATGGTCACGTCTGCTGCCAGCATTAAGACATGAAGCCTTTGTTGTGCTAGCTGCGTTAGCTTCACCTGCTACGTCTCACCAGGTGAGTCATCACACCTGCTGCTGCTTCTAAGTTTTACAGATGCTACAGTTGGTGGTTAGCTTAGCATTCAGCTGACTTCACTTTGACACCCCCCCCCCCAGTCACACCACCTACTGCCCACCTTTAATGAAGCTGTGATATGTTTACAGCTCTAATCCCACCCTGGTGCCCCCCCACCCTGTGGATATTACTCACTAACCTAATTTGCACTTGCTGTATGTAATGCACACCGATGGGCAGTGGCAGGCTGCAGCATCCTGGGGGGGTCCGGAGGGTCCGGAGTGCGTCACCCGACGGGCACCTGGGGGGGGGGGTTCGGGGAGCTAAAGCAACAGCAGAGCTACTGTACCTGAGCGGCTAACGAGGTGTCGCTGGAGCTGCTTTTTAGGGTCCGATTACATCAGAGCTCATGAGAGCCATCGTAAACACGAGGAACCCCCCCCCCCCCGATCTGTGGGGGCAAACACTAACCTGCTGTCCAACATGACGTCGGGGCATTAATTCTGTTTCTGAAAACACTCTGAAATTTATTTTGGCAGAGACCTGGGTGATTTAACATTTTATTCTCCATCATAAACAAAGCGTAGCAGAGGGGAGGGGAGGGGGGGGCTGTAAGGCCACACAGCCGTCACATCAGCTGTTCTGTGGTTAACCCCCCCGGAGTCGGTCCAAAACCTGATTTATGGTCGCCTAGGAGACGCTCTCCGTCACTTGCGTTCGTCGGCCAACATTCTGTTGCGGAGACGGAGGCTGTGTTCGAATAATACATACTGCATACTACATACTGCATACTGCATACTGCATACTACATACTGCATACTGCATACTACATACTGCATACTACATACTGCATACTGCATACTGCATACTACATACTACATACTACATACTACATACTGCATACTGTATACTACATACTACATACTGCATACTACATACTACATACTGCATACCACATACCGCATACTGCATACTACATACTACATACTGCATACTACATACTGCATACTACATACTACATACTGCATACCACATACCGCATACTGCATACTATATACTACATACTGCATACTACATACTGCATACTGCATACTACATACTGCATACTACATACTACATACTACATACCACATACCGCATACTGTATACTACATACTACATACTGCATACTACATACTACATACTACATACTACATACTGCATACTGTATACTACATACTACATACTGCATACTACATACTACATACTGCATACCACATACCGCATACTGCATACTACATACTGCATACTACATACTGCATACTACATACTGCATACTGCATACTGCATACTACATACTACATACTACATACCACATACCGCATACTGTATACTACATACTACATACTGCATACTACATACCACATACTGCATACCACATACCGCATACTGCATACTACATACTACATACTGCATACTACATACTGCATACTGCATACTACATACTACATACTACATACTGCATACCACATACCGCATACTGCATACTACATACTGCATACTACATACTACATACTGCATACTACATACTGCATACTGCATACTACATACTACATACTACATACTGCATATTACATACTACATACTACATACTGCATACTACATACTGCATACTGCATACTACATACTGCATACTACATACTGCATACTGCATACTGCATACTACATACTACATATTGCATACTGCATACTACATACTACATACCACATACCGCATACTGCATACTACATACTACATACTGCATACTACATACTACATACTGCATACTACATAGTATATACTACATACTGCATACTACATACTGCATACTACATACTACATACTGCATACTACATACTACATACTGCATACTACATAGTATATACTACATACTGCATACTGCATACTACATACTGCATACTACATACTGCATACTGCATACTACATACTGCATACTACATACTACATACTACATACTGCATACTACATACTACATACTGCATACTACATACTACATACTGCATACTACATAGTATATACTACATACTGCATACTACATACTGCATACTACATAGTATATACTACATACTACATACTACATAGTATATACTACATACTGCATACTGCATACTACATACTACATACTGCATACTACATAGTATATACTACATACTGCATACTACATACTACATACTGCATACTACATAGTATATACTACATACTACATACTGCATACTACATACTACATACTGCATACTACATACTACATACTACATATTGCATACTGCATACTACATACTGCATACTGCAAACTGCATACTACATACTGCATACTGCATACTACATACTGCATACTACAGACTACATTCTACATACTACATACTGCATACTACATACTACATACTGCATACTACATACTACATACTGCATACTACATACTACATACTGCATACTACATACTGCATACTACATACTACATACTGCATACTACATACTACATACTGCATACTGCATACTACATACTGCATACTACATACTGCATACTGCATACTACATACTGCATACTATATACTACATACTACATACTACATACTGCATACTACATACTGCATACTACATACTGCATACTGCATACTACATACTGCATACTACATACTGCATACTGCATACTACATACTGCATACTGCATACTACATACTGCATACTGCATACTACATACTGCATACTACATACTGCATACTACATACTACATACTGCATACTACATACTACATACTACATTCTACATACTGCATACTGCATACTACATTCTACATACTGCATACTGCATACTGCATACTACATACTGCATACTACATACTGCATACTGCATAGTATATACTACATACTGCAAACTACATAATACATACTGCATACTACATAGTATATACTACATACTACATACTACATACTGCATACTACATACTGCATACTACATACTACATACTACATACTGCATACTACATAGTATATACTACATACTGCATACTACATAGTATATACTACATACTACATACTACATAGTATATACTACATACTGCATACTGCATACAACATACTGCATACTACATAGTATATACTACATACTGCATACTACATACTACATACTACATACTGCATACTACATAGTATATACTACATACTACATACTGCATACTACATAGTATATACTACATACTGCATACTACATACTACATACTACATACTGCATATTACATAGTATATACTACATACTACATACTACATACTGCATACTACATAGTATATACTACATACTGCATACTACATACTACATACTGGATACTACATAGTATATACTACATACTGCATACTACATATTTCATACTACATACTGCATACTACATACTGCATACTGCATATTTCATACTACATACTACATAGTATATACTACATACTGCATACTACATATTTCATACTACATACTGCATACTACATACTGCATACTGCATACTACATATTTCATACTACATACTACATAGTATATACTGCATACTGCATACTACATACTGCATACTACTTACTGCATACTGCATACTACATACTGCATACTGCTTACTACATACTGCATACTACATACTGCATACTACATACTGCATACTGCATACTACATACTGCATACTACATACTGCATACTGCATACTAAATACCACATACTGCATACTGCATACTACATACTGCCTACTACATACTACATACTGCATACTACATACTGCATACTACATACTACATTCTACATACTGCATACTGCATACTACATTCTACATACTGCATACTGCATACTGCATACTACATACTGCATACTACATACTGCATACTGCATAGTATATACTACATACTGCAAACTGCATAATACATACTGCATACTACATAGTATATACTACATACTACATACTACATACTGCATACTACATACTGCATACTACATACTACATACTACATACTGCATACTACATAGTATATACTACATACTGCATACTACATAGTATATACTACATACTACATACTACATAGTATATACTACATACTGCATACTGCATACAACATACTGCATACTACATAGTATATACTACATACTGCATACTACATACTACATACTACATACTGCATACTACATAGTATATACTACATACTACATACTGCATACTACATAGTATATACTACATACTGCATACTGCATACTACATACTACATACTGCATACTACATAGTATATACTACATACTGCATACTACATACTACATACTGCATACTACATAGTATATACTACATACTACATACTGCATACTACATACTACATACTGCATACTACATACTACATACTACATATTGCATACTGCATACTACATACTGCATACTGCAAACTGCATACTACATACTGCATACTGCATACTACATACTGCATACTACAGACTACATTCTACATACTACATACTGCATACTACATACTACATACTGCATACTACATACTACATACTGCATACTACATACTACATACTGCATACTACATACTGCATACTACATACTGCATACTACATACTACATACTGCATACTACATACTACATACTGCATACTGCATACTACATACTGCATACTACATACTGCATACTGCATACTACATACTGCATACTATATACTACATACTACATACTACATACTGCATACTACATACTGCATACTACATACTGCATACTGCATACTACATACTGCATACTACATACTGCATACTGCATACTACATACTGCATACTGCATACTACATACTGCATACTGCATACTACATACTGCATACTACATACTGCATACTACATACTGCATACTACATACTGCATACTGCATACTACATACTACATACTGCATACTACATACTACATACTACATTCTACATACTGCATACTGCATACTACATTCTACATACTGCATACTGCATACTGCATACTACATACTGCATACTACATACTGCATACTGCATAGTATATACTACATACTGCAAACTACATAATACATACTGCATACTACATAGTATATACTACATACTACATACTGCATACTACATACTGCATACTACATACTACATACTACATACTGCATACTACATAGTATATACTACATACTGCATACTACATAGTATATACTACATACTACATACTACATAGTATATACTACATACTGCATACTGCATACAACATACTGCATACTACATAGTATATACTACATACTGCATACTACATACTACATACTACATACTGCATACTACATAGTATATACTACATACTACATACTGCATACTACATAGTATATACTACATACTGCATACTACATACTACATACTACATACTGCATATTACATAGTATATACTACATACTACATACTACATACTGCATACTACATAGTATATACTACATACTGCATACTACATACTACATACTGGATACTACATAGTATATACTACATACTGCATACTACATATTTCATACTACATACTGCATACTACATACTGCATACTGCATATTTCATACTACATACTACATAGTATATACTACATACTGCATACTACATATTTCATACTACATACTGCATACTACATACTGCATACTGCATACTACATATTTCATACTACATACTACATAGTATATACTGCATACTGCATACTACATACTGCATACTACTTACTGCATACTGCATACTACATACTGCATACTGCTTACTACATACTGCATACTACATACTGTATACTACATACTGCATACTGCATACTACATACTGCATACTACATACTGCATACTGCATACTAAATACCACATACTGCATACTGCATACTACATACTGCCTACTACATACTACATACTGCATACTACATACTGCATACTACATACTACATTCTACATACTGCATACTGCATACTACATTCTACATACTGCATACTGCATACTGCATACTACATACTGCATACTACATACTGCATACTGCATAGTATATACTACATACTGCAAACTGCATAATACATACTGCATACTACATAGTATATACTACATACTACATACTACATACTGCATACTACATACTGCATACTACATACTACATACTACATACTGCATACTACATAGTATATACTACATACTGCATACTACATAGTATATACTACATACTACATACTACATAGTATATACTACATACTGCATACTGCATACAACATACTGCATACTACATAGTATATACTACATACTGCATACTACATACTACATACTACATACTGCATACTACATAGTATATACTACATACTACATACTGCATACTACATAGTATATACTACATACTGCATACTACATACTACATACTGCATATTACATAGTATATACTACATACTACATACTACATACTGCATACTACATAGTATATACTACATACTGCATACTACATACTACATACTGGATACTACATAGTATATACTACATACTACATACTACATACTGCATACTACATACTACATACTACATAGTATATACTACATACTGCATACTACATATTTCATACTACATACTGCATACTACATACTGCATACTGCATACTACATATTTCATACTACATACTACATAGTATATACTGCATACTGCATACTACATACTGCATACTACTTACTGCATACTGCATACTACATACTGCATACTACATATTTCATACTACATACTTCGTACTACATAGTATATACTACATACTGCATATTACATACTACATAGTATATACTACATACTGCATACTACATATTTCATGCTACATACTGTATACTACATACTGCATACTACTTACTACATACTACATACTGCATACTGCATACTACACACTGCATACTGCATACTACATACTACATTCTGCATACTACATACTACATACTACATACTGTAGACTGCATACTACATACTACATAGTATATACTACATACTACATACTGCATACTGCATACTACATACTGCATACTGCATACTACATACTGCATACTGCATACTACATACTGCATACTACATATTTCATACTACATACTACATAGTATATACTACATACTGCATATTACATACTACATAGTATATACTACATACTGCATACTACATATTTCATACTAAATACTGTATACTACATACTGCATACTGCATACTACTTACTGCATACTACATACTGCATACTGCATACTGCATACTACACACTGCATACTGCATACTACATACTACATACTGCATACTACACACTGCATACTACATAGTATATACTACATACTGCATACTACATACTGCATACTACATAGCATATACTACATACTACATACTACATAGTATATACTACATACTGCATACTGCATACTACATACTACATACTGCATACTACATAGTATATACTACATACTACATACTGCATACTACATACTGCATACTACATACTACATACTACATATTGCATACTGCATACTACATACTACATACTGCATACCACATACTGCATACTACATACTACATACTGCATACTACATACTGCATACTGCAAACTGCATACTACATACTGCATACTGCATACTACATACTGCATACTACATACTACATTCTACATATTACATACTGCATACTACATACTACATACTGTATACTACATACTGCATACTGCATACTACATACTGCATACTTCATACTACATACTGCATACTACATACTGCATACTACATACTGCATACTGCATACTACATACTTTATACTACATACTACATACTGCATACTGCATACTACATACTGCATACTACATACTGCATACTGCATACTGCATACTACATACTACATACTGCATACTGCATACTACATACTACATACTACATTCTACATACTACATACTGCATACTACATACTGCATACTGTATACTACATACTGCATACTACATACTGCATACTGCATACTACATACTACATACTGCATACTACATACTACATACTGTATACTACATACTGCATACTGCATACTACATACTGCATACTACATACTACATACTGCATACTGCAAACTGCATACTACATACTGCATACTGCATACTACATACTGCATACTACATACTACATTCTACATATTACATACTGCATACTACATACTACATACTGTATACTACATACTGCATACTGCATACTACATACTGCATACTACATACTACATACTGCATACTACATACTGCATACTACATACTGCATACTACATACTGCATACTGCATACTACATACTGCATACTGCATACTACATACTACATACTGCATACTGCATACTACATACTGCATACTGCATACTACATACTGCATACTACATACTGCATACTACATACTACATACTACATTCTACATACTACATACTGCATACTACATACTGCATACTGTATACTACATACTGCATACTACATACTGCATTCTACATACTACATACTGCATACTACATACTGCATACTGTATACTACATACTGCATACTGCATACTACATACTGCATACTACATACTACATACTGCATACTACATACTACATACTACATACTGCATACTACATACTACATACTGCAAACTACATACTTCATACTGCATACTACATACTGCATACTGCATACTGCATACTGCATACTACATACTGCATACTACATACTGCATACTGCATACTACATACTACATACTGCATACTACATACTGCATACTACATACTGCATACTGCATACTACATACTGCATACTACATACTGCATACTGCATACTACATACTGCATACTACATACTGCATACTACATACTACATACTGCATACTACATACTGCATACTACATACTACATTCTACATACTGCATACTACATACTGCATACTACATACTACATACTGCATACTGCATACTACATACTACATACTGCATACTGCATACTACATACTGCATACTACATACTGCATACTGCATACTGCATACTGCATACTACATACTGCATACTACATACTGCATACTGCATACTGCATACTACATACTGCATACTGCATACTATATACTGCATACTACATACTGCATACTACATACTACATACTGCATACTACATACTGCATACTACATTCTACATACTACATACTGCATACTACATACTGCATACTGCATACTGCATACTACATACTGCATACTGCATACTATATACTGCATACTACATACTGCATACTACATACTACATACTGCATACTACATTCTACATACTGCATACTACATTCTACATACTGCATACTGCATACTACATACTGCATATTACATACTACATACTGCATATTACATACTACATACTGCATACTCATCGATCAGACAGTATGCAGAGGGTTTACCCACAATGCATTTTGCTCCTGCCCGAGCTGAAATCAGCCGGCCTGAAGCTGATTTCTCTTAAGCTCTAAACTCTGTAAACTTTAGCAACATTTGAAACATTTTCAGGTGAGAAAGTAGTCGTTTAGATCCCCAACGTGTTGAAAACCTGACAAAATACCGGCTGTTTACAATTTTGTTCCCACGAATTCGGCGCTACTAAAGCTAGCCGCAGTGAGCTAACGCACTTCCTGTTATTTTCACAAAATAAAATACCCGTTGCCTTTTATCACAGGGAAAGCCATTACCATACAATTGGTGCTTTTGTTTTGAAAACAGGAAGTGAACCTACCCTCGTTGTAGCTAGCTTGAAACTGCCGTTTTGACAGGAAATGACGATCGGCGACGTCACGTTACGTTGCATCTTGGGTAGTTTGAGTATGAGTAGTAACCTCATGATGCATAACCAACATTTAGGATAATCTAGTATGCATCCGGGAACTAAAAAAAGTTAAAGTTAGTGGGAGTAGTGGGAGAAGTAGGAGAAGTAGGCGGTTTCTCACACAGACGGAGACTCGCGGAGACAGCAAGGGATGTGATTGGTCGGAATATCCGGAATCACTTCTCCTTCCTCTCAGAACAACAACACCGCCATTTCTGAAAGAGTTCACTGTGTGCCGGGCAACATTTGGTCAGAATTATTTTGCATTTCAACATCAACAAGCTCCAACTCCAACAACAGTCTTTCTCTCTGGGTCGCCATCGTTCACTGTGAGGAGGAACGGAGCCGGAAGGTGAACAACCAATCAACCACTTTCACCATAGACGTAAGAGATTGGCTCGTCTAACGTAGCGCCGCCTACTGATCGGGAGGGGAACCGCCTCGGGTATCCGACAGCCTGACGGAGAACTTAGAAAGCTAAAATGTTCCTGATTTTAACAATATTACGAAGGTGGAAGAAGGCAGTCCTAGAAACCTGTTTTATATGTGAGTCAGAGGACAGATCCTGGTCATAAATAAAAGAAGCTGAGACAGTTTCTCCCTGAAACGCTCAGGTCCAAAGATAACGACTTCAGTTTGTCTGAATTTAGAAGCAGACAGTTCTGAGTCATCCAGGTCTTTATGTCTTTAAGACATGTTGTAGTCTGACCAACCTATTGGGTTCATCTGGTTTCATAGATAAGTTCAGCTCTCTCTCTCTGACTGTCCATCAGAGGCAGGAAGACGGAGGTTCCTGGGCTGTTTTCTGGGGTAAACATGGAGCTCTGTTTGGTTCCTGGTTCCTGGTTCCTGGTTCCTGGTTCCTGAGGTGGATCCATGTTGGGCGTCGCTCTGCTGTTGGTGGAACAGATCGATAAAGTTTGGTGTCCGTGTTTAATCTGCTGGAGCTTCAGCTGCTTTAAATCTGCCTTCCTGCCCCCGACAGACTGAACATCTGATGGTGAAAGTTTCACACCTGAGCTGTCGGAGCGTTGGGGGGGCCGACCTCAGCGCCACGTCAGCCTGAAGGTCCGGCCCCCCTGAGAAAGCGCAGAGCCCCTCTCTGTGGACTGTTGGTGCCACTTCGGACGGGCTGTTTATTTTCTCCATCTCACACAAGAATTTTCATTTATTTCGCCGTGCGCTCGTTTCTCTGCTGACGCTGAGCGTTGTTTAAGGACAGCTCGGCTCCGCGGGCAATTACTCTGTCAGGAAGAGTGAGCTTAAACATCTGCGGCCCCCCGGGGGGGTTTAGGGCCTCCATCAGGGAGCCCTGATCTGTGCTGGCACATGTGGGCTGATGTGGGAGGCTGTGCTGACGGACCGATGGGGGCTTTAGAGGGGGCAACAAGCTGCTGTTGTTGCTGTTGATCTGCACAGAGACACCTGAGGGTCCGGCTCCGAGCAGCAGACCCGGCCTGGATCTGCAGACCCGACCCGGATCGGCTCCTGGATCGGCTCTGAGAAAGGCTCCCACTCCTGTACGCTGTGACAGCTTCTGGGGCCACTCTCTCTGGAGCAGTTCTTTGTTGCCGCTGTGAGCCAGCCCGGCACACATGGGCAGTGTCAGCTGTAATTACCCCTGACAGGGGCATTTAGTGGTTGTAATTCAAATCTAATTCAGAACATCTTAACCCTGAAGTCTGTCAGGATGCTTGAAATGTGCTGGAAGCCTCATGGTCCCAATCAGCTCCGAGTTGGTGTGGCGGCTCGATCTGATGTGTGAGAAAGGCCGCTTAGAAAAACAGGAAACTCCTCCGGCTGCACACATCACAGCAACAGGCCGGCAACACGCCGGCAACGCAGCAACACACCGGCAACACACAGGCAACACAGCAACACGCAGGCAACGCAGCAACAGGCCGGCAACACAGCAACACACAGGCAACACACCAACACGCAGGCAACACAGCAACACACCGGCAACACAGCAACACGCAGGCAACACAGCAACACACCGGCAACACAGCAACACACCGGCAACACAGCAACACGCAGGCAACACAGCAACACGCAGGCAACACAGCAACACACCGGCAACACAGCAACACGCAGGCAACACAGCAACACACCGGCAACACAGCAACACACCGGCAACACAGCAACACACCGGCAACACGCAGGCAACACAGCAACACGCAGGCAACACAGCAACACACCGGCAACACAGCAACACGCAGGCAACACAGCAACACGTAGGCAACATGCCGGCAACACAGCAACACGCAGGCAACGCAGCAACACGCAGGCAACACAGCAACACGCAGGCAACACAGCAACACACCGGCAACACAGCAACACACCGGCAACACAGCAACACACCGGCAACACGCAGGCAACACAGCAACACGCAGGCAACACAGCAACACGCAGGCAACACAGCAACACGCAGGCAACACAGCAACACACCGGCAACACAGCAACACGCTGGCAACGCAGCAACACGCCGGCAACGCAGCAACACGCAGGCAACGCAGCAACACGCCGGCAACGCAGCAACACGCCGGCAACGCAGCAACACGCCGGCAACGCAGCAACACGCAGGCAACGCAGCAACACGCCGGCAACGCAGCAACACGCCGGCAACATGCCGGCAACACAGCAACACACCGGCAACACAGCAACACACCGGCAACACAGCAACACGCAGGCAACATGCCGGCAACACAGCAACACGCAGGCAACACAGCAACAGGCCGGCAACGCAGCAACACGCCGGCAACGCAGCAACACGCTGGCAACGCAGCAACACGCCGGCAACGCAGCAACACGCAGGCAACGCAGCAACACGCCGGCAACGCAGCAACACGCCGGCAACGCAGCAACACGCAGGCAACGCAGCAACACGCCGGCAACGCAGCAACACGCCGGCAACGCAGCAACACGCAGGCAACGCAGCAACACGCCGGCAACACGCCGCCCCAAAAAAAAGCAGCATAAAATCAGGATAAAATGAGGCGAATGAAAGTCTCACATTGGATTCAGTTTTTCTTTGCCTCATCAAGACATTTTTATCTTTTCAAACTTTCTCCGAAGTTTTCAGCTCATGTGATGCAGGAGCGACTGGTCTGAACTGGTAACCGGAGTTACAGGAGGTGTGAGGACCCCCAGATAGCAAACGGACTCCGGAACAGATCCAGATCACGGATCCGGGTCGAATCCGCCCCGGACCCTATCCGGATCCACACATTAACCCTCTGGGGTCTGAGGCCTTTTCAGAGACTTTGAGGCAGTTGTCACCACCTTGACATTTTCAAGTATTTCAACTAACTGTAAACATCTATGCAAACGTGACATATATGGTTGTATTCTGAAAAGCCAAACAAAAAACAATATGAGAGTGAAGTGAATGTAATACAAACAAGTTTTATTTAAATTGAGGGGAAACACAACTGTACAAAAAAACAAGTTTTAGAGGTCTTCAAACAGTGCAAGAAAACACACTATAAATATACCTAGCCAAGACTTTTGAAGGTTGAACCTTGTAAAGAAAGTGTTGGCTGCATAAAAGTAAAAAGTGCAGTCAGAAATGTTTTTTTGTTTTCACACAAACTGTAAAAAAGTAATTGTAACTCAAGGCAGTGTCTCTGAGAGTTGAATACTAATTAGATGGGTGTGTAACACCCCTGATTCCCCCCCACCCCCCTGTCACTCTCCATGTGATAATTCTCTGTCTCAGGCAGGACATTGCTGGCTGAATGGGGCGTGTTCTCACCTGTGAATAGCCACTCAGTCACCTGGTACTTAACATGTGAATGGCAATAGGTGTGGCCTAGGAAGCTGCTGCAGTCAGAGAGTACAGAAAATCCAAAGATTTATTTTCACTCTTTAAAAAGGGCCAGCTATATAATTTATTTTAATATATATATATATTAAAAGTAGAAGTTTCAAGGTTTTTAATGGTGTCACTTATATGTTTGAATGACAAAAACTCACAGAGTTACAGATGTGTTTTTGGAGAAGTGTCAAAAAATCCCGCCGGCGGGATTTAGACTCCAGAGTGTTAAGTGCTACATCCGGCCCGGAGCCGTTTTGGATCCGTTCATAGACTCCATCATCCGGCCCGGAGCCGTTTTGGATCCGTTCATAGACTCCATCATCCGGCCCGGATCCGTTTTGGATCCGTTCATAGACTCCATCATCCGGCCCGGAGCCGTTTTGGATCCGTTCATAGACTCCATCATCCGGCCCGGATCCGTTTCTGATACTTATAACGGAGGTGGACTCATTTGGTCCAGATCCTTTATATATTATGAATTTATGAACAAAAGTAGACACAGATAAAAACTTGCTTACCAACTAGAAATGACTCCATAAAAAGACCTAAAATTGGGTTGTTATTATTAGGTGCAGTTGGTAGCACTGGTGCAGGTGTTAGAATCCAGCCGGGGGTCTTTCTGCATGTGCTTTGCATGTCCTCCCTGTACATGCATGGGTTGTCTCTGGGTACTTCATCTCATCTGCTATCCATTGTGCTGTACGGCTCTCCCTGCCTCCCTCATCCTCCATACCAGGACAGTAACCCCCACCAACCTCCCGGAGATATATGGGACATTAGAGTACGATCCTTGTGACCATATGATTGGTTGGATACAACCAATTGAGTGGAATTGAGTTCACTTAAAAGAGCTGGCACAAACACCAGATTGACCAACACATCACTACAAGTGGCTAATAAGATAATGGACACACGTGATGGAAATTCTTAAATGTATTTATTAATACTCACACACTCATTTAAATGAACAATAAAAAAATAAAAAAGAACTTGCCTAACATGTGCTGTGCTTAGACATGGTCAGCAGGGTGAACCTCGTGTGTTCTGCGTCTGCTTGAGGTTCCCCTATCTGCTGCCAGGTTGAACCACCGGATGGCATGCCTGCAGACATCATGTTCAGTGGAAGCACGAGCGACAGGATGTTTTCTGACAGAATCTGGAAACACAAAATGAGATTTTCAATTAAGTTATCATCATAATCACAATTTGTAATGTGACAGGATACGCATAGCGATGCACTCCAAAACAGACAATCTGTCACATACTTCAGACATAGAATTTCTAAATATAGGAATGCCAAATTTATGAAGAGGGATCAATCACTTTATCAGTGTGCATGCTCACAATAATGCTGCTGGTTTCTATGTTCTGATGGTACAGGATTACCCCACAGGAAGGACTTCCAGTTCTGCCACAGCATGATGGAAATGGCTGACATACAGGTATCAGATAGAAAAGCCTTTATGAAAAATGATGGAAACTTGGACACTTTTCCACTTTTGAGACAGGACCCAGAGACTTCCAGTTTATTTAATTAATATTTCTAATAAGTTAATAATTCCATCAATTATCATGTATATAACCTTTCCCTTTCACTGAACTCTAACCCTGAGGTAACAGGACCAGGCTGTGTCACAGGACTGCACGCCTAACCATGACCGGGGTTCACATTCCACATTTTGAAAAAGGAATATTAATTTTGAATATTTTTAATAAAATGTAATATTTTCTCTTCTGCTCTCCCTTATTTTGCAGCACATAACACACACCTGTATGGACCCTGTGTCTATTGCACCCACTTGAAACACAACTCAGATCACACAGAGTTTCCCACGACCTCCTGAGTTACTCCAAGACCATTCCAGTACACGCAGCAGCCATCAGCCGGGTCCTGAGGACAGTGCACCCCCCTGGCACCTACACCAAACCTGACTGTTCAGAGGCGTAGGAGGGGAGCCACTGAGTATAAACTCCTAACCCTATCCTACCCTCAGTAACCCTAACCCTAACCCTAACTAACCCTAAGCCTACCCTAACCCTAACTAACCCTCGGTGGTTGCTTCTCTTCGCTCCAACCCTGAAGTTTGGACGTTTGCGTTGACATGAAGCAGCAGAAAGTAAAGAAGTGAAATCATCCTGGGGATGTTTCCTGTTTTCTTCCAGCCGCTGCAGACGGAGTTTCCGGCTGTGAGGCTTCATTAGTCCGTTCAGCTGAGTTTGACTTGAATATCAATCCAACAATCAGCTGGCGGGTGGGGCTGTGTGGTGCCCCCGGCCCCCCTGCTGTACAGTGATGGCAGAGATTAATTCAGATTATCAGGTGTCGGGGCCCCTCGTGTTTCCCCTGCATTTTAGGCCTAATGAGCAAAGCAAACACAGATCTCACTGCTGCCTGTTTGAGGACATCTGATGGGGGGGCAGGGAGGTGGTTCTGGGGGGCAGGGAGGCGGTTCTGGGGGGCAGGGAGGTGGTTCTGGGGGGAGGGAGGCGGTTCTGGGGGGCAGGGAGGTGGTTCTGGGGGGAGGGAGGCGGTTCTGGGGGGAGGGAGGCGGTTCTGGGGGGCAGGGAGGTGGTTCTGGGGGGAGGGAGGCGGTTCTGGGGGGCAGGGAGGCGGTTCTGGGGGGCAGGGAGGCGGTTCTGGGGGGTTCCTCTGCGGCCGGCAGGAGCCTGAATAACAAATGAGTTTTTCTGAGGATTTGGCTAATCATCTCAGGCCGCCGCTGCCCTGGGACAACTGGACCTATCGAGCATCGGGGGGGCAGCACTTGAACCGCGGACCCTCGGCCCTAATTAACGGCGGCTGTAAATTAAAAACACCTGGAAGTAATTACATCATTAAAGGGCCTTTGGGGGAAGAAAAGCATCATTTCTGCAGCCAGCGCCATAAATCTTGAGCTGTCCGAGCGTCCCTCAGCCGGTCCCAGCAGAACCCAGAACACTGGATCCCTTTGTGTCGGGTCGGGAACAAAGACCGGTTCCTCAGCCGGTCCCAGCAGAACCCAGAACACTGGATCCCTTTGTGTCGGGTCGGGAACAGAGACCCGTTCCCCAGCCGGTCCCAGCAGAACCCAGAACACTGGATCCCTTAGTGTCGGGTCGGGAACAAAGACCGGTTCCCCAGCCGGTCCCAGCAGAACCCAGAACACTGGATCCCTTTGGGTCAGGAACAAAGACCGGTTCCACAGCCGGTCCCAGCAGAACCCAGAACACTGGATCCCTTTGTGTCGGGAACAGAGACCCGTTCCCCAGCCGGTCCCAGCAGAACCCAGAACACTGGATCCCTTTGGGTCGGGAACAAAGACCGGTTTCCCAGCCGGTCCCAGCAGAACCCAGAACACTGGATCCCTTTGGGTCAGGAACAAAGACCGGTTCCACAGCCGGTCCCAGCAGAACCCAGAACACTGGATCCCTTTGGGTCAGGAACAAAGACCGGTTCCACAGCCGGTCCCAGCAGAACCCAGAACACTGGATCCCTTTGTGTCGGGAACAGAGACCCGTTCCCCAGCCGGTTCCTCGGCCGGTCCGGGCCCAGCTGGACCTTCAGGCGCTCAGAGCCAACATTTGGCTCTACTTTGGATAATTCCACTGAAACTTAAGTCCAGCTCTCGGCCCAAAACACCGCCGCCACCAACAGACGAGCAATTAAGCAATTAGAGCCGTTCCACACAAAGAAGCCATAAATACCTCCAGTGTGCGCTGACCAGAACCAGCACGCTCCGGCGGACCCTCGCCCTGATCTTTTGTCAGCCGCTCCGGGGGATGATTAATAGTTTAATTTCTGAAAATTATTTAGATACACAAATAATTTGATCCAACGAGGGGCTATTAGCACATCTTGTAATGGACGCGTAACAATGATGAAAGCTTTAATTTGTTTTCAGAGCACTTACGGGGTTAGAAAAGCCGCCGCGCGCCCCATCATCAATCATGTGTCGCTTAGCAGAAGTGTTACATTATGGCAGGAATGCAAATACGCCGTGTGAGGCGCGTTCTGCCCACAGCCGCCGCTTTGCTTTCACTGTGCAGGAGGAGCATCCGTCCTGGGGCCGTTTATTTTTTATTTCATTTATTATTTTATTTATTATTTCATTTATTATTTTATTTTATTTATTATTAAATTTATTATTTTATTTTTTATTTTATTTATTATTTCATTCATTATTTCATTTATTATTTCACCCTCAACACATTTCACAGAAACTTTATATACTGAATCATTTCTTTACTTGTTTTGGTGTTAAATTAATTGATCTTTTTTCATACAGATTATTTTCAGACAGAAAGATATTTACTTTCATGTTTTTGAGTCTTCTTGATGCTTTTATCGCTTCTCCTTTAATTAATTTAATTTGCTGCTTACGCCTCGGGTCACATTCTGATTTATCCAGAACTCTGTTTTAAATAGGTTGAAAACATCAAACTGTGCAGATTCAGCAGCAGTTTAAAGTGTTCATTAAAGACATGTTTTCAGTTAAATGGAGAAAATAAATTAGACAGAAAAGAGAATTAAACTGCAGAAAGTAAAAAAACGAGACAACAATAAAGATTTATGAACAATAAAAATGTTAAAAACTATGTTTGTATCAGGCTTTAACTCATTTATTTATGCACACTGTGAATAAAGTCTGTATTATTACAGTATTTGAAGGTAAAATATGAATATTACAGAAATAGACACTGAATTTAAATTAATTTATGTTTTTAATGTAAAGCAATTTGGAAAAACTGAAACTTTTTAAAGAAAATTTAGTTTAATTTTACATAAAAAGTTCAAACTTCTCATAAATTCAGTCAGATTTGTGAGCTGGCCCTCTGCCCACTGCAAAGCATCATGGGTAACAGTGAAGAAGGCGGCCTGGTGTTATAATGTTCAGAAATTACCTGAGATCAATAAGTTACTCGTGTTATATTAATTAATGTGACTGATATGCGTGTTTAAACATTAAAAAGCCAAATAAAGCACATTTCCATGTAAAAGTAAAGTATAAAACTCTATTCTATTATTATCCGGCTGCTGGAATATTCCTGTTTTTAAGGAGCAGCTCCAAAACTGGTTCTGGACGCGTCTGTAGCCCCCTGTAGCCCCCTGTAGCCCCCTGTCCCATCACAGCTCTGTTTGGAAAATTAAAAAAGATTTGGAAACCTTTTCTGAGAAATGTGGAAGAGAAATCAGAGCTGCATGAATCAAGTTAACTGGGAAAACCACTGATTTCATTGTTTTAATACACTTAAATACTATTCTGTATGTTCTGTATCTCTGTTTGTTTTCTGTAACATTCTCTCCTTTTTATATTCATATGTCTTCTTTTACAACATGCTTGACATACATTGTCTTAGATTTACTCATTTATTTATAATTTTTTTATTGTGAATTATATATGTATGTATTTTTTAAAACAATTGTATTTTTAATTTATTAATTGATTTTTTTACTTCATGGGGATGTGATTCTGTTCTACTGTGAAAAAAGCGTAATAAACAAAGTTTAAATAAATAAAATATAAAAGGTCCACAGAAAAAGAGTTCAGAGGGTGAAGAAGAAGAAGAAGAAGAAGAAGAAGAAGAAGAAGAAGAAGAAGAAGAAGAAGAAGAAGAAGAAGAAGAAGAAGAAGAAGAAGAAGAAGAAGAAGAAGAAGAAGAAGAAGAAGAAGAAGAAGAAGAAGAAGAAGAAGAAGAAGAAGAAGAAGAAGAAGAAGAAGAAGAAGAAGAAGAAGAAGAAGGCTGCCGCCTTCCTCCTCCTCCCAGAATCTGTTCCTGCGTTCAATAACGATGTTTCAAAAGAGGCTTTCAGACCCGACCGAAGCGTTTCATTGGCTGCTGACCCATCATCAGGTCACATGACGGTTCAGCTGCCCCCCCCCCGATGTGTGACATGCTGTTACTTTAAAGTACACTCCCCCCCCAGGAGCTGTTTTAGGTGACGTTTTAACATCCTTTTAAACCTCAGAGTAAGAGTAAAAACACCCGCCGGCCCCTGTAGGGCCACCCGAGGGAATGAATCCACATGTGGGTTAGCTAACCCTAACCCTCCCAGCTTTGGGCTCGGACTGAAGCAGCCTCCCAGCATGCTTTGGGCTCGGACTGAAGCAGCCTCCCAGCATGCTTTGGGCTCAGACTGAAGCAGCCTCCCAGCATGCTTTGGGCTCAGATAGAAGCAGCCTCCCAGCATGCTTTGGGCTCAGATAGAAGCAGCCTCCCAGCATGCTTTGGGCTCGGACTGAAGCAGCCTCCCAGCATGCTTTGGGCTCAGATAGAAGCAGCCTCCCAGCATGCTTTGGGCTCAGATAGAAGCAGGCTCCCAGCATGCTTTGGGCTCAGACAGAAGCAGCCTCCCAGCATGCTTTGGGCTCAGATAGAAGCAGCCTCCCAGCATGCTTTGGGCTCAGATAGAAGCAGCCTCCCAGCATGCTTTGGGCTCAGATAGAAGCAGCCTCCCAGCATGCTTTGGGCTCAGATAGAAGCAGCCTCCCAGCATGCTTTGGGCTCAGATAGAAGCAGGCTCCCAGCATGCTTTGGGCTCAGACAGAAGCAGCCTCCCAGCATGCTTTGGGCTCAGACAGAAGCAGCCTCCCAGCATGCTTTGGGCTCAGATAGAAGCAGGCTCCCAGCATGCTTTGGGCTCAGATAGAAGCAGCCTCCCAGCATGCTTTGGGCTCAGATAGAAGCAGGCTCCCAGCATGCTTTGGGCTCAGACAGAAGCAGCCTCCCAGCATGCTTTGGGCTCAGACAGAAGCAGCCTCCCAGCATGCTTTGGGCTCAGACAGAAGCAGCCTCCCAGCATGCTTTGGGCAGCAGACAGCAGCAGCTTCCCAGCATGCTTTGGGCAGCAGACAGCAGCAGCCTCCCAGCATGCTTTGGGCTCAGACAGAAGCAGCCTCCCAGCATGCTTTGGGCAGCAGACAGAAGCAGCCTCCCAGCATGCTTTGGGCTCAGACAGAAGCAGCCTCCCAGCATGCTTTGGGCTCAGACAGAAGCAGCCTCCCAGCATGCTTTGGGCAGCAGACAGAAGCAGCCTCCCAGCATGCTTTGGGCAGCAGACAGCAGCAGCCTCCCAGCATGCTTTGGGCTCGTGTTTGGTGATTGTGGGGGGGCCGCTGACAGCTCTGACAGGGGCCTGATGTTTTACTCATGGAAATGATGGCCCTGCTCAGCCATCAGTGTCACACGGCTCGCTGGGTGTCCATCAGCGGCTCGGCAGGAATGGAAATAAAACCCAAAAAGATTGTGAAAGGATGTTTTTCATGTTGGGAGTGGCCGGCCGATTGGCCTGTCAGTGGTTAGAAGTGACACACATGTGATTACCTTTGCATTAGGCAGGATGATGAGGGCCTTACAGCTCAGGGGCCTTCAGAGGAGCTGAGACACATGCAGGCAGCCTCAATGTCGGACTGTTTATCCCGAGCTTAAGTATTCCTGCTTTCATAATGCTGGATGAGGGGCTGTTGTTGAATAATGCAACAGAAAGGTGAAAAACAAATCTGTTGTGGGGCTGAATTTCAACATTTCTCTTCAGTTTCCCTTCCAACCTGCACCAGCAGCCATCTTTATTTAAGAAATAAAACATATTTCCATCCGTTTGTGCCTCTGAGCCGCTGTTAAAGCCTTTTGTCTTGTTTTTACTCAGTCGGGCTCACAGCTGTGAAGGCTTAACGGAAGCAGCAATAAAGGATCCTTCAGCTTAAACCAATAAACATCTATCTATAAGTTAATCTTTAATTTCACTGCATCCTGCAACCCCTTAAAGATCAGAGAATATACAGTTTATGTCCTGTTTGTGTGACAATGATAAATAATAATTTGGGTTAAACACTGTTTAAAATGTCCATCCATTATCTATACCGCTGAATCCGTCGGTCGGGTCGCGGGGGGGCTGGAGCCTATCCCAGCAGTCAATGGGCGAGAGGCAGGGTACACCCTGGACAGGCTGTTTAAAATTTAAATACAGTTATTAATAACAGAAAAACCAGCAGCGTCATGTTTAAATGAAGGTGGAAGAGGAACAGGAGGCTTGGAGATGTTTTATTTTTCTGTATAACTTTAGATGTAGGGTTAGGGTTATATATAAGTTATACATAACTTATTATATCATTCTGTATGATTTTTCTGCTGTGTTAAACAGATTTGAACTGATTTGTCCCGCCACGCCACGCCACGCCACGCCACGCCACGCCACCTTAAGCGAAGTAATTCCATGTATAACCAAGTCATGCTCTTTGTTTTCTTCTAACCTTTGAAGTCCTGCCAACCCCAAACCTGACTCCCCTGGCAAACTGGTCTCAGACTGAGTGCGATTCAAAGACCTCAATCGAGCGCCTGGTGGCCGAGCCTTGGCTCTTACAATCAGGAAGCCTCGGGAATCGTCAGGAATACTCAGGAATACCCGGGAAGCCTCGGGAAGCCTCGGGAAGCCTCGGGAAGCCTCGGGAATCCTCAGGAATACCCGGGAAGCCTCAGTAAGAAAATGTCCTTGCATGAAGCCCAATGATTTTATGTCTTCTCTCTTACTGTGGGGTGCCTCAGGGGTCTATCCTTGCACCCCTCCTTTCCTCACTGTGTCCAACCACTGTTACCATGTCTCAGTGACATCGAAGCACGGGGAAGAAAACTGTGGTCATATTGTTCCGTCCCGACATGAAAGCTCCAATCCAACAAGCTGCTGAGCAGCTGGAAACATCTGCGTGTAAAACATCTGCGTGTAAAACATCTGCGTGTAAAACATCTGCGTTAAACCTGCAGCAGCTCCATGTGCTCCCGGTTAGAAGAAGAAGAGACGACGAACATAAACACGATGAGTCTATGAATGAATAGGACCCGTCGCAGCCTCCTTCAGAGCCCCCCCACAGAGCAGCAGACGCTTCACACTTCGAGCAGGTCGTGTTCCTACATGTGACTCACGAGTATTTCCTTCAGCTTCGACAACATTATGAAGTGTTGACGACATAATGAACAAGCGACAGTAGAGAGACTCGGGCTCCAAACCACAGTAACATCTGTTCTTTCACTTCACTGGAAAAAATCAAAGTCTTACCAAGTATATTTGTCTCATTTCTAGTCAAAATATCTCATTACACTTAATATCAGACACAACTGCCTAACAAGCACCATTTCAGCCAGATATAGGGACTTGTTTGAAGACAATACATCTGGAATATCTTGTTAAATGAAAAAGTCTTGAAAACATTTTTTCCAGTGTTCCTTTGGATCGTCCCGTTCAGACCAACATCATTTAGCCTGAGTATGAACACCAACCCTAACCACCTTCTGTCAGAGGAAGGACATTTTTACACATTTTCTGGTTAAATATAAAAAAGTTCTGCTTTTATTTAACAAACTTCAGGATCATTGAAGTTTTTCTTTCTTTCTTCTGCACTTTCACTTCTTCACATTCTTCTGTATTTCTGAGATAAAAGCCGCTCACATCAACATCTTGATGGAAAAAAGGATTAAGTGCTGCCTGAACAAACCGGGCTGGGCTTTCCAGCAGATATCCGATAGCTCTCGCTGGGATTTTTTTTATCCACTTAAGCAAAGCTTTTCAACAAGCAGAGTTATCAGCGATAGTCCACACATCACGCTCAGGCACAGCTGGATGGGAGCGCGGCAGGAGGAGGTCATTCAGAGGGAGCATTCATCAAAAAGACCTTTCCAAATACCTCATTAAGATTCCTCAGTCTTTAGGACATTTCCACTTGTTCACATGTGTTTTATGAATTAGCCTCCGTGTGATTTGTTAGCTTCAGTTTCCCGTTAAGCGGCCGGTTTTTTACGAGAATTTGTCCTGGAAGAAGCGAGCGGGCCGCGAGTGTTAATGCACTCAGGCTTAGAGCCTCGAGCCGGCAGCTCCAGGGGCCACGAGCCAAGTCTGCAGGGTTCTGGGCTGGAGAGAGGGCCCCGGAGCTACAGGCCCCCGGAGCTACGGGCCCCCGGAGCTACAAGGCCCCGGAGCTACAGACCCCCAGAGTTAAAGGCCCCCGGAGCTACAGACCCCCGGAGTTAAAGGCCCCCAGAGCTACAGACCCCCGGAGCTACAGACCCCCAGAGCTAAAGGGCCCCGGAGCTACAGACCCCCAGAGTTAAAGGCCCCCAGAGCTACAGACCCCCGGAGCTACAGGCCCCCGGAGTTAAAGGCCCCCAGAGCTACAGGCCCCCGGAGCTACAGACCCCCAGAGTTAAAGGCCCCCAGAGCTACAGACCCCCGGAGCTACAGACCCCCAGAGCTAAAGGCCCCCGGAGCTACAGACCCCCGGAGTTAAAGGCCCCCAGAGCTACAGACCCCCGGAGCTACAGACCCCCAGAGCTAAAGGGCCCCGGAGCTACAGACCCCCAGAGTTAAAGGCCCCCAGAGCTACAGACCCCCGGAGCTACAGGCCCCCGGAGCTACAAGCCCCCGGAGCTACAGACCCCCGGAGTTAAAGGCCCCCGGAGCTACAGACCCCCGGAGTTAAAGGCCCCCGGAGCTAAAGGGCCCCGGAGCTACAGGCCCCCGGAGCTACAGACCCCCAGAGTAAAAGGCCCCCGAATTTAAAGGCCCCCGGAGCTAAAGGGCCCCGGAGCTAAAGGGCCCCGGAGTTGAAGGCCCCCGGAGTTGAAGGCCCCCGGAGCTACAGGCCCCCGGAGTTAAAGGCCCCCGGAGCTAAAGGGCCCCGGAGTTGAAGGCCCCCAGAGTTGAAGGCCCCCGGAGTTGAAGGCCCCCGGAGTTAAAGGCCCCCGGAGTTAAAGGCCCCCGGAGCTGAAGGCCCCCGGAGTTAAAGCCCCCCGGAGCTAAAGGCCCCCGGAGTTAAAGGCCCCCGGAGCTGAAGGCCCCCGGAGTTAAAGCCCCCCGGAGCTAAAGGCCCCCGGAGCTAAAGGCTCCTGGAGTTAAAGGCCCCCGGAGTTAAAGGCCCCCGGAGTTAAAGGCCCCCGGAGCTAAAGGCCCCCGGAGCTAAAGGCCCCCGGAGTTAAAGCCCCCCGGAGCTAAAGGCCCCCGGAGCTAAAGGCTCCTGGAGTTAAAGGCCCCCGGAGTTAAAGGCCCCCGGAGTTAAAGGCCCCCGGAGCTAAAGGCCCCCGGAGCTAAAGGCTCCTGGAGTTAAAGGCCCCCGGAGTTAAAGGCCCCCGGAGCTAAAGGCCCCCGGAGTTAAAGGCCCCCGGAGCTAAAGGCTCCTGGAGTTAAAGGCCCCCGGAGCTGAAGGCCCCCGGAGTTAAAGCCCCCCGGAGCTAAAGGCCCCCGGAGCTAAAGGCTCCTGGAGTTAAAGGCCCCCGGAGTTAAAGGCCCCCGGAGCTAAAGGCCCCCGGAGCTAAAGGCTCCTGGAGTTAAAGGCCCCCGGAGCTAAAGGCCCCCGGAGCTAAAGGCCCCCGGAGTTAAAGGCCCCCGGAGCTGAAGGCCCCCGGAGTTGAAGGCCCCCGGAGCTACAGGCTCCCGGAGTTAAAGGCCCCCGGAGCTAAAGGCCCCCGGAGCTACAGGCACCCGGAGTTAAAGGCCCCCGGAGCTACAGGCACCCGGAGCTAAAGGCCCCCGGAGCTACAGGCACCCGGAGTTAAAGGCCCCCGGAGCTAAAGGCTCCCGGAGCTAAAGGCCCCCGGAGCTACAGGCCCCCGGAGTTAAAGGCCCCCGGAGTTAAAGGCCCCCGGAGCTACAGGCCCCCGGAGCTACAGGCCCCCGGAGCTAAAAGCTCCCGGAGCTAAAGGCCCCCAGAGCTACAGGCCCCCGGAGTTAAAGGCCCCCAGAGTTAAAGGCCCCCGGAGCTAAAGGCCCCCGGAGCTACAGGCACCCGGAGCTAAAGGCCCCCGGAGCTACAGACCCCCGGAGTTAAAGGCCCCCAGAGCTACAGGCCCCCAGAGCTGAAGGCCCCCAGAGCTACAGGCCCCCAGAGCTGAAGGCCCCCGGAGCTACAGGCCCCCAGAGCGAAAGGCCCCCGGCTGATTTTATGGGCCCTCCCAGGTCATTGTCTTGTAATAATACAGAAAGTCTAATTCCGGATCATCTGCAGGGCGGAGACGGTCGTGACCTTGGCCAATCGGAGGCCGGTCCCAGCTGAGCCGGCCCCAGCTGAGCCTCTGATTGGCTGAGCCTCACCACGCCCGGCCCTATAAATCTGACAGGAGCCCTGAGAGTTCTGCTGGGTGTGCTGGAAGCCCGACAGGCCCGCCGGCTGTTTGCACTCGCAGGCATGTTTCTGGTTTGCTTTGCAATTTGTTAATTCAGCCGAAGCCCTCGTAAAGCACGGCTCCTTCCCTCTGAGGGCCTTCGCCAAGTGGACGGTGGGTGTTTGGATTGGAACGCTCCACCAAGTGCTGGTTAGGTTTCTCCTTTCTTGCCATTACATCTACTTATTTTATGATGGGAGCACTTTAAGGCTGCAGTAAAGGCTGAAAGGGTTGTCCCTCCCCGGACACCCCCCCCCCCCCCAGCCTGCAGCTGTATCTGTGGGAAGGAGCTAGGGTTAGAATAGGACAGGGTTAGGGTTAGGGTTAGAATAGGACAGGGTTAGGGTTAGGGTTATAATAGGACAGGGTTAGTGTTAGAATAGGACAGGGTTAGGGTTAGAATGGGACAGGGTTAGGGTTAGAATAGGACAGGGTTAGAATAGGACAGGGTTAGGGTTAGAATAGGACAGGGTTAGGGTTAGAATAGGACAGGGTTAGGGTTAGAATGGGACAGGGTTAGGGTTAGAATAGGACAGGGTTAGAATAGGACAGGGTTAGGGTTAGGGTAGGGTATCCCTGGGTTAGGGTTAGTTAGGGTTAGGGTAGGGTAACCCTGGCCCCTGGGTCAGGGTTGGTTAGGGTAGGGTAACCCTGGCCCCTGGGTTAGGGTTAGTTAGGGTTAGTTAGGGTATCCCTGGCCCCTGGGTTAGGGTTAGTTAGGGTTAGGGTAGGGTAACCCTGGCCCCTGGGTTAGGGTTAGTTAGGGTATCCCTGGCCCCTGGGTTAGGGTTAGTTAGGGTTAGGGTAGGGTAACCCTGGCCCCTGGGTTAGGGTTAGTTAGGGTATCCCTGGCCCCTGGGTTAGGGTTAGTTAGGGTAACCCTGGCCCCTGGGTTAGGGTTAGTTAGGGTTAGGGTAGGGTATCCCTGGCCCCTGGATTAGGGTTAGTTAGGGTAACCCTGGTCCCTGGGTTAGGGTTAGTTAGGGTTAGGGTAGGGTAACCCTGGCCCCTGGGTCAGGGTTGGTTAGGGTAGGGTAACCCTGGCCCCTGGGTTAGGGTTAGTTAGGGTTAGTTAGGGTATCCCTGGCCCCTGGGTTAGGGTTAGTTAGGGTTAGGGTAGGGTAACCCTGGCCCCTGGGTTAGGGTTAGTTAGGGTATCCCTGGCCCCTGGGTTAGGGTTAGTTAGGGTAACCCTGGCCCCTGGGTTAGGGTTAGTTAGGGTATCCCTGGCCCCTGGGTTAGGGTTAGTTAGGGTAACCCTGGCCCCTGGGTTAGGGTTAGTTAGGGTTAGGGTAGGGTATCCCTGGCCCCTGGATTAGGGTTAGTTAGGGTAACCCTGGTCCCTGGGTTAGGGTTAGTCAGGGTTAGTTAGGGTAACCCTGGTCCCTGGGTTAGGGTTAGTTAGGGTTAGGGTAGGGTATCCCTGGCCCCTGGGTTAGGGTTAGAATAGGACAGGGTTAGGGTAACCCTGGCCCCTGGGTTAGGGTTAGTTAGGGTTAGGGTAGGGTAACCCTGGGCCCTGGGTTAGGGTTAGGGTTAGTTAGGATTAGGGTAGGGTAACCCTGGGCCCTGGGTTAGGGTTAGGGTTAGTTAGGGTTAGGGTAGGGTAACCCTGGTCCCTGGGTTAGGGTTAGTTAGGGTTAGGGTAGGGTATCCCTGGCCCCTGGGTTAGGGTTAGAATAGGACAGGGTTAGGGTAACCCTGGCCCCTGGGTTAGGGTTAGTTAGGGTTAGGGTAGGGTAACCCTGGGCCCTGGGTTAGGGTTAGGGTTAGTTAGGATTAGGGTAGGGTAACCCTGGGCCCTGGGTTAGGGTTAGGGTTAGTTAGGGTTAGGGTAGGGTAACCCTGGCCCCTGGGTTAGGGTTAGGGTAGGGTAACCCTGGCCCCTGGTTTAGGGTTAGGGTTAGGGTTAGTTAGGGTTAGGGTAGGGTGACCCTGGCCCCTGGGTTAGGGTTAGGGTTAGTTAGGGTTAGGGTAGGGTTAGTTAGGGTTAGGGTAGGGTAACCCTGGCCCCTGGTTTAGGGTTAGGGTTAGGGTTAGTTAGGGTTAGGGTAGGGTAACCCAGGCCCCTGGGTTAGGGTTAGGGTTAGTTAGGGTTAGGGTAGGGTTAGTTAGGGTTAGGGTAGGGTAACCCTGGCCCCTGGTTTAGGGTTAGGGTTAGGGTTAGTTAGGGTTAGGGTAGGGTAACCCTGGCCCCTGGTTTAGGGTTAGGGTTAGGGTTAGTTAGGGTTAGGGTAGGGTAACCCTGGCCCCTGGGTTAGGGTTAGGGTTAGTAAGGGTTAGGGTAGGGTAACCCTGGCCCCTGGTTTAGGGTTAGTTAGGGTAGCACAGCCGACACAGCCCCTGTGACAGAAGACACGGCCGACTCATTCTGACAGTAAACATATGATCCCTGTTTTCAGCTGTAATCCCCGCAGATTTATGGGTGTTCATCCTGTCTTCAGCTCCCTGTTCTGCAGGAACTCATGAAGCTTTTACAGGGTTCAGCAGCTGTTTATTGGCTCCAGCTGCCTGACTCCGTATAACTTTATGGGATAGGAAGGATCCTCTTCCTCAGGTTGCCAGAGGTGAGCCCCTGGGCCTGGCTGTGCAGTAACGCCTGTAATAAGAGCTGATGGTTCTGAGGATGATGGCCTGACATTTATAACAGAGCAGCGGCCCTGACAGAACAAATATCCAACTTTCACAGAGTCCTTCGCTCTATATTTACACAAGAGCACGAATGTTTTCATCAGTGAAACAGACGGACGGGAATGTAAATGTCTGTCAGTCCCAGAGAGTCCAGATTCTGTGTTACAGCGGGACCGACCCGATCATCAGGAACCTTTAATGTGGTTAAACACCATCACACAGTTCCAGCGGTTACAGGTCAGAGCATTTTATTTCATCTGCTTCAGCTCTGAACAGGATCTGAACAGAATCTGAACAGAATCTGAACAGAATCTGGATGATGATGTAGCACTCGTGTTAGACTTTGTGTTAGAAATACAGTTTATGCTACTGATACCTAGGTTCTGAGGAGTAATAAAGAGTATGGTTAGTAGTAAAAGACCGACAGATTTATTGCAGCAACACACACAAAAAAAAAAATATATATAGATATATATATATATCTATATATATAGAATATCACAATTACAGTGACTGGAAAAATAACCCAAATAAAATAAAATAAAAACAGGGAATAAATTGCCTCCAAACCCTTCGTTCAGTTCTTGTTGTACTAGTAAGTGTTCTTTGTGTTTTCTTGTGCTATTCCAGGTCTCTTGTGTACACTACCCAGGTAGGTATAAGTGTAAGTGTATTTCCTTAGCTGGGAAATCCTGAGAGATCCACGGTGACTTCACTGTGAATCCCTGTAGCAGCTGGCCGTCTGCTAACAGAATCTTCAGAGCATCGTCCGTGGGTCCGGCTCGCCATCGAAGACTCACTCAATCACGGGGTCTCAAAAACCCAGTCTACACATAATGTGCAGAACAACAAATAAAAATTACTTAATCACTTCAACACATATCAAATCACCGTAAATGAAATGATGTCACGTTCAATCGCTGCATTTTTAAGTCTTTTGACATTAATTTTCTCAAATCTCCACTCATAAAATTAAAGCATTCTCTAAGTAACACAGTACCATCTTTTAGCATGTAGTTTATTCAGCCGCCTGCTGGTGGATTCTGCCATGTTCCCTGATGGTTCTGAGACATGTTCCCTGATGGTTCTAGGACATGTTCCCCGATGGTTCTGGGACATGTTCCCCGATGGTTCTGACACATGTTCCCTGATGGTTCTGGGA
Organism: Odontesthes bonariensis; assembly: GCF_027942865.1. NCBI lineage: Eukaryota > Metazoa > Chordata > Actinopteri > Atheriniformes > Atherinopsidae > Odontesthes > Odontesthes bonariensis. The sequence goes on along the minus strand of NC_134522.1, from coordinate 685,411 downwards.
CATGTTCCCCGATGGTTCTGAGACATGTTCCTGATGGTTCTGGGACATGTTCCCCGATGGTTCTGAGACATGTTCCTGATGGTTCTGAGACATGTTCCCTGATGGTTCTGGGACATGTTCCCCGATGGTTCTGGGACATGTTCCCCGATGGTTCTGAGACATGTTCCCCGATGGTTCTGAGACATGTTCCCCGATGGTTCTGAGACATGTTCCTGATGGTTCTGAGACATGTTCCCCGATGGTTCTGAGACATGTTCCCCGATGGTTCTGAGACATGTTCCTGATGGTTCTGAGACATGTTCCCTGATGGTTCTGAGACATGTTCCTGATGGTTCTGAGAAATGTTCCCTGATGGTTCTGAGACATGTTCCTGATGGTTCTGAGACATGTTCCTGATGGTTCTGACACATGTTCCCCGATGGTTCTGAGACATGTTCCCCGATGGTTCTGAGACATGTTCCTGATGGTTCTGACACATGTTCCCCGATGGTTCTGAGACATGTTCCCCGATGGTTCTGAGACATGTTCCTGATGGTTCTGACACATGTTCCCCGATGGTTCTGAGACATGTTCCCCAATGGTTCTGAGACATGTTCCTGATGGTTCTGAGACATGTTCCCCGATGGTTCTGAGACATGTTCCCCGATGGTTCTGAGACATGTTCCTGATGGTTATGAGACATGTTCCCCGATGGTTCTGGGACATGTTCCCCGATGGTTCTGAGACATGTTCCCCGATGGTTCTGGGACATGTTCCCCGATGGTTCTGAGACATGTTCCCCAATGGTTCTGAGACATGTTCCCCGATGGTTCTGAGACATGTTCCTGATGGTTCTGAGACATGTTCCTGATGGTTCTGAGACATGTTCCTGATGGTTCTGACACATGTTCCCCGATGGTTCTGAGACATGTTCCCCGATGTTTCTGAGACATGTTCCCCGATGGTTCTGAGACATGTTCCCTGATGATTCTGAGACATGTTCCCTGATGGTTCTGGGACATGTTCCCCAATGGTTCTGGGACATGTTCCTGATGGTTCTGACACATGTTCCCCGATGGTTCTGAGACATGTTCCCCGATGGTTCTGAGACATGTTCCTGATGGTTCTGAGACATGTTACCCGATGGTTCTGAGACATGTTCCCCGATGGTTCTGAGACATGTTCCTGATGGTTATGAGACATGTTCCCCGATGGTTCTGGGACATGTTCCCCGATGGTTCTGAGACATGTTCCTGATGGTTCTGAGACATGTTCCCTGATGGTTCTGAGACATGTTCCCCGATGGTTCTGGGACATGTTCCCCGATGGTTCTGAGACATGTTCCCCGATGGTTCTGAGACATGTTCCCCGATGGTTCTGAGACATGTTCCTGATGGTTCTGAGACATGTTCCTGATGGTTCTGACACATGTTCCCCGATGGTTCTGAGACATGTTCCCCGATGTTTCTGAGACATGTTCCCCGATGGTTCTGACACATGTTCCCCGATGGTTCTGGGACATGTTCCCCGATGGTTCTGAGACATGTTCCCCGATGGTTCTGAGACAAGTTCCCTGATGGTTCTGGGACATGTTCCCCGATGGTTCTGGGACATGTTCCCCGATGGTTCTGAGACATGTTTCCTGATGGTTCTGAGACATGTTCCCTGATGGTTCTGAGACATGTTCCCCGATGGTTCTGGGACATGTTCCCCGATGGTTCTGACACATGTTCCCCGATGGTTCTGACACATGTTCCCCGATGGTTCTGAGACATGTTCCCCGATGGTTCTGAGACATGTTCCTGATGGTTCTGACACATGTTCCCCGATGGTTCTGAGACATGTTCCCCGATGGTTCTGAGACATGTTCTCCCGATGGTTCTGAGACATGTTCCCCGATGGTTCTGAGACATGTTCCTGATGGTTATGAGACATGTTCCCTGATGGTTCTGGGACATGTTCCCCGATGGTTCTGAGACATGTTCCTGATGGTTCTGAGACATGTTCCTGATGGTTCTGAGACATGTTCCCCGATGGTTCTGGGACATGTTCCCCGATGGTTCTGAGACATGTTCCTGATGGTTCTGAGACATGTTCCTGATGGTTCTGAGACATGTTCCCCGATGGTTCTGGGACATGTTCCCCGATGGTTCTGAGACATGTTCCTGATGGTTCTGAGACATGTTCCCCGATGGTTCTGGGACATGTTCCCCGATGGTTCTGAGACATGTTTCTGATGGTTCTGAGACATGTTCCTGATGGTTATGAGACATGTTCCCTGATGGTTCTGAGACATGTTCCTGATGGTTCTGAGACATGTTCCTGATGGTTCTGAGACATGTTCCTGATGGTTCTGAGACATGTTCCCCGATGGTTCTGGGACATGTTCCCCGATGGTTCTGAGACATGTTCCTGATGGTTCTGAGACATGTTCCTGATGGTTCTGAGACATGTTCCCCGATGGTTCTGAGACATGTTCCCCGATGGTTCTGAGACATGTTCCCCGATGTTTCTGAGACATGTTCCCCGATGGTTCTGACACATGTTCCCCGATGGTTCTGAGACATGTTCCCCGATGTTTCTGAGACATGTTCCCCGATGGTTCTGACACATGTTCCCCGATGGTTCTGAGACATGTTCCCCGATGTTTCTGAGACATGTTCCTGATGGTTCTGAGACATGTTCCCTGATGGTTCTGGGACATGTTCCCCGATGGTTCTGGGACATGTTCCCCGATGGTTCTGAGACATGTTCCCCGATGGTTCTGAGACATGTTTCCTGATGGTTCTGAGACATGTTCCCCGATGTTTCTGAGACATGTTTCCTGATGGTTCTGAGACATGTTCCCTGATGGTTCTGGGACATGTTCCCCGATGGTTCTGGGACATGTTCCCCGATGGTTCTGAGACATGTTCCCCGATGTTTCTGAGACATGTTTCCTGATGGTTCTGAGACATGTTCCTTGATGGTTCTGGGACATGTTCCCCGATGGTTCTGGGACATGTTCCCCGATGGTTCTGAGACATGTTCCCCGATGTTTCTGAGACATGTTTCCTGATGGTTCTGAGACATGTTCCCTGATGGTTCTGAGACATGTTCCCCGATGATTCTGAGACATGTTTCCTGATGATTCTGAGACATGTTTCCTGATGGTTCTGAGACATGTTCCCCGATGGTTCTGAGACATGTTCCCCGATGATTCTGAGACATGTTCCCCGATGGTTCTGAGACATGTTCCCCGATGATTCTGAGACATGTTCTCCGATGGTTCTGAGACATGTTCTCCGATGGTTATGAGACATGTTCCCTGATGGTTCTGAGACATGTTCCCTGATGGTTCTGAGACATGTTCCCTGATGGTTATGAGACATGTTCCTTGATGGTTCTGAGACATGTTCCCCGATGGTTCTGAGACATGTTCCCCGATGGTTATGAGACATGTTCCCTGATGGTTCTGAGACATGTTCCCCGATGGTTCTGAGACATGTTCCCTGATGGTTCTGGGACATGTTCCCTGATGGTTCTGAGACATGTTCCCTGATGGTTCTGAGACATGTTCCTGATGGTTCTGAGACATGTTCCCCGATGGTTCTGAGACATGTTCCCCGATGGTTCTGAGACATGTTCCCTGATGGTTCTGAGACATGTTCCCTGATGGTTCTGAGACATGTTCCCCGATGGTTCTGAGACATGTTCCCTGATGGTTCTGGGACATGTTCCCTGATGGTTCTGAGACATGTTCCCTGATGGTTCTGAGACATGTTCCTGATGGTTCTGAGACATGTTCCCTGATGGTTCTGAGACATGTTCCCCGATGGTTCTGAGACATGTTCCCCGATGGTTCTGAGACATGTTCCCCGATGGTTATGAGACATGTTCCCTGATGGTTCTGAGACATGTTCCCCGATGGTTATGAGACATGTTCCCTGATGGTTCTGAGACATTACATTACATTACATTAGGGTCATTCTGCAGACGCTTTTAACCAGAGCGACTTACAATAAGTGCGTTCAACATCGGTAGGCAAAAGAACTTCAGGTCACAAGAAATCATAAGTGCATTTCCTTCCAAAACCAAACAGCTAAGAGCAGAACTAGTGCTAGAGTAAGTGCGATAAGTCAGGTACCTAGACAGATGGGAAGACAATTTAGAAAACAAAGACAATTTAGGAAACAATAAGTGCGTAAGGACATGTCCCCTGATGGTTCTGACCGTTAATTAAAGGCAGAACCCTGTGAAAGCTTTTCGAATCGGTTTGAACTGTAACGTTCTTCCCACTGGTTCCCAGTTTACTGGCTGGGCCCGGTCCTTGACCTGTGGGGTAATTGTGCATCTCTGTGGGTACTTATCTGTAATCCGGGGGTGGGTTACCTCACACCCCGGGGTTCTACGGTTCCCTGAGTGACAGAGCAGGCAGCAGTAATGAACCGGCTCGGTTCTTTCAGAGCAGCTTGACTCTGGTTGTCAGTCAGAACATGTGGGGGTCCGCTCCATGTGTGGGGTTCCCTCTGACAACAACAAGGCCGCCCTGTCGCTGCGGTGAGACCTCTGAGCACCAGGAGGCCTCGCTGATGGAGGCCGATCACAGAACCCCGTCAGCAGCCGGAGGAGGAGGATGCTGCCGGGGTATAAGGCAGATTTGTCTTTCCTCGGGCCTCATCACTGCTAATGCCCCAGCCCCTCGTGCCCTGGAAAATAATTCAGATGAAGTGGTCCCACTCTGAGCCTATCCATCCCCTCCCATCCCCATTCTGCTGATTTGTAGGTAAATCACGGCTGTCAGTGTAGTAGCAACCCTGATTAAAGTTCAGGGGTTTAATAGATCATTTTAAATAACCCCCAAATTACTCCCCTCTCCCCAGCCGATCCACCTGAACCCCTGCCCTGGGTGCATGGCAGTTTTCAGCCGTCGCAGGGCGAGCCAAGTCCAGCCTCGCGGTTCCTGCGTATTCCCCCAGGACGGTGCGCTGCAGGCCTGGACCGACATTCTCAGCTGGGTTTAATCTGCTCTGAGACGAGCTGGCTCTGAGAAAATGTGCAGGAGAAACTCCCGAACACACACATGCAGCAGCGGAGACGTGGAAAGTCCTGCACAGTTAGCTTTGTTCACTTGGCTGGGCTGGAATCTGTCCAGAAACACCCTGACGTGCACGCTCATGCACGTGCACGCCCAGCAGTGCACGGCCCAGCTTCGCAGCAGCTACAGTCCCCTCCAATTAATGTGTTTAAGCGTTCTAATCACACTTCAGCACATTAATCCTATTTTCGGTGTGTCTGAGCTGACCGGCATGTGGCCGCTGACTCGGGTTTTCTGCTTTTTCTGCTTTTCCTGCCGCCGCCGCGCAGATGAAACCCAGGAGTGGCTGCAGGCCTCTGCGTCAGCTGCACTCTGCCTGAACCTGGCCTCTCCACTTCTTCTCCTCATACTCACAATTTATAGCATGATGCTGATGCCTTCACTCACAATGCGTCCCTGCAGAGTTGAACAATTACCCCGGGTGAGGTAATTGAGGAAGTGGCGTTTTTCCCCCTGCTCGGCCTGATTATGCTGTGTTATTGTGTATCATGTTGTGTGGACACAGTCACAGTATCTTATCAGTTTGACATCCTAAGTCACCAAGACAGCCAGATGATTTGAGTCCAATCCATCTGCGGTTGCAGTGGCCCTGGAGGCAGGTCATGACACCCTATCTGCACTCTCCTGGAACACAGTTGGAATAAATGTGATTTCACTGAGGAGGGGGCAGTTATCGGGAGGAGGGGGCAGTTGTTCTGTCCCACACTGGAAAAAATGCCCCTCCAAAAATAAGTAAGAAAAACAACAAATAAAAGACGTTTTTGCTTGAAATAAGCAAATAAATCTTCCGATGGAACTAGTGAAAATCGGCTTGTCAAGATTTTTCTTGAAATAAAATGTGATATTTGGGACTTTTGAGATAAAAATTATCTTGAAATTAGCTTAAAAACTTCTTCAAACGTCAAAAAAAAAGCTTGTTTCATGTGAAATCCGACTCAAAACAATTTGTTTTCAAGACTTTTTCATTTAACAAGATATTCCAGATGTATTGTCTTCAAACAAGTCCCTATATCTGGCTGAAATGGTACTTGTTAGGCAGTTGTGTCTTATATTAAGTGTAATGAGATACTCAATGAGACAAATATACTTGGTAAGACTCTGATTTTTTCCAGTGCACCACCTCTTCTGGGCCCTAAAACAAACTAAAAGTGCCCTCTCTCTGCCCTCTCTCTGCTCGGAGACTCTCACTTTGGCAGCAGCGAAGGTGTTTAGCGCCCTCCAAGGTTTCGCCTGGAAAGTCCTTGAAAAATCACAGATCCGGCCTCTCCTGGAGCTCTTAAAACATGACGGCCGGGGGTCCAGTAAAAGGTGCTGCTGCACTGATAATTGAGCCTCGCAAAGCAAACAGAGTGTCAGGAACGGTGCTTTAATGGGGGCTTCGGTGGGGGGCTGCGGCAGCGTCCAGGACACATTAAGCTAATTGAGTTTTCGAGTCGATGTAAAGCTGGAGTTCAGAACCAGGAAAATAAACAAAAGAGCCACTCATAGGAAAACAAATGGCCTGGAAGCCGAGCGCACCGAGTGACATCACTGCGTCCCGGCTCAGCGTGCGGCCAGGATGATGTAATGGGAGCTGGAGAAGCTCTACCTAACCCCCCCCCCCTTTAAAGCCTGGTCATATAGTCAGCGGCAGCGCTCCCACTCTGACCCGGTTTAATTAATCACATGTTCATTAGTGCTCAGAGGCTTTAACTCAAGCTGTTAGAGACGGGAAAAAACTGCTGTCATGGCCGACAAGTTCTGCTGCTAATGTGCTACTAAGCATGATGGTGAGAAAAATGAGTTACTCCAGCAGGAAGTGGAGAGGTGGGGGTAGGGGGGGGGGGGGCACAGGGCTGCCAAAGGTCCGCCAAGTCTGGGGGGGGGTGGGCAGCCGAACGTCCGCCGAGTCTGGGGAGGTGGGGGGGGCACAGGGCTGCCAGAGGTCTGCCGAGTCTGAGGAGGTGGGGGGGGCACAGGGCTGCCAGAGGTCTGCCGAGTCTGAGGAGGTGGGGGGGGCACAGGGCTGCCAGAGGTCCGCCAAGTCCCAGAGAGGTGGGGGGGGCACAGGGCTGCCAGAGGTCCGCCGAGTCACAGAGAGGTGGGGGGGGCACAGGGCTGCCAAAGGTCCGCCGAGTCCCAGCTGTTTCCACATGGTAACCATGTCAGAACTGACCCATAACAGCTGTTTCCACATGATAACCATGTCAGAACTGATCCATAACAGCTGTTTCCACATGGTAACCATGTCAGAACTGACCCATAACAGCTGTTTCCACATGGTAACCATGTCAGAACTGACCCATAAGAGCTGTTTCCACATGGTAACCATGTCAGAACTGACCCATAACAGCTGTTTCCACATGGTAACCATGTCAGAACTGACCCATAACAGCTGTTTCCACATGGTAACCATGTCAGAACTGACCCATAAGAGCTGTTTCCACATGGTAACCATGTCAGAACTGACCCATAAGAGCTGTTTCCACATGGTAACCATGTCAGAACTGACCCATAACAGCTGTTTCCACATGGTAACCATGTCAGAACTGACCCATAAGAGCTGTTTCCACATGGTAACCATGTCAGAACTGACCCATAACAGCTGTTTCCACATGGTAACCATGTCAGAACTGACCCATAACAGCTGTTTCCACATGGTAACCATGTCAGAACTGACCCATAACAGCTGTTTCCACATGGTAACCATGTCAGAACTGACCCATAAGAGCTGTTTCCACATGGTAACCATGTCAGAACTGACCCATAAGAGCTGTTTCCACATGGTAACCATGTCAGAACTGACCCATAACAGCTGTTTCCACATGGTAACCATGTCAGAACTGACCCATAACAGCTGTTTCCACATGGTAACCATGTCAGAACTGATCCATAACAGCTGTTTCCACATGGTAACCATGTCAGAACTGACCCATAACAGCTGTTTCCACATGGTAACCATGTCAGAACTGATACATAAGAGCTGTTTCCACATGGTAACCATGTCAGAACTGACCCATAACAGCTGTTTCCACATGGTAACCATGTCAGAACTGACCCATAACAGCTGTTTCCACATGGTAACCATGTCAGAACTGATACATAAGATCTGTTTCCACATGGTAACCATGTCAGAACTGATCCATAACAGCTGTTTCCACATGGTAACCATGTCAGAACTGATCCATAAGATCTGTTTCCACATGGTAACCATGTCAGAACTGACCCATAAGATCTGTTTCCACATGGTAACCATGTCAGAACTGACCCATAACAGCTGTTTCCACATGGTAACCATGTCAGAACTGATCCATAACAGCTGTTTCCACATGGTAACCATGTCAGAACTGATCCATAACAGCTGTTTCCACATGGTAACCATGTCAGAACTGATCCATAACAGCTGTTTCCACATGGTAACCATGTCAGAACTGACCCATAAGATCTGTTTCCACATGGTAACCATGTCAGAACTGACCCATAACAGCTGTTTCCACATGGTAACCATGTCAGAACTGACCCATAAGATCTGTTTCCACATGGTAACCATGTCAGAACTGACCCATAACAGCTGTTTCCACATGGTAACCATGTCAGAACTGACCCATAACAGCTGTTTTCACATGGTAACCATGTCAGAACTGATACATAAGATCTGTTTCCACATGGTAACCATGTCAGAACTGACCCATAACAGCTGTTTCCACATGGTAACCATGTCAGAACTGACCCATAAGATCTGTTTCCACATGGTAACCATGTCAGAACTGACCCATAACAGCTGTTTCCACATGGTAACCATGTCAGAACTGACCCATAACAGCTGTTTCCACATGGTAACCATGTCAGAACTGATCCATAAGATCTGTTTCCACATGGTAACCATGTCAGAACTGACCCATAAGATCTGTTTCCACATGGTAACCATGTCAGAACTGACCCATAACAGCTGTTTCCACATGGTAACCATGTCAGAACTGACCCATAAGATCTGTTTCCACATGGTAACCATGTCAGAACTGACCCATAACAGCTGTTTCCACATGGTAACCATGTCAGAACTGACCCATAACAGCTGTTTTCACATGGTAACCATGTCAGAACTGATACATAAGATCTGTTTCCACATGGTAACCATGTCAGAACTGACCCATAAGATCTGTTTCCACATGGTAACCATGTCAGAACTGACCCATAACAGCTGTTTCCACATGGTAACCATGTCAGAACTGATCCATAAGATCTGTTTCCACATGGTAACCATGTCAGAACTGACCCATAAGATCTGTTTCCACATGGTAACCATGTCAGAACTGACCCATAACAGCTGTTTCCACATGGTAACCATGTCAGAACTGACCCATAAGATCTGTTTCCACATGGTAACCATGTCAGAACTGACCCATAACAGCTGTTTCCACATGGTAACCATGTCAGAACTGACCCATAACAGCTGTTTTCACATGGTAACCATGTCAGAACTGATACATAAGATCTGTTTCCACATGGTAACCATGTCAGAACTGACCCATAAGATCTGTTTCCACATGGTAACCATGTCAGAACTGACCCATAACAGCTGTTTCCACATGGTAACCATGTCAGAACTGACCCATAACAGCTGTTTCCACATGGTAACCATGTCAGAACTGATCCATAATAGCTGTTTTCACATGGTAACCATGTCAGAACTGACCCATAACAGCTGTTTTCACATGGTAACCATGTCAGAACTGATCCATAACAGCTGTTTTCACATGGTAACCATGTCAGAACTGACCCATAAGAGCTGTTTCCACATGGTAACCATGTCAGAACTGACCCATAACAGCTGTTTCCACATGGTAACCATGTCAGAACTGATACATAAGATCTGTTTCCACATGGTAACCATGTCAGAACTGACCCATAAGATCTGTTTCCACATGGTAACCATGTCAGAACTGACCCATAACAGCTGTTTCCACATGGTAACCATGTCAGAACTGACCCATAACAGCTGTTTCCACATGGTAACCATGTCAGAACTGATCCATAATAGCTGTTTTCACATGGTAACCATGTCAGAACTGACCCATAACAGCTGTTTTCACATGGTAACCATGTCAGAACTGATCCATAACAGCTGTTTTCACATGGTAACCATGTCAGAACTGACCCATAAGAGCTGTTTCCACATGGTAACCATGTCAGAACTGACCCATAACAGCTGTTTCCACATGGTAACCATATCAGAACTGACCCATAAGAGCTGTTTCCACATGGTAACCATGTCAGAACTGACCCATAAGATCTGTTTCCACATGGTAACCATGTCAGAACTGATCCATAACAGCTGTTTCCACATGGTAACCATGTCAGAACTGACCCATAAGATCTGTTTCCACATGGTAACCATGTCAGAACTGACCCATAAGATCTGTTTCCACATGGTAACCATGTCAGAACTGATCCATAACAACTGTTTCCACATGGTAACCATGTCAGGACTGATCCATAACAGCTGTTTCCACATGGTAACCATGTCAGAACTGACCCATAACAGCTGTTTCCACATGGTAACCATGTCAGAACTGACCCATAACAGCTGTTTCCACATGGTAACCATGTCAGAATTGATCCATAACAGCTGTTTCCACATGGTAACCATGTCAGAACTGACCCATAACAGCTGTTTTCACATGGTAACCATGTCAGAACTGACCCATAACAGCTGTTTCCACATGGTAACCATGTCAGAACTGACCCATAACAGCTGTTTCCACATGGTAACCATGTCAGAACTGATCCATAACAGCTGTTTCCACATGGTAACCATGTCAGAACTGATACATAAGATCTGTTTCCACATGGTAACCATGTCAGAACTGATCCATAACAGCTGTTTCCACATGGTAACCATGTCAGAACTGATCCATAACAGCTGTTTCCACATGGTAACCATGTCAGAACTGATACATAAGATCTGTTTCCACATGGTAACCATGTCTGAACTGACCCATAACAGCTGTTTCCACATGGTAACCATGTCAGAACTGACCCATAACAGCTGTTTTCACATGGTAACCATGTCAGAACTGATACATAAGATCTGTTTCCACATGGTAACCATGTCAGAACTGACCCATAACAGCTGTTTCCACATGGTAACCATGTCAGAACTGATCCATAATAGCTGTTTTCACATGGTAACCATGTCAGAACTGACCCATAACAGCTGTTTTCACATGGTAACCATGTCAGAACTGATCCATAACAGCTGTTTCCACATGGTAACCATGTCAGAACTGACCCATAACAGCTGTTTCCACATGGTAACCATATCAGAACTGACCCATAAGAGCTGTTTCCACATGGTAACCATGTCAGAACTGACCCATAAGAGCTGTTTCCACATGGTAACCATGTCAGAACTGACCCATAAGAGCTGTTTCCACATGGTAACCATATCAGAACTGACCCATAAGAGCTGTTTCCACATGGTAACCATGTCAGAACTGATCCATAACAGCTGTTTCCACATGGTAACCATGTCAGAACTGACCCATAAGATCTGTTTCCACATGGTAACCATGTCAGAACTGACCCATAAGATCTGTTTCCACATGGTAACCATGTCAGAACTGATCCATAACAGCTGTTTCCACATGGTAACCATGTCAGAACTGACCCATAAGAGCTGTTTCCACATGGTAACCATGTCAGGACTGATCCATAACAGCTGTTTCCACATGGTAACCATGTTAGAACTGACCCATAAGAGCTGTTTCCACATGGTAACCATGTCAGAACTGACCCATAACAGCTGTTTCCACATGGTAACCATGTTAGAACTGACCCATAAGAGCTGTTTCCACATGGTAACCATGTCAGAACTGATCCATAACAGCTGTTTCCACATGGTAACCATGTCAGAACTGACCCATAACAGCTGTTTCCACATGGTAACCATGTCAGAACTGACCCATAACAGCTGTTTCCACATGGTAACCATGTCAGAACTGACCCATAAGAGCTGTTTCCACATGGTAACCATGTCAGAACTGACCCATAAGATCTGTTTCCACATGGTAACCATGTCAGAACTGACCCATAACAGCTGTTTCCACATGGTAACCATGTCAGAACTGACCCATAAGATCTGTTTCCACATGGTAACCATGTCAGAACTGACCCATAAGAGCTGTTTCCACATGGTAACCATGTCAGAACTGACCCATAAGAGCTGTTTCCACATGGTAACCATGTCAGAACTGATACATAAGATCTGTTTCCACATGGTAACCATGTCAGAACTGACCCATAAGATCTGTTTCCACATGGTAACCATGTCAGAACTGACCCATAAGAGCTGTTTCCACATGGTAACCATGTCAGAACTGACCCATAAGAGCTGTTTCCACATGGTAACCATGTCAGAACTGATACATAAGATCTGTTTCCACATGGTAACCATGTCAGAACTGACCCATAACAGCTGTTTCCACATGGTAACCATGTCAGAACTGACCCATAACAGCTGTTTCCACATGGTAACCATGTCAGAACTGACCCATAACAGCTGTTTCCACATGGTAACCATGTCAGAACTGACCCATAACAGCTGTTTCCACATGGTAACCATGTCAGAACTGACCCATAACAGCTGTTTCCACATGGTAACCATGTCAGAACTGACCCATAAGAGCTGTTTCCACATGGTAACCATGTCAGAACTGATACATAAGATCTGTTTCCACATGGTAACCATGTCAGAACTGACCCATAAGATCTGTTTCCACATGGTAACCATGTCAGAACTGACCCATAACAGCTGTTTCCACATGGTAACCATGTCAGAACTGACCCATAACAGCTGTTTCCACATGGTAACCATGTCAGAACTGACCCATAAGAGCTGTTTCCACATGGTAACCATGTCAGAACTGATCCATAACAGCTGTTTCCACATGGTAACCATGTCAGAACTGATCCATAAGAGCTTTTTCCACCCTCCTGATGAGCATCGACTCTTTTTAAAGAGCTTCAGCTGAAGTCTGCAGGGTTATTGTTTGGGTTCGGGGCAGAAAGAAGACTTTCTAACCCCTTTCTTCTGCACTTTCTCTGCTCTGACTCTGAGTGCTGAGCTGCAAAGCCTTAAAGTGGCTCCATTTTCCCACTCAGCGTGGAAAAAGCTTCACACATGGTCTGAGAATGACTCTGTGTTTCCTCCCTCTTCCACAGCCGCCACTTAAACCCGAGCAGGAGGACTGAAGCTGGCACCGGAGTGTAGACGCAGTGTTCTCTGGAGCGCCGCCACCGCTCGGTTGTCACTGTGAGTGTAAGTCGGCCACAAGTGTGAGCAATCACCAGAAATTATATGCTTTTAGAGGGATTTGATATAAAGGTATTAAGTCAGTCTGAGGGGAAAAATCAGTGATGATTATATTCAGAGACATGATCCGCACCACAACTGTGGCGTGCTGTCAGTTTCGTGGCGTTGCATATTTTCCACTGACTCCGTGAAGAGGATCCAGCAGATGGATGTAACACGATGAAGGCCGATGATGGGAGGTGGGATGGAAACTCTAATCTTCAGGCCTTCTCCTCCCAGGGCCTCTGCTCGGCTTACAGGATCCCTGCTGTAAGGAACCCTGTTCGGTTCCACTTTTCTTCTTAGTTTCCATCACACTGCAGCCTGCTGCACGCTATGCTTTAGTCTACCATCAACTCCCAGAGCAGCTGGGAAATCAGGGCCTCGTCTCAGGCTCAGTTCAGCGTTAGCGTCCGACATGGCGTCTGAAAGCGAGCAGCATGAGGGTTAGCGTCCGACGTGACGTCTGAAAGCGAGCAGCAGGACGGTTAGCGTCCGACGTGGCGTCTGAAAGCGAGCAGCGTGAGGGTTAGCGTCCGACGTGGCGTCTGAAAGCGTCTGAAAGTGTCTGAAAGCGAGCAGCAGGACGGTTAGCGTCCGACGTGGCGTCTGAAAGCAAGCAGCAGGACGGTTAGCGTCCGACGTGGCGTCTGAAAGCGAGCAGCGTGAGGTTTAGCGTCCGACGTGGCGTCTGAAAGTGAGCAGCATGAGGGTTAGCGTCCGACGTGGCGTCTGAAAGCGAGCAGCAGGACGGTTAGCGTCCGACGTGGCGTCTGAAAGCGAGCAGCGTGAGGGTTAGCGTCCGACGTGGCGTCTGAAAGTGAGCAGCATGAGGGTTAGCGTCCGACGTGGCGTCTGAAAATGAGCAGCATGAGGGTTAGTGTCTGACGTGGCGTCTGAAAGCGAGCAGCGTGAGGGTTAGCGTCCGACGTGGCGTCTGAAAGCGAGCAGCATGAGGGTTAGCGTCCGACGTGGCGTCTGAAAGCGAGCAGCAGGACGGTTAGCGTCCGACGTGGCGTCTGAAAGTGAGCAGCATGAGGGTTAGCGTCTGACGTGGCGTCTGAAAGCGAGCAGCGTGAGGGTTAGCGTCCGACGTGGCGTCTGAAAGCAAGCAGCGTGAGGGTTAGCGTTCTGTTCTCTGCTAGCTTCCTTCTGTCCTCTCCTAGCTTCCTCCTGTTCTCTGCTAGCATCCTTCTGTCCTCTCCTAGCTTCCTTCTGTTCTCTGCTAGCTTCCCTCTGTACTCTGCTAGCTTCCTTCTGTTCTCTGCTAGCTTCCTTCTGTTCTCTGCTAGCTTCCTTCTGTTCTCTGCTAGCTTCCTTCTGTTCTCTGCTAGCTTCCTTCTGTTCTCTGCTAGCATCCTTCTGTTCTCTGCTAGCTTCCTTCTGTTCTCTGCTAGCTTCCTTCTGTTCTCTGCTAGCTTCCTTGTGTTCTCTGCTAGCTTTCTTCTGTTCTCTACCAGCTTCCTTTTGTTCTCTGCTAGCTTCTTTCTGTTCTCTGCTAGCTTTCTTCTGTTCTCTGCTAGCTTCCTTCTGTCCTCTCCTAGCTTCCTCCTGTTCTCTGCTAGCATCCTTCTGTCCTCTCCTAGCTTCCTTCTGTTCTCTGCTAGCTTCCCTCTGTTCTCTGCTAGCTTCTTTCTGTTCTCTGCTAGCTTTCTTCTGTTCTCTGCTAGCTTCCTTCTGTTCTCTGCTAGCATCCTTCTGTTCTCTGCTAGCTTCCTTCTGTTCTCTGCTAGCTTCCTTCTGTTCTCTGCTAGCTTCCTTCTGCTCTCTGCTAGCATCCTTCTGTTCTCTGCTAGCTTCCTTCTGTTCTCTGCTAGCTTCCTTCTGTTCTCTGCTAGCATCCTTCTGTTCTCTGCTAGCTTCCTTCTGTTCTCTGCTAGCTTCCTTCTGTTCTCTGCTAGCATCCTTCTGTTCTCTGCTAGCTTCCTTCTGTTCTCTGCTAGCATCCTTCTGTTCTCTGCTAGCTTCTCTGCTAGCTTCCTTCTGTTCTCTGCTAGCTTCCTTCTCAGCTAACAAGACTGATTTTTGGTGAATTAATCAAAGCATCGAAGCAAATAATTTGCCTTGAGGAGTTTTTGTTCTTGAGTTCCTGGATGAATCACTTCAGCCCTTCTGCCCGGCCTCCCCAGTAAATATGTAATTCATAATCACAGCAGCCTGTATGAAACCAGATCTACAACTGGAGCTGTTTCCATGTTCCTCTGGTTCACTCAGAGCTGAAAACTGCTTCTTCTGTAGTAATGAACTTTAGAATCCCTTCAGCTCACAAACCCTCCCATCTCTCTATAGTTGTAAACTATAACATGGTCAGTGTCTGTTGGGAAACACCTCAGGTCAGACGTCTTTCTCAAAGGCCTCCAGAGGAGGAAGAAGGGGGACGAAACTCCATGTGTTTAAGGTCAGAAAACAAACAGTTTAGGGCTGAAACTGTTAGGATCTGCGGGGCTGGATCCACACGCAGAAGACAGAAGAATAAAAATAACTTGCTTTATCGGGCAAGAGGCACAAGGTGCAGCACGAAGGCAGAGAGTAACCAGAAACGTGGGCAGAATGGAAAAACAGGTCAAAAGTACAGAGAAAAATCAGAGCTCTGCAGGAGAAACAAGAGAACAACAAACTCTGCATCAGTAGGCGGCTGCAGAGCTCTGAGAATGAGTCTGAATAAAGATCATAAAACACGTTACTGAGAAAACGTTCTTAGAGAAACATGCGGAAATATTTCTACGGCTCAGGCTCAGACCGAACAAGCGAAATTATTTGATAACTGGAGCCGACTTATAAAGCACCTGAGATAGAAATGGAAAAATACTTTATTCATCCCCCAATGGGGGAAATTCAAATTAGTCAAGTAGCTCCTAAAATTATTAATATTTACAATGATTGTATATTTACAACAACAAAAATAATACCAATTCTAATAAAAAATACTACTACTAACTAATAATACTACTAATAATAACAAACAAATAAATAAATAAATAATAATAATAATAATAAATCAATCAATCAATTTGAGAAGAACTAACAAAGTTCTTCTCAAATATTAACAACAACAATAATAATACCAATTCAAATAAATAAATAAATAATAAATCAATCAATCAATCAATTTGAGAAGAACTGACAAAGTCCGCACAAGTGAGAACCCCCCCAGTCGCCTTCAGGGAACAGAAACACAGACGGAAAACAAAGTGCCGAAACATAAACCTTTAAACATGGCTGTTACACTCATGGTCGCCAGTTTTACACTCAGCCTGCAGTTGCTCTGATGGCCACTAGAGGTCATCTGTGAGCGTGATTAGGGGGCGTGTCTACAGACGGCCGCCAGCTTTTAGCGAGGAGGACACTCTGTCGCCGCCATCTTTTCTCACAGTAAACACTGACGGATCCGTGTGAGTGACGGATATTTCGACTTACTGAAATCCAACTTTTCATTATTTTTTCAGATTCTTCTATTTTTACCCGCAATAAATTTGTGTTTTTGAGACCTGAAAATCCCCCAAAACGCATTAAATTTCCCCCCAAATGGAATGCGTACAATTTGTATTTTGGGAGTTTTGTGCACGTTTTGGAGGGAAATGACTCCACAGCGCCACCTATTGTGGCAGCTGTTGAACTGCAGCTCACAGAAATGTAGGAAACTTGGCCGAAACATAGAGCACATCGAACAGGACAGAAATGGGCTAAACCCGACAGGTAGTCGGCCATTTTGGTTGAAAGACGCCATTTTGGGCAGTTTAACAGCTGCTCCTACAGATTTAAACATAAAGGTGTTGTCCTCAGTATAGTCTAGAGACGTTCTGTCGACTCCGCCGTCTGGAAGAACTTTAACATGAAAATGGCCGAGTAAAAGTTCCGTACCCTTCTCCATGTTTGGTGGATCCGCCGATTACTTTCTTTTCCTGTTCCACAGCAGACAGCAGCAGACTTTTACAAAATAAAAGCCTGTGAGCAACAGACTTTTACAAAATAAAAGCCTGTGAGCAACAGACCTTTACAAAATAAAAGCCTGTGAGCAGCAGACTTTTACAAAATAAAAGCCTGTGAGCAACAGACCTTTACAAAATAAAAGCCTGTGAGCAGCAGACTTTTACAAAATAAAAGCCTGTGAGCAACAGACTTTTACAAAATAAAAGCCTGTGAGCAACAGACCTTTACAAAATAAAAGCCTGTGAGCAGCAGACTTTTACAAAATAAAAGCCTGTGAGCAACAGACCTTTACAAAATAAAAGCCTGTGAGCAACAGACTTATACAGAATTAATAATAAAACAGGGGGGGTCCGTGGCGTAGTGGGTTGAGCAGGCGCCCCATGTACAGAGGCTATAGTCCTCGCTGTAGCTGGTTCGAGTCCCGCATCGGACGGCCCTGTGCTGCGTGTTGTTCCCCCTCTCTCTGACCCCAACTTCCTGTCTCTCTGAACTTTCCATTAAAGGCACAAAAGCCCAAAAAATATATCTATTTTTAAATTAAATTATTTATTTTAATTAATTTTTTTATTTTATAAATAAATAAATAAAACCTGCGTTAATACGCGATAAAATATTAATCGGCGTTAAATAATTAACGAGTTAACGCGATAATAATGATTTAACTCGCTCAGCCCTTTCTCTCTAAACTTTCCATTAAAGGTACAAAAGCCCTCCCCCAAATGTTTATTTAAATACATTTTTTTTTTATAAATTTTTTTTTAATTTTCTTTTTTTAAATTAATATGTGAAAAAAAAAATTTTAATTAGAAGAAAAAAAATTGATACATTTAAAAAAACAAAACATTTTTTTATATATAAATAAATAAAACCTGGGTTAATGCGCATTAAAATATTTATCGGCGTTAAATAATTAACGAGTTAACGCGATAATAAACTCGCCCAGCCCTAGCTGATATATCTGCCACATCGCAGTGAGCAACGCACTTCCGGTTATTTTCACAAAATAAAATACCCGTTGCCTTTTATCATAGGGAAAGCCATTACCATACAATTGGTGCTTTTGTTTTGAAAACAGGAAGTGAACCTACCCTCGTTGTAGCTAGCTTGAAACTGCCGTTTTGACAGGAAATGACGATCGGCGACGTCACGTTACGTTGCATCTTGGGTAGTTTGAGTATGAGTAGTAACCTCATGATGCATACCCAACATTTAGGAGAATCTAGTATGCATCCGGGAACTTAAAAAAGGTTAAAGTTAGTAGGAGTAGTATGAGTAGTAGGAGAAGTATGCGGTTTCGAACACAGACAGGAAGTTGTGCTGCAGCCTGATCAGCATCCACCCCTGACAGCTTGTTGGAGGTTAGCTCCATCTCACTCTGCCTCAGTTTAACGGCACATTGAATCATCACGGCTCCTCTCCGAGATGATTTAAAGTCTCTATTCAAAGTCTTTGAACTGTGAATATTTTTCTGTAAATCACAGACGGAGCTGAGCGTCTTCATGCTCTAACAGTGCAGAAACCTTCTTTATAAACTTCACGTCCACATTCTCTCCTCCGAAAAGTGAAATGATATCAGTTTAGATAAAGTATCCCAAATTTTAAAGGATTGAAAAAGTAATTTCCCACGAGCACGCTAAGTTCCAGGAAGCCCCCCCCGCCCGCCTGTCAGTGCAGAACTGCGCTCTGTGAGATGATGATCACGCTGAGTAAAAAGCGGAGTGATTAGCGGTGAATGAGTGTGTGCCGCATGCGAGCCGACAGCAGACGCACTAACTCGGACCACATGTGATGAATCTGAGGCCAGCGGAGCTCAGGAGGTTCGTCCCCGTAATTCTGTATCTGCAGCGATCTGAGGCAGCCGGGGCCCCGAGTCTGTGTTCCCGGGACAAATGAACACATTTCTGTGTTCATCACCGACATGCTGTTATTAAATTCTGCTGTTTGGGCTGTGAGCTGAAGGAGAGCTGAAGGAGAGCTGAAATCTACCTGCAGCCTTACCGGATGGAGACATTACTCTGAGGAAAACACAGCTCGTCTGCCTTCATTTACAGATCACACATTTCCCAAACCTGCAACTTTTAGATTGCCTGTTTGGACGCTCAATGTTCAAATTACCTGTTGATGCAGAGCTATTTACCTGCTGCTGCAGCCGACCCGGAGAGACTTTTTTATCTCCGCGGGACGCCTCAGACTGCAGCCCCAGAGCTCTGATGGTGTTTCCAATCAAAATCAAATCAAATCAAATCAAATTTACTTATATAGCACATTTCATGTACAAACAATTCAAAGTGCTTTATATAAAATAAAAGCATTGCAGCAGGGAGTGGAAGAAGCATTAAAAATACATAAAAGAATATAAAGAGAAACAAATAAAATCATTTAAATGAATTTAAAACCAGCAACAGTCCAGATAAGTTCAAAGATATCGTGCAGATTTCATGCATAGACACATGAGAACAGAAATGTCTTTAACCTGGATTTAAAAATGTCTCCATTTGGTGAAAGTTTAATCTCCACTGGCAGTTTGTTCCACTTGTTTGCAGCATAACAGCTAAATGCTGCTTCTCCATGTTTAGTCTGGACTCTGGACTGGACCAGCTGACCTGAGTCCTTGGATCTAAGAGCTCTGCTGGCTTTATATTCTCTGAACAGATCACATGTGTGGACAGCAGAATTCAGCCGTCTCAGAGTCGCAGTCAGGACAAAAAACAACAAATTATCTGGTTCTGATGAGGCTGCATCACGTTGTAGCACCCAAGCATATGAATAATCATTGAAAAAAATCATTTTGGCTCTTCTTGCATCTTTTTGGGTGGAATAAACCAACATTTTTGGAATTTTTGGAATTGGGCTATTTTTTGATCATTTTAGGCCATGTTGCATATTTGCAGCTGTGGGCTTTCCTGATTCATTTAGTTCACAAAACCAAGTCGTTCTCTGCAGATCGTTATAGTGAAAGTTCACCAGTAACTGCTGCTAGCACAATAAAATGTATATAATAAACCTTTATTGAACATTCTTAATACAAAGTGCGGAACGCAGCCATCATAAACTTTCCATTCAACAACAAATCAAACAGATTTCACAGATCTTTGTTGTGAAAAAGTGAATCACATATAAAATGCAAAAAAATGTCATGTAAATAAAAATGTACACATGAATTTAAATAATGTAATGTAAATAAATAAATGTAATAATGTAATGTAAATAAAAATGTAATGTAAATAAAAATGTAATGTAAATAAAAAATGTGCACATGAAGCTAATTAAAAAATGCAAAAAAATAATCCTAATAATACAATTTGGAGAGCTGAGCTCCCATTAGCGCTGTGAAAGGTGGACAAAGCAGAGCACACCAAACGAGAGCAGAACCAACTGGAACAGAGCACCGCAGAGCAGAGTGTAATTCACTGAGCCAAGAAAATGATGCTGTGACAACAGTCGGAACATAAAATGTAATGTAAAAAAATATTACACATGAATGTAAATAATGTATGTCAATTTAAAAAATCAAATAATGTAATGTAAATAAAAATATAAATAAAAAAATATAATGTAAATAAATAAAAAGCTTGTTGCATATCTGCAACTGTGGGTGCTATTTAATGAACTTTTTTTTTAAATGTGTTTATTAATTTTCCTTTTTCAACATATAGAAACACAAAACTCCAACACACAATCAGTATCCATATCGATAAAGACACATAAATAAAAAAGTACATAAATGGGTAAATAAAAGAAAAGAAGAATGGGTCCCGTTATTGTGACCTTCCTGTAAAAGAATGGAAGATAAAGGTTCAAGTAATTCAAATAAGGTTTCCAAACCTCATAAAATTGGTTGTATTTTGTATTTTGTATAAATCAGGTATTCCAGAGGCACCAACTCAAACAGCACTTTATGCCGTCCCTTAACATTTGGTTCCTTATTGCTGATCCACTGCAATAAAATATTCTTCCTCGCTGCCAAATGTAAGAAAACAAAAATAGTCTTTGATCACGTTGATTAACTTTTAATGCAGCAATAACACATTTCCACTGAATGTGTTACACTTTATTAAGATAAAAACAGACACCCTGCACCATTACAGACTGTAAAGGTGACATTATGCTGTGTTGAATTATGGGAAATTACATGTTACATTACATGTAATAAATTGGTTGTATATGTACAGAGGTGGGTAGAACAGCCAAAAATTGTACTCAAGTAAAAGTAAAAAGTATTCATCCAAATAATTACATGATTGAAAAAGTGCTCGGTGAAAAAACTACTCAAGTACTGAGTAACTGTTGAGTAACGTCTGATTTATTTGTTAACACAAGCATTCAATCAGACAGACAAAAATACTAAATAATCATCTTTAGGCAGATTAGAGTTCATCCAATTGATAAAATAAATTAAAATGAAGTAATTAATTACAAAATAGCTTAAATTAAAATAATCCAGGTAAATTCAGGTACTTCAATAAAGAATAAAAGAGACTTAGGAAATGTTTAAAACATATGTAACCCATATGTAACCTAAAAAACAAACATTCACCTATCCATGGGGGGAAAAACGAGTTTAGGAAACTTAGCGCTACATGTTTCCTCAAGTTAGATGTTGAGTTTCTGCTGAAATGTGCGTTTGTCTTGGTTGACACAGAAGACACATAATGTAGCTGCTGTTTCTCACTCTTTGTAAGGTAAACATGCTTTCAGTATGAGGCCTCGTCTGCGTCTTCATTTCCCACCGTTGGTTCTGACATTTTTCATCTGTTTCTTTGTTTGTTTGCTACGACTTTAAACTGTAAAGCTAATGCTAATGCTAAAGCTAACCCGTCCCGCCGCTGAGATTGAGTATGGTCACGTGACCAGACTGCACGGCTGCGTCTGATTGGTGGAACACAGTCAGGTGGTAGAGCCTTTGGCGGAAGTCTCTCTCTCTGTCAGAATAAAACATTAAAATGAGGCGTACGCGGGGGATAAAAATAATGAGGCGTAGAATACCAAAGAGGTAAGAAGAAAAGTAACCAGCTCATTGTAGCCTAATGTAGCGGAGTAAGGCTGTGTTCGAAACCGCATACTACATACTACATACTGCATACTACATACTACATACTGCATACTACATACTACATACTACATACTACATACTGCATACTGCATATTAAATACTACATACCGCATACTACATACTACATACTACATACTGCATACTACATACTACATACTGCATACTACATACTACATACTACATACTACATACTGCATACTGCATATTAAATACTACATACCGCATACTACATACTACATACTACATACTGCATACTACATACTACATACTACATGCTACATACTGCATACTGCATACTGCATACTACATACTACATACTACATACTACATACTGCATACTGCATACTGCATATTAAATACTACATACCGCATACTACATACTACATGCTACATACTGCATACTACATACTACATATTGCATACTGCATACTACATACTACATACTACATACTACATACTTCCATACTTCCATACTGCATACTACATACTGCATACTGCATACTACATACTACATACTACATACTGCATACTACATACTGCATACTACATACTACATACTGCATACTACATACTGCATACTACATACTACATACTACACACTGCATACTACATACTGCATACTGCATACTACATACTACATACTGCACACTACATACTGCACACTACATACTGCATACTACATACTACATACTACACACTGCATACTACATACTACATACTACACACTGCATACTACATACTACATACTGCATACTACATACTACATACTACACACTGCATACTACATACTGCATACTACATACTACATACTACACACTGCATACTACATACTGCATACTGCATACTACATACTACATACTGCATACTGCATACTACATACTACATGCTGCATACTGCATACTGCATACTACATACTACATACTGCATACTGCATACTGCATACTACATACTGCATACTGCATACTGCATACTACATAATACATACTGCATACTACATACTGCATACTGCATACTGCATACTACATACTGCATACTCATCGATCAGACAGTATGCAGAGCGTTTACCCACAATGCATTTTGCTCCTGCCCGAGCCGAAATCAGCCGGCCTGAAGCTGATTTCTCTTAAGCTCTAAACTCTGTAAACTTTAGCAACATTTGAAACATTTTCAGGTGAGAAAGTAGTCGTTTAGATCCCCAACGTGTTGAAAACCTGACAAAATACCGGCTGTTTACAATCTTACTAACCCTTTCCTCAAGTTAGATGTTGAGTTTCTGCTGAAATGTGCGTTTGTTTTGGTTGACACAGAAGACACATAATGTAGCTGCTGTTTCTCACTCTTTGTAAGGTAAACATGCTTTCAGTATGAGGCCTCGTCTGCGTCTTCATTTCCCACCGTTGGTTCTGACATTTTTCATCTGTTTCTTTGTTTGTTTGCTACGACTTTAAACTGTAAAGCTAATGCTAATGCTAAAGCTAACCCGTCCCGCCGCTGAGATCGAGTACGGTCACGTGACCAGACTGCACGGCTGCGTCTGATTGGTGGAACACAGTCAGGTGGTAGAGCCTTTGGCGGAAGTCTCTCTCTGTCAGAATAAAACATTAAAATGAGGCGTACGCGGGGGGATAAAAATAATGAGGCGTAGAATACCAAAGAGGTAAGAAGAAAAGTAACCAGCTCATTGTAGCCTAATGTAGCGGAGTAAGGCTGTGTTCGAAACCGCATACTACATACTACATACTGCATACTACATACTACATACTGCATACTACATACTACATACTACATACTACATACTGCATACTGCATATTAAATACTACATACCGCATACTACATACTACATACTACATACTGCATACTACATACTACATACCGCATACTACATACTACATACTACATACTACATACTACATACTACATACTGCATACTACATACTACATACTGCATACTACATACTACATACTACATACTACATACTGCATACTGCATATTAAATACTACATACCGCATACTACATACTACATACTACATACTGCATACTACATACTACATACTACATGCTACATACTGCATACTGCATACTGCATACTACATACTACATACTACATACTACATACTGCATACTGCATACTGCATATTAAATACTACATACCGCATACTACATACTACATGCTACATACTGCATACTACATACTACATATTGCATACTGCATACTACATACTACATACTACATACTACATACTTCCATACTTCCATACTGCATACTACATACTGCATACTGCATACTACATACTACATACTACATACTGCATACTACATACTGCATACTACATACTACATACTGCATACTACATACTGCATACTACATACTACATACTACACACTGCATACTACATACTGCATACTGCATACTACATACTACATACTGCACACTACATACTGCACACTACATACTGCATACTACATACTACATACTACACACTGCATACTACATACTACATACTACACACTGCATACTACATACTACATACTGCATACTACATACTACATACTACACACTGCATACTACATACTGCATACTACATACTACATACTACACACTGCATACTACATACTGCATACTGCATACTACATACTACATACTGCATACTGCATACTACATACTACATGCTGCATACTGCATACTGCATACTACATACTACATACTGCATACTGCATACTACATACTGCATACTGCATACTGCATACTACATAATACATACTGCATACTACATACTGCATACTGCATACTGCATACTACATACTGCATACTCATCGATCAGACAGTATGCAGAGCGTTTACCCACAATGCATTTTGCTCCTGCCCGAGCCGAAATCAGCCGGCCTGAAGCTGATTTCTCTTAAGCTCTAAACTCTGTAAACTTTAGCAACATTTGAAACATTTTCAGGTGAGAAAGTAGTCGTTTAGATCCCCAACGTGTTGAAAACCTGACAAAATACCGGCTGTTTACAATCTTACTAACCCTTTCCTCAAGTTAGATGTTGAGTTTCTGCTGAAATGTGCGTTTGTTTTGGTTGACACAGAAGACACATAATGTAGCTGCTGTTTCTCACTCTTTGTAAGGTAAACATGCTTTCAGTATGAGGCCTCGTCTGCGTCTTCATTTCCCACCGTTGGTTCTGACATTTTTCATCTGTTTCTTTGTTTGTTTGCTACGACTTTAAACTGTAAAGCTAATGCTAATGCTAAAGCTAACCCGTCCCGCCGCTGAGATCGAGTACGGTCACGTGACCAGACTGCACGGCTGCGTCTGATTGGTGGAACACAGTCAGGTGGTAGAGCCTTTGGCGGAAGTCTCTCTCTCTGTCAGAATAAAACATTAAAATGAGGCGTACGCGGGGGGATAAAAATAATGAGGCGTAGAATACCAAAGAGGTAAGAAGAAAAGTAACCAGCTCATTGTAGCCTAATGTAGCGGAGTAAGGCTGTGTTCGAAACCGCATACTACATACTACATACTGCATACTACATACTACATACTGCATACTACATACTACATACTACATACTACATACTGCATACTGCATATTAAATACTACATACCGCATACTACATACTACATACTACATACTGCATACTACATACTACATACCGCATACTACATACTACATACTACATACTGCATACTACATACTACATACTGCATACTACATACTACATACTGCATACTACATACTACATACTGCATACTGCATACTACATACTACATACTGCATACTACATACTACATACTGCATACTGCATATTAAATACTACATACCGCATACTACATACTACATGCTACATACTGCATACTGCATACTGCATACTGCATACTACATACTACATACTACATACTACATACTGCATACTGCATATTAAATACTACATACCGCATACTACATACTACATGCTACATACTGCATACTACATACTACATATTGCATCCTGCATACTACATACTACATACTACATACTGCATACTGCATACTGCATACTACATACTACATGCTACATACTGCATACTACATACTACATATTGCATCCTGCATACTACATACTACATACTACATACTACATACTGCATACTGCATATTAAATACTACATACCGCATACTACATACTACATGCTACATACTGCATACTGCATACTGCATACTGCATACTACATACTACATACTACATACTACATACTGCATACTGCATATTAAATACTACATACCGCATACTACATACTACATGCTACATACTGCATACTACATACTACATATTGCATCCTGCATACTACATACTACATACTACATACTGCATACTGCATACTGCATACTACATGCTACATACTGCATACTACATACTACATATTGCATCCTGCATACTACATACTACATACTACATACTGCATACTGCATACTGCATACTACATACTACATACTGCATACTACATACTGCATACTACATACTACATACTGCATACTACATACTGCATACTGCACACTACATACTACATACTACACACTGCATACTACATACTGCATACTGCATACTACATACTACATACTGCACACTACATACTGCATACTACATACTGCACACTACATACTGCATACTACATACTACATACTACACACTGCATACTACATACTACATACTACACACTGCATACTACATACTACATACTGCATACTACATACTACATACTGCATACTACATACTGCATACTACATACTACATACTACACACTGCATACTACATACTGCATACTGCATACTACATACTACATACTGCATACTGCATACTACATACTACATACTGCATACTGCATACTGCATACTACATACTACATACTGCATACTGCATACTGCATACTACATACTGCATACTGCATACTACATAATACATACTGCATACTACATACTACATACTACATACTACATACTACATACTACATACTACATACTCATCGATCAGACAGTATGCAGAGCGTTTACCCACAATGCATTTTGCTCCTGCCCGAGCCGAAATCAGCCGGCCTGAAGCTGATTTCTCTTAAGCTCTAAACTCTGTAAACTTTAGCAACATTTGAAACATTTTCAGGTGAGAAAGTAGTCGTTTAGATCCCCAACGTGTTGAAAACCTGACAAAATACCGGCTGTTTACAATCTTGTTCCCACGAATTTGGCGCTACTAAAGCTAGCCGCAGTGAGCAACGCACTTCCGGTTATTTTCACAAAATAAAATACCCGTTGCCTTTTATCATAGGGAAAGCCATTACCATACAATTGGTGCTTTTGTTTTGAAAACAGGAAGTGAACCTACCCTCGTTGTAGCTAGCTTGAAACTGCCGTTTTGACAGGAAATGACAATCGGCGACGTCACGTTACGTTGCATCTTGGGTAGTTTGAGTATGAGTAGTAACCTCATTATGCATACCCAACATTTCAGAGAATCTAGTATGCATCCGGGAACTTCTCGCTTACTCAAACTCGCTTACTAACTCAGAAAGTTAGTAGGAGAAGTATGCGGTTTCGAACACAGCCTAAGAGGACAGTTTCTTCTTCAAAAAACTACTCAAGTAAAAGTAAAAAGTATAGAGATTTAAAACTACTCCTTGAAGTATAATTTTTTCAAAAACTTACTCAAGTAAATGTAACTCGTTACTACACACCTCTGTATATATATGTTTATGAACCTAAAGATTCTGTTTTACCTACATGCTCACACTGTAAGACGAGCCTCTAAAATCAGTTAAAAGGAGTCATTTTCTAACAGGTTCCAGTATTATAGCACATATTTATGAGTGCCCCCCCCCCCCTGACTGTGACTCTGTAACATGAACACACATCAGGGCAGATGTGATCCCGGCTTTAACAGAACATTTAATATTTATGTGTAAAAATACCTTCAGAAAAAGTTCTTTATTGACTTGCAGATTGAGTTTGATGCTCTGAGTAAACGGAGCTTTCCATCAAAGTGTGACCGGCTCGCCTCCATGAATGTTAATGTTGGTATTGATTATGTATTAGCCCGGCTCAGCTTCTCATAATTATGTTCATATGGTGGAAGCTGCAGGTTTCAGCAGCCGCTTTGGTCCGTCAGCTGAAGCAGGACAAGTGGGGGGGTTGTTCTCTGACAGTGGGGGCAGGTGGGGGGGTTGTTCTCTGACAGTTGGGGCAGGTGGGGGGGTATTTCTCTGACAGGTGGGGGGTATTTCTGCCGGCCCAGCGCCAGCAGCAGGGTTCACTGCACAGGGTTCCCGGGCCGGTTTCCTGCAGCCTGGGATCAGATTCAGGGCTTTGATTCTTCGGGCTGCCGCAGATGATGAAGTTAGTGGAACGCTCAAAGTTACAGCTCAATTAAGGTCTCCGCAGGCCGTGATGAAATAACACATGTTTTTATTTAGAGGGAAATTACACGTCTGACCTGCGGTGAGATGCAGGCGGAGATATTACACCTTAGATTAAATGAACGAAGGAGACACAGAAATAAACACGAATAAGATGGAGATAAATAAATGGATGTTTGCGCAGATCTCTCATACAGATGAAGGCCGGCTGCTGTCATTATTATGCAGATAATTCAGTTTTTTATGGTCCAGCGCTCCTCAGTCACACGTCACAAACGCTCCTTAATCACAGATCAGGAGAAAAGTCTGTAAAACAGCTCCATAAACGTGTTTATTCCTGTTTTATCTGCATTAAATCTTTATTTTTATGACCAGCTGAAAACATTTTGAGAGAAAAAACAAGAAACCAGTCGACCTCTGGCCCCGCCCCCTTAACCACGGGGGAAAAGAACTGGGGGGGGAAACATTTAATGGATTTGTGTTTTTAATTGTTAATTGCTTCAGATGGTGGGTTAGGGTTAGCATTGGTTGGGGTTAGGGTTAGCATGCAGGTTTAGGTATTAGGAGTTTATAACTCAATGGCTCCCCTTCTACGTGACTTTTCAGTTCAGACTCCTGTTCGGTCACCATGGAGTTTGGAGTAGGTGCCAGGGGGGTGCACTGTCCTCAGGACCCGGCTGATGGCTGCTGCGTGTACTGGAATGGTCTTGGAGTAACTCAGGAGGCCGTGGGAAACTCTGTGTGATCTGAGTTGTGTTTCAAGTGGGTGTAATAGACACAGGGTCCATACAGGTGTGTGTTATGTGCTGCAAAAGAAGGGAGAGCAGAAGAGAAAATATTACATTTTATTAAAAATATTAAAAATGAATGTTAATTTTTCAAAATGTGGATTGTACATTCCGACTTATGGTTAGGCGTGCAGTCCTGTGACAAAGCCTGGTCCTGTTACTTTAGAGTTAGAGTTTAGTGAAAGGGAAAGGTTATATGGCATATGTTAGGCAGATGTTAGGCAGATGTTAGGTAGGTGTTAGGCAGGTGTTAGGTAGATGTTAAGCAGGTGTTAGGCAGATGTTACGTAGATGTTAGATACAGGTTAGGTAGATGTTAGGCTGATGTTAGGCAGATGTTAGGCAGGTGTTAGATAGATGTTAGACACATGTTAGGTAGATGTTAGGCAGATGTTAGGCAGGTGTTAGGCAGGTGTTAGGTAGATGTTAGGTAGGTGTTAGGCAGATGTTAGGTAGATGTTAGGCAGGTGTTAGGCAGATGTTAGGTAGATGTTAGGCAGATGTTAGGTAGATGTTAGGCAGGTGTTAGGCAGGTGTTAGGCAGGTGTTAGGCAGGTGTTAGGCAGATGTTAAGTAGATGTTAGGCAGGTGTTAGGCAGATGTTAGGTAGATGTTAGGCAGGTGTTAGGCAGATGTTAGGTAGATGTTAGGCAGATGTTAGGTAGATGTTAGGCAGGTGTTAGGCAGATGTTAGGTACATGTTAGGCAGGTGTTTGGCAGATGTTAGGCAGGTGTTAGGCAGATGTTAGGTAGATGTTAGGCAGGTGTTAGGAAGATGTTAGGTAGATGTTAGGTAGATGTTAGGCAAATGTTAGGTAGATGTTAGGTAGATGTTAGGTAGATGTTAGGCAGATGTTAGGTAGATGTTAGGTAGATGTTAAGCAGGTGTTAGGCAGATGTTCGGTACATGTTAGGCAGGTGTTACGTAGATGTTAGGTACAGGTTAGGTAGATGTTAGGCAGATGTTAGGCAGATGTTAGGCAGGTGTTAGGCAGGTGTTAGGTAGATGTTAGGTAGATGTTAGGCAGATGTTAGGCAGGTGTTAGGCAGATGTTAGGTACATGTTAGGTAGATGTTAGGCAGGTGTTAGGCAGATGTTAGGCAGGTGTTAGGCAGATGTTAGGTAGATGTTAGGCAGGTGTTAGGAAGATGTTAGGTAGATGTTAGGTAGATGTTAGGCAGGTGTTTGGCAGATGTTAGGCAGGTGTTAGGCAGATGTTAGGTAGATGTTAGGCAGGTGTTAGGAAGATGTTAGGTAGATGTTAGGTAGATGTTAGGCAAATGTTAGGTAGATGTTAGGTAGATGTTAGGCAGATGTTAGGTAGATGTTAGGTAGATGTTAAGCAGGTGTTAGGCAGATGTTCGGTACATGTTAGGCAGGTGTTACGTAGATGTTAGGTACAGGTTAGGTAGATGTTAGGCAGATGTTAGGCAGATGTTAGGCAGGTGTTAGGCAGGTGTTAGGTAGATGTTAGGTAGATGTTAGGCAGATGTTAGGCAGGTGTTAGGCAGGTGTTAGGTAGATGTTAGGTAGATGTTAGGCAGATGTTAGGCAGGTGTTAGGCAGGTGTTAGGTACATGTTAGGCAGATGTTAGGTAGATGTTAGGCAGATGTTAGGCAGGTGTTAGGCAGGTGTTAGGCAGATGTTAGGTACATGTTAGGCAGATGTTAGGCAGGTGTTCGGCAGATGTTAGGTACATGTTAGGCAGGTGTTAGGTAGATGTTAAGCAGGTGTTAGGCAGATGTTCGGTACATGTTAGGCAGGTGTTACGTAGATGTTAGGTACAGGTTAGGTAGATGTTAGGCAGATGTTAGGCAGGTGTTAGATAGATGTTAGACAGATGTTAGGTAGATGTTAGGCAGGTGTTAGGCAGGTGTTAGGCAGGTGTTAGGTAGATGTTAGGCAGATGTTAGGCAGATGTTAGGCAGGTGTTAGGCAGGTGTTAGGCAGATGTTAGGTAGGTGTTAGGTAGGTGTTAGGTACATGTTAGGTAGATGTTAGGCAGGTGTTAGGTAGATGTCAGGTAGGTGTTAGGTACATGTTAGGTAGATGTTAGGCAGGTGTTAGGCAGATGTTAGGTAGGTGTTAGGCAGGTGTTAGGTAGGTGTTAGGTAGGTGTTAAGCAGATGTTAGGCAGATGTTAGGCAGGTGTTAGGCAGGTGTTAGGCAGGTGTTAGGCAGATGTTAGGTACATGTTAGGTACATGTTAGGCAGATGTTAGGTAGATGTTAGACAGATGTTAGGCAGATGTTAGGCAGGTGTTAGGCAGGTGTTAGGTAGATGTTAGGCAGGTGTTAGGTAGATGTTAGGTAGATGTTAGGTAGATGTTAGGCAGATGTTAGGTAGGTGTTAGATAGATGTTAGACAGATGTTAGGTAGATGTTAGGCAGATGTTAGGCAGATGTTAGGCAGGTGTTAGACAGATGTTAGGCAGATGTTAGGCAGGTGTTAGACAGATGTTAGGTAGATGTTAGGAAGATGTTAGGTACAAGTTAGGCAGATGTTAGGCTGATGTTAGGCAGGTGTTAGGCACATCTTAGGCAGATGTTAGGTAGATGTTAGGCAGGCGTTAGGTAGATGTTAGGTACAGGTTAGGTACAGGTTAGGTAGATGTTAGGCAGGTGTTAGGCAGATGTTAGGCAGGTGTTAGATAGATGTTAGGTAGATGTTAGGCAGGTGTTAGGTAGATGTTAGGCAGATGTTAGGCAGATGTTAGGCATGTGTTAGGTAGATGTTAGGTACAGGTTAGGTAGATGTTAGGCAGATGTTAGGTAGATGTTAGGCAGGTGTTAGGTAGATGTTAGGAAGATGTTAGGTACAGGTTAGGTAGATGTTAGGCAGATGTTAGGCAGGTGTTAGGCAGATGTTAGGTACATGTTAGGTACATGTTAGGTAGATGTTAGGCAGATGTTAGGCAGGTGTTTGGCAGATTTTAGGCAGATGTTAGGCAGGTGTTAGGTAGATGTTAGGCAGGTGTTAGGCAGGTGTTAGGCAGATGTTAGGTACATGTTAGGTACATGTTAGGTAGATGTTAGGCAGATGTTAGGCAGGTGTTTGGCAGATTTTAGGCAGATGTTAGGCAGGTGTTAGGTAGATGTTAGGCAGGTGTTAGGCAGGTGTTAGGCAGGTGTTAGGTAGATGTTAGGCAGATGTTAGGCAGATGTTAGGCAGATGTTAGGCAGGTGTTAGGTAGGTGTTAGGTAGGTGTTAGGTAGATGTTAGGCAGATGTTAGGTAGGTATTTGGCAGATGTTAGGCAGATGTTAGGTGGATGTTAGGCAGGTGTTAGGCAGATTTTAGGCAGATGTTAGGTAGGTGTTAGGCAGATGTGAAGTAGATGTTAGGCAGATGTTCGGTACATGTTAGGTAGATGTTAGGCAGGTGTTAGGTAGATGTTAGGCAGATGTTAGGTAGATGTTAGGAAGATGTTAGGTACAGGTTAGGTAGATGTTAGGCAGATGTTAGGCAGGTGTTAGGCAGATGTTAGGTACATGTTAGGTAGATGTTAGGCAGATGTTAGGCAGGTGTTCGGTAGATTTTAGGCAGATGTTAGGCGGGTGTTAGGCAGATGTTAGGTAGATGTTAGACAGATGTTAGGCAGATGTTAGGTAGGTGTTAGGCAGATTTTTGACAGATGTCAGGTAGGTGTTAGGTAGATGTTAGGCAGATGTTAGCTAGGTGTTAGGCAGATGTTAGGCAGGTGTTAGGTAGGTGTTAGGCAGATGTTAGGTAGATGTTAGGCAGGTGTTAGGCAGATTTTAGGCAGATGTTAGGTAGGTGTTAGGTAGATGTTAGGCAGATGTGAAGTAGATGTTAGGCAGATGTTAGGTAGGTGTTACGCAGGTGTTTGGTAGATGTTAGGCAGATGTTAGGCAGGTGTTAGGCAGATGTTAGGCAGGTGTTAGGTAGGTGTTAGGCAGATGTTAGGTAGATGTTAGGCAGGTGTTAGGTAGGTGTTAGGTAGATGTTAGGCAGATGTTAGGTAGGTGTTAGGCAGATGTTAGGCAGGTGTTAGGTAGGTGTTAGGCAGATGTTAGGTAGATGTTAGGCAGGTGTTAGGTAGGCATTAGGCAGATGTTAGGTAGATGTTAGGTAGATGTTAGGCAGATGTTAGGCAGGTGTAAGGCAGATGTTAGGCAGATGTTAGGCAGGTGTTAGGCACATGTTAGGTAGATGTTAGGCAGGTGTTAGGTAGGCATTAGGCAGATGTTAGGTAGATGTTAGGTAGATGTTAGGCAGATGTTAGGCAGATGTTAGGCAGGTGTTAGGCACATGTTAGGTAGATGTTAGGCAGGTGTTAGGTAGGCATTAGGCAGATGTTAGGTAGATGTTAGGTAGATGTTAGGCAGATGTTAGGTAGGCATTAGGCAGATGTTAGGTAGATGTTAGGCAGGTGTTAGGTAGGCATTAGGCAGATGTTAGGTAGATGTTAGGTAGATGTTAGGCAGATGTTAGGCAGATGTTAGGTAGGTGTTAGGCAGATGTTAGGCAGGTGTTAGGCAGATTTTAGGCAGATGTTAGGTAGGTGTTAGGTTGATGTTAGGCAGATGTGAAGTAGATGTTAGGCAGATGTTAGGTAGGTGTTAGGTAGATGTTAGGCAGGTGTTAGGTAGATGTTAGGCAGATGTTAGGTAGATGTTAGGCAGATGTTAGGCAGATGTTAGGCAGAGGAAAGGTAAATACCCATGGATAGACTAACAAAGTATTCTTTGAGGTTTGCACTGCTGGGTTCAGTTTTTCCTCTATGATCATCGGACCCTTTTGCAGTAGGTTCCATTGACATTAACTTTTGGTGTAACATCTGGTTAACATCTGGTCTGTATCACCAGTGAGCAGACTGTGTTTGTCTTGCCAGCACGGTGAGTACCCAGCGGCAGAAACGCATGTACCTGATGGTGGAAACTGTTCAACAACTCTTCAGTCTCCACATGCAAACACACATTCTCCTCCACCAGCTTAGCTCCATCAGGGATCAGCTCAAAGTGATTGTTTAGAGGACTAAGGAGTTCTCAGGTGCTAATCTATGTGAAGCTTTGAAAACAAATGGATTAACTTTAAAGTGGGTGTCTCAGCACAGTTAGAAACAGACTGAACAAGTACGGCTTGCTTGGAAGGCTGCAGGAGAAAGCCTCTTCTCTCTAAAAAGAACATGGCAGCACAGCTTAGGTTTGCAAAGCTGCATCTGAACAAACCACAAGTCTTCTGGAACATTGTCCTTTGGACAGAGCAGACCAAAGTGGAGATGTTTGCTCATAATGCACAGCAGCATGTTTTGAGGAAACCAAACACAGCATATCAGCACAAACACCTCACACCAGCTGTCAAGCACGGTGGTGGAGGGCTGATGATCTGGGCTGGTTCTGCAGCCACAGGACCTGGGCACCTCGCAGCCATTGAGTCCACCATGAACTCCTCTGGATACCAAAGTGTTCCAGAGTCAGATGTGAGTCCCTAACCCTCTGACACGGCGGCGCTGCTCAGACCACCGGCAGCGATCAGATAAGTGGAGCTGTTCTGGATCAGGGTGGCACTCAGAGCTCCGACACTGTTTCTGTTTCTGTTCTCGTGTTTGTTTTTGCTCCAGATGACAGAGAGCAGCTGGAGGTGGCGCTGCCCCCTCCATCTCTTATGGAAATCAAATGTTACAGTGGTGGGGGGAAGGGCAGATATGTTCGCTGAGATCTTCACAAGTACAAACATGTGTTTGTGTTTCTGCAGACCAATCAGTGTCAGAGCAACAAACAGTCACTGTCAGAGTCCTGCAGCCCAGGAGGCTGACGTGGTCCATGACCCCCCCACACCAACGTCTGAGCGATGACAGTGTGTCCGCCCTCTGAGGACGTCACCTGTTTCGTCTCAGCTTCTTACGCACTTATTTATTCCCTAAATTATCTTTGTTTCCTAACTTATCTTCCCATTTGTCTCGGTACCTGACTTACCGCACTTACTCTGCAATAGTTCTGCTCTTAGCTGTTTGGTTTTGGAAGGAAATGCACTTCTGATTTCTTGTGACCTGAAGTTCTTTTGCCTACCGATGTGGAACACACTGATTGTAAGTTGCTTTGGATAAAAGCGTCTGCAGAATGACCCTAATGTGATGTAAATGTAACGTAATGCAGGTGTGTCAGCAGCCTGAACAGTTTGTTGAAGTCTTTGGACATCTTTGCTGCTTCTTTCTGCTGAACAGGGTTGGGGTGAGACAGAACCCTGAAGCTGAGCTTCTGTCCACACAGATGTTGATATTTTCCTGAAACATCTTTCGTAAAATAACAGTTAAAATGGCCCTGATAGCTGCAGCGTTAAACTGCCATTATGTCACACACACACACACACACACACACACACACACACACACACACACACACACACACACACACACTCACACACACACACACTC
This sequence comes from Odontesthes bonariensis, assembly GCF_027942865.1. Classification (NCBI taxonomy): domain Eukaryota; kingdom Metazoa; phylum Chordata; class Actinopteri; order Atheriniformes; family Atherinopsidae; genus Odontesthes; species Odontesthes bonariensis. The sequence continues at coordinate 649,468 of NC_134522.1, read as the reverse complement.
ACACACATGCACGCGCACACATGCACGCGCACACATGAACACACACACACACACACAGACGCACACACACACACACAACTGCAACCTGAGGAACTTCTCTAACTGGTGAAACATGGGGACAGACATTCTTTGATGAAATAAAGGCATAATTTTAATCCACCATTTTTTTCAGGAACCCTGGGATCCCAAAAATCTACTTTAATATAAAAAATTCCCAAATTTAGAAATGAACCGCTGATCCGATTTTCCATTCTGGTGGGGACTCATTTTCTGCTACCGCGAACCACCAGCAGGGGGTGGTGTTTTACGCTTGCATTGAACATTTTTAGATGTACTTCTAGAAAACTCTCCAGGTCTCCAAGTATATTTTCACCTCTTCTTTTGATTTCAAAAGTTATAAAGTAATAATTGTTTAAGATTATCCAAAGTTCTTCATTATTATGACACCATTTCAGATTTCAGATTCTGATGCTACAATATTTATGAACATCTTTCACAAGTTTTACCAGTATCATTCTTAACATTATCTAAACTCAATGGTGTCTCCATTCAATTTATTTCACCAGTTGCCGGGGGTATTTTCATAAAGTAATCCCCACTACAGATGCTGGGTTTGAACAGTAAAACTGTTACTTGTCATAACTTGACATATAATTTTGAAACCAACAGTCTAATTTGAAACTGATAGTGTCAGGCCATGTAACATATTCACAAACTTCTACATGTGTAACCGGTATGAAACCTCTGCGTTGTGTATGAATGGAGACCACACCGCTGCTCCTTCGAAGGTCTTTATTTTCCTCAACCTCACCGAACATCAGAAAAAAGAGGAAGAGTTTATACTGGGGCTGTGTTCCAAACCGCATACTTCTCCTACTTCTCCTACTACTCCTACTAATTTTCTGAGTTAGTATGCGAGTTTGAGTAAGCAGAAGTTCCCGGATGCATACTAGATTCTCCTAAATGTTGGGTATGCATCATAAGGTTACTACTCATACTCAAACTACCCAAGATGCAACGTGACGTCGCCGATCGTCATTTCCTGTCAAAACGGCAGTTTCGAGCTAGCTACAACGAGGGTAGGTTCACTTCCTGTTTTCAAAACAAAAGCACCAATTGTATCGTAATGGCTTTCCCTATGATAAAAGGCAACAGGTATTTTATTTTGTGAAAATAACCGGAAGTGCGTTAGCTCACTGCGGCTAGCTTTAGTAGCGCCGAATTCGTGGGAACAAAATTGTAAACAGCCGGTATTTTGTCAGGTTTTCAACACGTTGGGGATCTAAACGACTACTTTCTCACCTGAAAATGTTTCAAATGTTGCTAAAGTTTACAGAGTTTAGAGCTTAAGAGAAATCAGCTTCAGGCCGGCAGATTTCGGCTCGGGCAGGAGCGCAATGCATTGTGGGTAAACGCTCTGCATACTGTCTGATCGATGAGTATGCAGTATGTAGTATGAAAGTATGTAGTATATAGTATGCAGTATGCAGTATCTAGTATATAATATGTAAGTATGTAGTATGGAAGTATGCAGTATGTAGTATGTAGTATGGAAGTATGCAGTATGTAGTATGTAGTATGTCGTATGCAGTATGCAGTATGTAGTATGTAATATGTAAGTATGTACTATGGAAGTATGCAGTATGTAGTATGTAGTATGCAGTATGCAGTATGTAGTATGCAGTATGTAGTATGTAATATGGAAGTATGTAGTATGGAAGTATGCAGTATGTAGTATGCAGTATGTAGTATGTAATATGGAAGTATGTAGTATGGAAGTATGCAGTATGTAGTATGTAGTATGCAGTATGTAATATGGAAGTATGTAGTATGCAGTATGTAGTATGTAATATGTAAGTATGTAGTATGGAAGTATGCAGTATGTAGTATGTAGTATGCAGTATGTAATATGGAAGTATGTAGTATGCAGTATGTAGTATGTAATATGTAAGTATGTAGTATGGAAGTATGAAGTATGTAGTATGCAGTATGTAGTATGCAGTATGTAGTATGTAATATGTAAGTATGTAGTATGGAAGTATGCAGTATGTAGTATGTAGTATGCAGTATGTAATATGGAAGTATGTAGTATGGAAGTATGCAGTATGTAGTATGCAGTATCTAGTATGCCGTATGCAGTATGTAGTATGTAATATGTAGTATGGAAGTATGTAACATGCAGTATGCAGTATGTAGTGTGCGGTTTCGAACACAGCCACTGTTTTATGGTACCTAATGGGGTTGTACCTGTGGGGACCAGAGTTCGGGTCCTCACGGGTAAGTGTCCAGTTAGGTCAAGGTCCCCATGAAGTTGTTAAACACACACACACACACACACACACACACACACACACACACACACACACACACACACAGCTGCAGCAGCTTTAACGCTTTGAGACGTTTGTCCTGCAGCTCCCTCTCTCGTCAGATAATCACAGAGCTCCTAATCACTGCATCCTAATGAGACGGATCAGGGGGCTCCGCGGGGTTTAAGCCACTCGTCTCTGTGTTCCAGAGGCCGCCACAGAGGCCGCCACAGAGGACGCCACAGAGGACGCCACAGAGGACGCCACAGAGGACGCCACAGAGGCCGTTTGCATCTGTATTGATGCTTTCCAGCCCAGCCTGCTTTGTGACAGCAGCTCTTCTGACTGGATACACAAACATGAAGAATGTGAGTGTTACCGAGCACAAACTCATCCGTCCCAAACGTGGTGAGGACTCTGTGGGGGCTTCAGCCTGCAACCCGATACACTGACTTCAGCAACAATTGGATTTTCAGAGTATCAGAGCTCAGCTCCACAAAGCAGCCCAGGCCTGTTCAGCAGCAGAAACTTTATCCCAGAGTCTCCCGCTGGAATTCCTCTGCTGACTTAATGCAACAGAAACAGGATGGATTCGGGGATATTTCATAAATCTTCCTTCTCTTTCACTGCAGAGGAAATTAAAGCTAATAGAGGTGAAAACATGCTTTTCCAGCTCCTCCTTCTCTCAGAATGCAGCATGCCTGGAAAGTTAAGACCTAATTAGTGAGGTGGATTCCTGCTGATCCCTGCGGCTGGGTGGATGTGTATTCTGCTGCAGGTGTAAACAGGGGCAGCCCAGACCTTAGATCAGGTCTGCTGGGGCTGGAGGGAGAAAGATCTTTGTCAGATTCAGTAAATGTTCTGCAGGATGGCAGGTAGATGAAAGGTCAGAGGTTACTGTTAAATCTCAGAGCTGCAACACGTCCCAGAAAAGTCAGGACAGAGAACCTTCTCCCGCTCTGTGAGCAGCTTTAAAGTGAATATCTGCAGATGTTTCCATGGTAACAGCTGCAGAGATTCACTGAAACATGTTCCAACATGAACATAAACCCAGAAGTCTCACCGTTCCGTCACCCTTTGCATCTACCTGGTGAGCCTCACCGTTCCTTCACCCTTTGCCTCTACCCGGTGAGCCTCACCGTTCCGTCACCCTTTGCCTCTACCCGGTGAGCCTCACCGTTCCTTCACCCTTTGCCTCTACCTGGTGAGCCTCACCGTTCCTTCACCCTTTGCCTCTACCCGGTGAGCCTCACCGTTCCGTCACCCTTTGCCTCTACCCGGTGAGCCTCACCGTTCCTTCACCCTTTGCCTCTACCTGGTGAGCCTCACCGTTCCTTCACCCTTTGCCTCTACCCGGTGAGCCTCACCGTTCCTTCACCCTTTGCATCTACCTGGTGAGCCTCACCGTTCCTTCACCCTTTGCCTCTACCCGGTGAGCCTCACCGTTCCGTCACCCTTTGCCTCTACCCGGTGAGCCTCACCGTTCCTTCACCCTTTGCCTCTACCTGGTGAGCCTCACCGTTCCTTCACCCTTTGCTTCTACCCGGTGAGCCTCACCGTTCCTTCACCCTTTGCCTCTACCCGGTGAGCCTCACCGTTCCTTCACCCTTTGCATCTACCCGGTGAGCCTCACCGTTCCGTCACCCTTTGCATCTACCTGGTGAGCCTCACCGTTCCTTCACCCTTTGCCTCTACCCGGTGAGCCTCGCCGTTCCGTCACCCTTTGCATCTACCCGGTGAGCCTCACCGTTCCTTCACCCTTTGCCTCTACCCGGTGAGCCTCGCCGTTCCTTCACCCTTTGCCTCTACCCGGTGAGCCTCACCGTTCCTTCACCCTTTACATCTACCCGGTGAGCCTCACCGTTCCTTCACCCTTTGCCTCTACCCGGTGAGCCTCACCGTTCCTTCACCCTTTGCATCTACCCGGTGAGCCTCACCGTTCCTTCACCCTTTGCCTCTACCCGGTGAGCCTCACCGTTCCTTCACCCTTTGCCTCTACCCGGTGAGCCTCACCGTTCCGTCACCCTTTGCCTCTACCCGGTGAGCCTCACCGTTCCGTCACCCTTTGCATCTACCCGGTGAGCCTCGCCGTTCCTTCACCCTTTGCCTCTACCCGGTGAGCCTCACCGTTCCTTCACCCTTTGCCTCTACCCGGTGAGCCTCACCGTTCCTTCACCCTTTGCCTCTACCCGGTGAGCCTCACCGTTCCTTCACCCTTTGCCTCTACCCGGTGAGCCTCGCCGTTCCTTCACCCTTTGCCTCTACCCGGTGAGCCTCACCGTTCCTTCACCCTTTGCATCTACCCGGTGAGCCTCACCGTTCCTTCACCCTTTGCCTCTACCCGGTGAGCCTCACCGTTCCTTCACCCTTTGCCTCTACCCGGTGAGCCTCACCGTTCCGTCACCCTTTGCCTCTACCCGGTGAGCCTCACCGTTCCGTCACCCTTTGCATCTACCCGGTGAGCCTCGCCGTTCCTTCACCCTTTGCCTCTACCCGGTGAGCCTCACCGTTCCTTCACCCTTTGCCTCTACCCGGTGAGCCTCACCGTTCCTTCACCCTTTGCCTCTACCCGGTGAGCCTCACCGTTCCTTCACCCTTTGCCTCTACCCGGTGAGCCTCGCCGTTCCTTCACCCTTTGCCTCTACCCGGTGAGCCTCGCCGTTCCTTCACCCTTTGCATCTACCCGGTGAGCCTCACCGTTCCTTCACCCTTTGCCTCTACCCGGTGAGTTTCACCGTTCCTTCACCCTTTGCATCTACCCGGTGAGCCTCACCGTTCCTTCACCCTTTGCCTCTACCCGGTTATTCTCAGCCCTAAATGTTTCCTCCGGTCGGAGCTGAACTCTGTTTGCATTCTGCTGTTCTGCATTAGAGCTTCTGATTGAGACGGATGTGAGGCGGAGTCTGTGGTTTACAGTCGCTGCACATCTCTGTTGTTTCCTTTGTGAGTCCAAAGAAAAAAACTGATTCCAAGTCGTATTTATCTGCATATCTTCCAGATTTTTCCCATAAATGCACATTAAAACAGTATTGCATTAACCATAACCCGACCCAGCGAGCTGCTCGGAGGCTGAAATGCCCCCGTGCTTATTGAGTTACCCGCCCTGCGATACGCATCTGGGGCAGTTACGTGCCAATAACAACAGGCTGAGAGGCTCTAATTGAAGAGGCTGCAGTCAGGGGTGAGTAAAGGTTTTAAAGCATTACCAGGAACGCTTTATTTCTGCAGATACGCTCGCTGTGATGAAGCGTTCTGTCGATTTCAGGCATGAAGGGTTTCAGCTCCATCTGTGGGGTAATGGGAGGCCGGGGCAGAATCTGAGGCCGGGGCAGAGTCTGAGGCCAGGGCAGAGTCTGAGGCCGGGGCAGAGTCCGAGGTTGGGGCAGAGTCCGAGGCCCGGGGCAGAGTCCGAGGCCCGGGGCAGAGTCCGAGGCCGGGGCAGAGTCCGAGGCCAGGGCAGAGTCCGAGGCCGGGCAGAGTCTGAGGCCAGGGCAGAGTCTGAGGCCGGGGCAGAGTCTGAGGCCGGGCAGAGTCTGAGGCCCGGGGCAGAGTCCGAGGCCGGGGCAGAGTCCGAGGCCAGGGCAGAGTCCGAGGCCGGGCAGAGTCCGAGGCCGGGCAGAGTCCGAGGCCCGGGGCAGAGTCCGAGGCCGGGGCAGAGTCCGAGGTTGGGGCAGAGTCCGAGGCCCGGGGCAGAGTCCGAGGCCCGGGGCAGAGTCCGAGGCCGGGGCAGAGTCCGAGGCCAGGGCAGAGTCTGAGGCCGGGGCAGAGTCCGAGGCCAGGGCAGAGTCCGAGGCCGGGCAGAGTCTGAGGCCGGGGCAGAGTCCGAGGCCAGGGCAGAGTCCGAGGCCGGGGAAGAGTCCGAGGCCGGGGCAGAGTCCGAGGCCGGGCAGAGTCCGAGGCCGGGGCAGAGTCTGAGGCCGGGGCAGAGTCCGAGGCCGGGCAGAGTCTGAGGCCGGGGAAGAGTCCGAGGCCGGGGCAGAGTCCGAGGCCGGGCAGAGTCTGAGGCCGGGGAAGAGTCCGAGGCCGGGGCAGAGTCCGAGGCCGGGCAGAGTCTGAGGCCGGGGCAGAGTCCGAGGCCAGGGCAGAGTCCGAGGCCGGGGAAGAGTCCGAGGCCGGGGCAGAGTCCGAGGCCGGGCAGAGTCCGAGGCCGGGGCAGAGTCTGAGGCCGGGGCAGAGTCCGAGGTTGGGGCAGAGTCCGAGGCCGGGGCAGAGTCCGAGGCCGGGGCAGAGTCCGAGGCCGGGGCAGAGTCCGAGGCCCGGGGCAGAGTCCGAGGCCGGGGCAGAGTCCGAGGCCGGGGCAGAGTCCGAGGCCGGGGCAGAGTCTGAGACGGGGGCAGAGTCCGAGGCCGGGGAAGAGTCCGAGGCCGGGGCAGAGTCAGAGACCGGGGCAGAGTCCGAGGCCGGGGCAGAGTCTGAGGCCGGGGCAGAGTCCGAGGCCGGGGCAGAGTCCGAGGCCGGGGCAGAGTCCGAGGCCGGGGAAGAGTCCGAGGCCGGGGCAGAGTCCGAGGCCGGGGCAGAGTCAGAGGCCGGGGCAGAGTCCGAGGCCGGGGAAGAGTCTGAGGCCGGGGCAGAGTCCGAGGCCGGGGAACAATCCGAGGCCGGGGCAGAGTCCGAGGCCGGGCAGAGTCCGAGGCCGGGGAAGAGTCCGAGGCCGGGGCAGAGTCCGAGGCCGGGGCAGAGTCCGAGGCCGGGGAAGAGTCCGAGGCCGGGGCAGAGTCCGAGGCCGGGGCAGAGTCTGAGGCCGGGCAGAGTCCGAGGCCGGGGCAGAGTCCGAGGCCGGGGCAGAGTCCGAGGCCGGGGCAGAGTCTGAGGCCGGGGCAGAGTCCGAGGCCGGGGAAGAGTCCGAGGCCGGGGCAGAGTCCGAGGCCGGGGCAGAGTCCGAGGCCGGGGCAGAGTCCGAGACGGGGGCAGAGTCCGAGGCCGGGGAAGAGTCCGAGGCCGGGGCAGAGTCAGAGACCGGGGCAGAGTCCGAGGCCGGGGAAGAGTCCGAGGCCGGGGCAGAGTCCGAGGCCGGGGCAGAGTCCGAGGCCGGGGCAGAGTCCGAGGCCGGGGCAGAGTCCGAGGCCGGGGAAGAGTCCGAGGCCGGGGCAGAGTCCGAGGCCGGGGCAGAGTCCGAGGCCGGGGCAGAGTCCGAGGCCGGGGAAGAGTCCGAGGCCGGGGCAGAGTCCGAGGCCGGGGCAGAGTCCGAGGCCGGGGCAGAGTCCGAGGCCGGGGCAGGAAGGCTGCCCCTCCAGGGACCCTCCTCTGACAGTTTTCAGCTGCGGGGCTAATATGTATTTCCAGGATTACTGAATTATGAATATGACAAACGTCTGGAGGAATGTGCAGCCGGAGCTTTATGAGAGCAGCCTGGTCATCTCCACGCTCCAGTTACCCCTAATGAGGGTAATTACTACAAGGCTTAACTGTAATGCTGGATTTATTCTCAGGCTCCTGAATAACCTGCTGGCACGCTGCTCGGGCCCCCGGCCGGCCAACAAAGGCCACGGTGAGGCCGCTGAAGACGCCGCTCAGCTCGCCGCTCGGCCGGGGGTCCTCAGAGCGGGGGTCCTCAGAGCGGGGGTCCTCAGAGCGGCTGGCAGAGTGTGCGCCTGACGGAGGTTAATGCTCGGACACATAAAGATGGGATTAGGGCCCCGGCTTACACAAACCAGAGGAAAATTGAAAGTTTGGAGGGAAAAATGCGGCTAATTCCATTCTGTCATCGGTGGATATTAAAGTTTTTTAGCTGCTCTGTCAAATTATTTGTAAATCACAAAGGCAGCACTGTTAAAATCAGCTTTAATTTCCAGAGGTAAGAAGTGATCGGGGAGTTTAAGTGGGGCATTGTTTCACATCAATCCCCCCATAAGACCTCCAGCTTTTTGAGGGATTTACACGATTCTGCTTAACTTCTGCCGGTTCAGCGTGCACACAAGGTACAAGCCAAAGAAATGCAGTTAGCATCCAACCAGAAGTACAAAGGTGTGCATTTTATACATACAGAATAAATAATATGTACATAATATAGAATAGAAATAGAAAAAATAGTAATAGAAAAATACTTTATCTATCCCCCAATGGGGGAAATTCAATTCAATTCAATTCGTCAAGTAGCTCTAAATTTTTTTAAATATTTACAATGATTGAATTAACAACAATAAAACAACAATAATAATACTACTACTAACTAAATAATAATAAATGACTAAATGACAAAATAAATAAATAAAAATCAATCAATCAATTTGAGAAGAACTCTCAAAGTCAAATATACACAGAATATATACAGACTAAATATATACAATATATGTACTATATAAATAAGTATCTGAAGATTAATAAATTAGATGATTAAATATAAATAGTGCATATAAACATCGTTTGTGTTCACACTTTATGCTGGAACTCATGGAAACTGATAAACATGCAGAAAAACATCAGATATACGAGCACTGCCCCCCCGAACAGGACCTGGGGGCCCCTGCAGAGGGTGAGCCGGCCCTTTGGCACCTGTGCTGGATTAACGGGGAGCTCTGCCAGTAGCTGCGCAGAGTTAAGCTTTTAGATTGAGTTACAGAGGGGGGCGGGACCCTCGCAGGCCAGGTGCTGGCTGGGTACAAACCTCCCAGGTTTCAACAATCTGGTTCTGTTTCAGGGCTGAGCAGGGCTCCCCTTCCCCTGCTGGGGGGCCGGCAGAGGAAGCTGGGAATTACTGTGGACCGAGGCCTCCAGCTGCAGGACCGCGTCCAGCATTTCTGATCCACATTCTGGAGTTTAAAGCAGCGTGTGAGAGAAGGGAAAGTAACAGGGTACAGGGTCAGGTTCAGACAGATACAGGGTCAGGTTCAGACAGATACAGGGTCAGGTTCAGATAGATACAGGGTCAGGTTCAGATACAGGTTCAGATAGATACAGGGTCAGGTTCAGATAGATACAGGGTCAGGTTCAGATACAGGGTCAGGTTCAGATAGATACAGGGTCAGGTTCAGACAAATACAGGGTCAGGTTCAGATAGATACAGGGTCAGGTTCAGATAGATACAGGGTCAGGTTCAGATACAGGGTCAGGTTCAGACAGATACAGGGTCAGGTTCAGATACAGGGTCAGGTTCAGAAAGATACAGGGTCAGGTTCAGATAGATACAGGGTCAGGTTCAGATAGATACAGGGTCAGGTTCAGACAGATACAGGGTCAGGTTCAGATAGATACAGGGTCAGGTTCAGACAGATACAGGGTCAGGTTCAGACAGATACAGGGTCAGGTTCAGATAGATACAGGGTCAGGTTCAGACAGATACAGGGTCAGGTTCAGACAGATACAGGGTCAGGTTCAGATAGATACAGGGTCAGGTTCAGATACAGGGTCAGGTTCAGACAGATACAGGGTCAGGTTCAGATACAGGGTCAGGTTCAGAAAGATACAGGGTCAGGTTCAGATAGATACAGGGTCAGGTTCAGATAGATACAGGGTCAGGTTCAGACAGATACAGGGTCAGGTTCAGATAGATACAGGGTCAAGTTCAGATACAGGGTCAGGTTCAGATAGATACAGGGTCAGGTTCAGATACAGGGTCAGGTTCAGACAGATACAGGGTCAGGTTCAGATAGATACAGGGTCAGGTTCAGATACAGGGTCAGGTTCAGATAGATACAGGGTCAGGTTCAGATAGATACAGGGTCAGGTTCAGATAGATACAGGGTCAGGTTCAGATAGATACAGGGTCAGGTTCAGATAGATACAGGGTCAGGTTCAGATACAGGGTCAGGTTCAGACAGATACAGGGTCAGGTTCAGATACAGGGTCAGGTTCAGATAGATACAGGGTCAGGTTCAGACAGATACAGGGTCAGGTTCAGACAGATACAGGGTCAGGTTCAGATAGATACAGGGTCAGGTTCAGATAGATACAGGGTCAGGTTCAGATAGATACAGGGTCAGGTTCAGATAGATACAGGGTCAGGTTCAGATACAGGGTCAGGTTCAGACAGATACAGGGTCAGGTTCAGATACAGGGTCAGGTTCAGATAGATACAGGGTCAGGTTCAGACAGATACAGGGTCAGGTTCAGACAGATACAGGGTCAGGTTCAGATAGATACAGGGTCAGGTTCAGATACAGGGTCAGGTTCAGATACAGGTTCAGATAGATACAGGGTCAGGTTCAGATACAGGGTCAGGTTCAGATAGATACAGGGTCAGGTTCAGACAGATACAGGGTCAGGTTCAGACAGATACAGGGTCAGGTTCAGACAGATACAGGGTCAGGTTCAGACAGATACAGGGTCAGGTTCAGATAGATACAGGGTCAGGTTCAGATAGATACAGGGTCAGGTTCAGATACAGGGTCAGGTTCAGATACAGGGTCAGGTTCAGAGAGATACAGGGTCAGGTTCAGATAGATACAGGGTCAGGTTCAGACAGATACAGGGTCAGGTTCAGATAGATACAGGGTCAGGTTCAGATACAGGGTCAGGTTCAGACAGATACAGGGTCAGGTTCAGATACAGGTTCAGATAGATACAGGGTCAGGTTCAGATAGATACAGGGTCAGGTTCAGAGAGATACAGGGTCAGGTTCAGATAGATACAGGGTCAGGTTCAGATACAGGGTCAGGTTCAGACAGATACAGGGTCAGGTTCAGATAGATACAGGGTCAGGTTCAGACAGATACAGGGTCAGGTTCAGACAGATACAGGGTCAGGTTCAGACAGATACAGGGTCAGGTTCAGATACAGGGTCAGGTTCAGACAGATACAGGGTCAGGTTCAGATAGATACAGGGTCAGGTTCAGATACAGGGTCAGGTTCAGATACAGGGTCAGGTTCAGATAGATACAGGGTCAGGTTCAGATACAGGGTCAGGTTCAGATACAGGGTCAGGTTCAGATAGATACAGGGTCAGGTTCAGATACAGGGTCAGGTTCAGATAAGGGTCAGGTTCAGATACAGGGTCAGGTTCAGATAGATACAGGGTCAGGTTCAGATAGATACAGGGTCAGGTTCAGATAGATACAGGGTCAGGTTCAGATACAGGGTCAGGTTCAGACAGATACAGGGTCAGGTTCAGATACAGGGTCAGGTTCAGATAGATACAGGGTCAGGTTCAGATACAGGGTCAGGTTCAGATAGATAAAGGGTCAGGTTCAGATAGATACAGGGTCAGGTTCAGATAGATACAGGGTCAGGTTCAGATAGATACAGGGTCAGGTTCAGATATAGGGTCAGGTTCAGATAGATACAGGGTCAGGTTCAGATAGATACAGGGTCAGGTTCAGACAGATATGGGGTCAGGTTCAGATAGATACAGGGTCAGGTTCAGATAGATACAGGGTCAGGTTCAGACAGATACAGGGTCAGGTTCAGACAGATACAGGGTCAGGTTCAGATAGATACAGGGTCAGGTTCAGATAGATAAAGGGTCAGGTTCAGATACAGGGTCAGGTTCAGATACAGGGTCAGGTTCAGACACATACAGGGTCAGGTTCAGACAGATACAGGGTCAGGTTCAGATACAGGGTCAGGTTCAGATAGATACAGGGTCAGGTTCAGATACAGGGTCAGGTTCAGATAGATACAGGGTCAGGTTCAGATAGATACAGGGTCAGGTTCAGACAGATACAGGGTCAGGTTCAGATAGATACAGGGTCAGGTTCAGACAGATACAGGGTCAGGTTCAGATAGATACAGGGTCAGGTTCAGACAGATACAGGGTCAGGTTCAGATACAGGGTCAGGTTCAGACAGATACAGGGTCAGGTTCATATACAGGGTCAGGTTCAGACAGATACAGGGTCAGGTTCAGATACAGGGTCAGGTTCAGATAGATACAGGGTCAGGTTCAGATAGATACAGGGTCAGGTTCAGATAGATACAGGGTCAGGTTCAGATAGATACAGGGTCAGGTTCAGATAGATACAGGGTCAGGTTCAGATAGATACAGGGTCAGGTTCAGATAGATACAGGGTCAGGTTCAGACAGATAGAGGGTCAGGTTCAGATAGATACAGGGTCAGGTTCAGATAGATACAGGGTCAGGTTCAGACAGATAGAGGGTCAGGTTCAGACAGATACAGGGTCAGGTTCAGATAGATACAGGGTCAGGTTCAGATAGATACAGGGTCAGGTTCAGACAGATACAGGGTCAGGTTCAGATAGATACAGGGTCAGGTTCAGATAGATACAGGGTCAGGTTCAGATAGATACAGGGTCAGGTTCAGACAGATACAGGGTCAGGTTCAGACAGATACAGGGTCAGGTTCAGATAGATACAGGGTCAGGTTCAGACAGATACAGGGTCAGGTTCAGACAGATACAGGGTCAGGTTCAGATAGATACAGGGTCAGGTTCAGATACAGGGTCAGGTTCAGATAGATACAGGGTCAGGTTCAGATACAGGGTCAGGTTCAGATACAGGGTCAGGTTCAGATACAGGGTCAGGTTCAGATAGATACAGGATCAGGTTCAGATAGATACAGGGTCAGGTTCAGATAGATACAGGGTCAGGTTCAGACAGATACAGGGTCAGGTTCAGATAGATACAGGGTCAGGTTCAGATACAGGGTCAGGTTCAGATACAGGGTCAGGTTCAGATAGATACAGGGTCAGGTTCAGATAGATACAGGGTCAGGTTCAGACAGATACAGGGTCAGGTTCAGATAGATACAGGGTCAGGTTCAGATAGATACAGGGTCAGGTTCAGATAGATACAGGGTCAGGTTCAGATAGATACAGGGTCAGGTTCAGACAGATACAGGGTCAGGTTCAGATAGATACAGGGTCAGGTTCAGACAGATACAGGGTCAGGTTCAGATACAGGGTCAGGTTCAGATACAGGGTCAGGTTCAGATAGATACAGGGTCAGGTTCAGATAGATACAGGGTCAGGTTCAGATAGATACAGGGTCAGGTTCAGATACAGGGTCAGGTTCAGATAGATACAGGGTCAGGTTCAGATAGATACAGGGTCAGGTTCAGATAGATACAGGGTCAGGTTCAGATAGATACAGGGTCAGGTTCAGATAGATACAGGGTCAGGTTCAGACAGATACAGGGTCAGGTTTAGATAGATACAGGGTCAGGTTCAGATACAGGGTCAGGTTCAGAGAGATACAGGGTCAGGTTCAGATAGATACAGGGTCAGGTTCAGATAGATACAGGGTCAGGTTCAGACAGATACAGGGTCAGGTTCAGATAGATACAGGGTCAGGTTCAGACAGATACAGGGTCAGGTTCAGATACAGGGTCAGGTTCAGATAGATACAGGGTCAGGTTCAGATACAGGGTCAGGTTCAGATAGATACAGGGTCAGGTTCAGATACAGGGTCAGGTTCAGATAGATACAGGGTCAGGTTCAGACAGATACAGGGTCAGGTTCAGATAGATACAGGGTCAGGTTCAGACAGATACAGGGTCAGGTTCAGATACAGGGTCAGGTTCAGATAGATACAGGGTCAGGTTCAGACAGATACAGGGTCAGGTTCAGACAGATACAGGGTCAGGTTCAGATACAGGGTCAGGTTCAGATAGATACAGAGTCAGGTTCAGACAGATACAGGGTCAGGTTCAGATACAGGGTCAGGTTCAGATAGATACAGGGTCAGGTTCAGACAGATACAGGGTCAGGTTCAGATAGATACAGGGTCAGGTTCAGATAGATACAGGGTCAGGTTCAGACAGATACAGGGTCAGGTTCAGATACAGGGTCAGGTTCAGATAGATACAGGGTCAGGTTCAGACAGATACAGGGTCAGGTTCAGACAGATACAGGGTCAGGTTCAGATACAGGGTCAGGTTCAGATAGATACAGAGTCAGGTTCAGACAGATACAGGGTCAGGTTCAGACAGATACAGGGTCAGGTTCAGATAGATACAGGGTCAGGTTCAGATACAGGGTCAGGTTCAGATAGATACAGGGTCAGGTTCAGATAGATACAGGGTCAGGTTCAGATACAGGGTCAGGTTCAGATAGATACAGAGTCAGGTTCAGACAGATACAGGGTCAGGTTCAGACAGATACAGGGTCAGGTTCAGATACAGGGTCAGGTTCAGATAGATACAGGGTCAGGTTCAGATACAGGGTCAGGTTCAAATAGATACAGGGTCAGGTTCAGATAGATACAGGGTCAGGTTCAGATAGATACAGGGTCAGGTTCAGACAGATACAGGGTCAGGTTCAGATACAGGGTCAGGTTCAGATACAGGGTCAGGTTCAGATAGATACAGGGTCAGGTTCAGATAGATACAGGGTCAGGTTCAGATAGATACAGGGTCAGGTTCAGACAGATACAGGGTCAGGTTCAGACAGATACAGGGTCAGGTTCAGATACAGGGTCAGGTTCAGATAGATACAGGGTCAGGTTCAGATACAGGGTCAGGTTCAGATAGATACAGGGTCAGGTTCAGATAGATACAGGGTCAGGTTCAGATAGATACAGGGTCAGGTTCAGATAGATACAGGGTCAGGTTCAGATAGATACAGGGTCAGGTTCAGATACAGGGTCAGGTTCAGATAGATACAGGGTCAGGTTCAGATAGATACAGGGTCAGGTTCAGATAGATACAGGGTCAGGTTCAGATAGATACAGGGTCAGGTTCAGACACATACAGGGTCAGGTTCAGATAGATACAGGGTCAGGTTCAGATAGATACAGGGTCAGGTTCAGACAGATACAGGGTCAGGTTCAGATACAGGGTCAGGTTCAGACAGATACAGGGTCAGGTTCAGATAGATACAGGGTCAGGTTCAGATACAGGGTCAGGTTCAGATACAGGGTCAGGTTCAGATACAGGGTCAGGTTCAGATAGATACAGGGTCAGGTTCAGATAGATACAGGGTCAGGTTCAGATACAGGGTCAGGTTCAGATACAGGGTCAGGTTCAGATAGATACAGGGTCAGGTTCAGATAGATACAGGGTCAGGTTCAGACAGATACAGGGTCAGGTTCAGATACAGGGTCAGGTTCAGATAGATACAGGGTCAGGTTCAGATAGATACAGGGTCAGGTTCAGATAGATACAGGGTCAGGTTCAGATAGATACAGGGTCAGGTTCAGATACAGGGTCAGGTTCAGATAGATACAGGGTCAGGTTCAGATAGATACAGGGTCAGGTTCAGACAGATACAGGGTCAGGTTCAGATACAGGGTCAGGTTCAGATAGATACAGGGTCAGGTTCAGATACAGGGTCAGGTTCAGATACAGGGTCAGGTTCAGACAGATACAGGGTCAGGTTCAGACACATACAGGGTCAGGTTCAGATAGATACAGGGTCAGGTTCAGATACAGGGTCAGGTTCAGATAGATACAGGGTCAGGTTCAGATACAGGGTCAGGTTCAGATAGATACAGGGTCAGGTTCAGATACAGGGTCAGGTTCAGATAGATACAGGGTCAGGTTCAGATAGATACAGGGTCAGGTTCAGATAGATACAGGGTCAGGTTCAGATAGATACAGGGTCAGGTTCAGACAGATACAGGGTCAGGTTCAGATAGATACAGGGTCAGGTTCAGACAGATACAGGGTCAGGTTCAGATAGATACAGGGTCAGGTTCAGATAGATACAGGGTCAGGTTCAGATACAGGGTCAGGTTCAGATAGATACAGGGTCAGGTTCAGATACAGGGTCAGGTTCAGATAGATACAGGGTCAGGTTCAGATACAGGGTCAGGTTCAGACAGATACAGGGTCAGGTTCAGATACAGGGTCAGGTTCAGATACAGGGTCAGGTTCAGATACAGGGTCAGGTTCAGATAGATACAGGGTCAGGTTCAGATAGATACAGGGTCAGGTTCAGATACAGGTTCAGATAGATACAGGGTCAGGTTCAGATAGATACAGGGTCAGGTTCAGATACAGGGTCAGGTTCAGATACAGGGTCAGGTTCAGACAGATACAGGGTCAGGTTCAGATAGATACAGGGTCAGGTTCAGATAGATAAAGGGTCAGGTTCAGATACAGGGTCAGGTTCAGATAGATACAGGGTCAGGTTCAGACAGATACAGGGTCAGGTTCAGATACAGGGTCAGGTTCAGATAGATACAGGGTCAGGTTCAGATAGATACAGGGTCAGGTTCAGATAGATACAGGGTCAGGTTCAGATAGATACAGGGTCAGGTTCAGATACAGGGCCAGGTTCAGATAGATACAGGGTCAGGTTCAGATACAGGGTCAGGTTCAGATAGATACAGGGTCAGGTTCAGATAGATACAGGGTCAGGTTCAGATAGATACAGGGTCAGGTTCAGACAGATACAGGGTCAGGTTCAGATAGATACAGGGTCAGGTTCAGATACAGGGTCAGGTTCAGATACAGGGTCAGGTTCAGATAGATACAGGGTCAGGTTCAGATACAGGGTCAGGTTCAGATACAGGGTCAGGTTCAGACAGATACAGGGTCAGGTTCAGACACATACAGGGTCAGGTTCAGATAGATACAGGGTCATGTTCAGATACGGGGTCAGGTTCAGATAGATACAGGGTCAGGTTCAGATACAGGGTCAGGTTCAGATAGATACAGGGTCAGGTTCAGATACAGGGTCAGGTTCAGATAGATACAGGGTCAGGTTCAGATAGATACAGGGTCAGGTTCAGATAGATACAGGGTCAGGTTCAGACAGATACAGGGTCAGGTTCAGATAGATACAGGGTCAGGTTCAGACAGATACAGGGTCAGGTTCAGATAGATACAGGGTCAGGTTCAGACAGATACAGGGTCAGGTTCAGATACAGGGTCAGGTTCAGATAGATACAGGGTCAGGTTCAGATAGATACAGGGTCAGGTTCAGACAGATACAGGGTCAGGTTCAGACAGATACAGGGTCAGGTTCAGATACAGGGTCAGGTTCAGATAGATACAGGGTCAGGTTCAGATAGATACAGGGTCAGGTTCAGACAGATACAGGGTCAGGTTCAGATACAGGGTCAGGTTCAGATAGATACAGGGTCAGGTTCAGATAGATACAGGGTCAGGTTCAGACAGATACAGGGTCAGGTTCAGATACAGGGTCAGGTTCAGATAGATACAGGGTCAGGTTCAGACACATACAGGGTCAGGTTCAGATAGATACAGGGTCAGGTTCAGATACAGGGTCAGGTTCAGATAGATACAGGGTCAGGTTCAGACACATACAGGGTCAGGTTCAGATAGATACAGGGTCAGGTTCAGACACATACAGGGTCAGGTTCAGATAGATACAGGGTCAGGTTCAGATAGATACAGGGTCAGGTTCAGATACAGGGTCAGGTTCAGATAGATACAGGGTCAGGTTCAGATAGATACAGGGTCAGGTTCAGATACAGGGTCAGGTTCAGATAGATACAGGGTCAGGTTCAGATACAGGGTCAGGTTCAGATAGATACAGGGTCAGGTTCAGACACATACAGGGTCAGGTTCAGATACAGGGTCAGGTTCAGATAGATACAGGGTCAGGTTCAGATAGATACATGGTCAGGTTCAGATAGATACAGGGTCAGGTTCAGACAGATACAGGGTCAGGTTCAGATACAGGGTCAGGTTCAGATAGATACAGGGTCAGGTTCAGATAGATACAGGGTCAGGTTCAGACAGATACAGGGTCAGGTTCAGATACAGGGTCAGGTTCAGACAGATACAGGGTCAGGTTCAGATAGATACAGGGTCAGGTTCAGATACAGGGTCAGGTTCAGATAGATACAGGGTCAGGTTCAGATAGATACAGGGTCAGGTTCAGATAGATACAGGGTCAGGTTCAGATAGATACAGGGTCAGGTTCAGATAGATACAGGGTCAGGTTCAGATAGATACAGGGTCAGGTTCAAAAAGATACAGGGTCAGGTTCAGATAGATACAGGGTCAGGTTCAGATAGATACAGGGTCAGGTTCAGATAGATACAGGGTCAGGTTTAGGTAGATACAGGGTCAGGTTCAGATACAGGGTCAGGTTCAGATAGATACAGGGTCAGGTTCAGATAGATACAGGGTCAGGTTCAGACAGATACAGGGTCAGGTTCAGATAGATACAGGGTCAGGTTCAGATAGATACAGGGTCAGGTTCAGATAGATACAGGGTCAGGTTCAGATAGATACAGGGTCAGGTTCAGATACAGGGTCAGGTTCAGATACAGGGTCAGGTTCAGATAGATACAGGGTCAGGTTCAGATACAGGGTCAGGTTCAGATACAGGGTCAGGTTCAGATACAGGGTCAGGTTCAGATAGATACAGGGTCAGGTTCAGATACAGGGTCAGGTTCAGATACAGGGTCAGGTTCAGATAGATACAGGGTCAGGTTCAGATAGATACAGGGTCAGGTTCAGATAGATACAGGGTCAGGTTCAGATAGATACAGGGTCAGGTTCAGATAGATACAGGGTCAGGTTCAGATAGATACAGGGTCAGGTTCAGATAGATACAGGGTCAGGTTCAGACAGATAGAGGGTCAGGTTCAGATAGATACAGGGTCAGGTTCAGATAGATACAGGGTCAGGTTCAGACAGATAGAGGGTCAGGTTCAGACAGATACAGGGTCAGGTTCAGATAGATACAGGGTCAGGTTCAGATAGATACAGGGTCAGGTTCAGACAGATACAGGGTCAGGTTCAGATAGATACAGGGTCAGGTTCAGATAGATACAGGGTCAGGTTCAGATAGATACAGGGTCAGGTTCAGACAGATACAGGGTCAGGTTCAGACAGATACAGGGTCAGGTTCAGATAGATACAGGGTCAGGTTCAGACAGATACAGGGTCAGGTTCAGACAGATACAGGGTCAGGTTCAGATAGATACAGGGTCAGGTTCAGATACAGGGTCAGGTTCAGATAGATACAGGGTCAGGTTCAGATACAGGGTCAGGTTCAGATACAGGGTCAGGTTCAGATACAGGGTCAGGTTCAGATAGATACAGGATCAGGTTCAGATAGATACAGGGTCAGGTTCAGATAAAGGGTCAGGTTCAGATACAGGGTCAGGTTCAGATACAGGGTCAGGTTCAGATAGATACAGGGTCAGGTTCAGATAGATACAGGGTCAGGTTCAGACAGATACAGGGTCAGGTTCAGATAGATACAGGGTCAGGTTCAGATAGATACAGGGTCAGGTTCAGATAGATACAGGGTCAGGTTCAGATAGATACAGGGTCAGGTTCAGACAGATACAGGGTCAGGTTCAGATACAGGGTCAGGTTCAGATACAGGGTCAGGTTCAGATAGATACAGGGTCAGGTTCAGATACAGGGTCAGGTTCAGATAGATACAGGGTCAGGTTCAGATAGATACAGGGTCAGGTTCAGATAGATACAGGGTCAGGTTCAGATAGATACAGGGTCAGGTTCAGATAGATACAGGGTCAGGTTCAGACAGATACAGGGTCAGGTTTAGATAGATACAGGGTCAGGTTCAGATACAGGGTCAGGTTCAGAGAGATACAGGGTCAGGTTCAGATAGATACAGGGTCAGGTTCAGATAGATACAGGGTCAGGTTCAGACAGATACAGGGTCAGGTTCAGATAGATACAGGGTCAGGTTCAGACAGATACAGGGTCAGGTTCAGATACAGGGTCAGGTTCAGATAGATACAGGGTCAGGTTCAGATACAGGGTCAGGTTCAGATAGATACAGGGTCAGGTTCAGATACAGGGTCAGGTTCAGATAGATACAGGGTCAGGTTCAGACAGATACAGGGTCAGGTTCAGATAGATACAGGGTCAGGTTCAGACAGATACAGGGTCAGGTTCAGATACAGGGTCAGGTTCAGATAGCTACAGGGTCAGGTTCAGACAGATACAGGGTCAGGTTCAGACAGATACAGGGTCAGGTTCAGATACAGGGTCAGGTTCAGATAGATACAGAGTCAGGTTCAGACAGATACAGGGTCAGGTTCAGATACAGGGTCAGGTTCAGATAGATACAGGGTCAGGTTCAGACAGATACAGGGTCAGGTTCAGATAGATACAGGGTCAGGTTCAGATAGATACAGGGTCAGGTTCAGACAGATACAGGGTCAGGTTCAGATACAGGGTCAGGTTCAGATAGATACAGGGTCAGGTTCAGACAGATACAGGGTCAGGTTCAGACAGATACAGGGTCAGGTTCAGATACAGGGTCAGGTTCAGATAGATACAGAGTCAGGTTCAGACAGATACAGGGTCAGGTTCAGACAGATACAGGGTCAGGTTCAGATAGATACAGGGTCAGGTTCAGATACAGGGTCAGGTTCAGATAGATACAGGGTCAGGTTCAGATAGATACAGGGTCAGGTTCAGATACAGGGTCAGGTTCAGATAGATACAGAGTCAGGTTCAGACAGATACAGGGTCAGGTTCAGACAGATACAGGGTCAGGTTCAGATACAGGGTCAGGTTCAGATAGATACAGGGTCAGGTTCAGATACAGGGTCAGGTTCAAATAGATACAGGGTCAGGTTCAGATAGATACAGGGTCAGGTTCAGATAGATACAGGGTCAGGTTCAGACAGATACAGGGTCAGGTTCAGATACAGGGTCAGGTTCAGATACAGGGTCAGGTTCAGATAGATACAGGGTCAGGTTCAGATAGATACAGGGTCAGGTTCAGATAGATACAGGGTCAGGTTCAGACAGATACAGGGTCAGGTTCAGACAGATACAGGGTCAGGTTCAGATACAGGGTCAGGTTCAGATAGATACAGGGTCAGGTTCAGATACAGGGTCAGGTTCAGATAGATACAGGGTCAGGTTCAGATAGATACAGGGTCAGGTTCAGATAGATACAGGGTCAGGTTCAGATAGATACAGGGTCAGGTTCAGATAGATACAGGGTCAGGTTCAGATACAGGGTCAGGTTCAGATAGATACAGGGTCAGGTTCAGATAGATACAGGGTCAGGTTCAGATAGATACAGGGTCAGGTTCAGATAGATACAGGGTCAGGTTCAGACACATACAGGGTCAGGTTCAGATAGATACAGGGTCAGGTTCAGATAGATACAGGGTCAGGTTCAGACAGATACAGGGTCAGGTTCAGATACAGGGTCAGGTTCAGACAGATACAGGGTCAGGTTCAGATAGATACAGGGTCAGGTTCAGATACAGGGTCAGGTTCAGATACAGGGTCAGGTTCAGATACAGGGTCAGGTTCAGATAGATACAGGGTCAGGTTCAGATAGATACAGGGTCAGGTTCAGATACAGGGTCAGGTTCAGATACAGGGTCAGGTTCAGATAGATACAGGGTCAGGTTCAGATAGATACAGGGTCAGGTTCAGACAGATACAGGGTCAGGTTCAGATACAGGGTCAGGTTCAGATAGATACAGGGTCAGGTTCAGATAGATACAGGGTCAGGTTCAGATAGATACAGGGTCAGGTTCAGATAGATACAGGGTCAGGTTCAGATACAGGGTCAGGTTCAGATAGATACAGGGTCAGGTTCAGATAGATACAGGGTCAGGTTCAGACAGATACAGGGTCAGGTTCAGATACAGGGTCAGGTTCAGATAGATACAGGGTCAGGTTCAGATACAGGGTCAGGTTCAGATACAGGGTCAGGTTCAGACAGATACAGGGTCAGGTTCAGACACATACAGGGTCAGGTTCAGATAGATACAGGGTCAGGTTCAGATACAGGGTCAGGTTCAGATAGATACAGGGTCAGGTTCAGATACAGGGTCAGGTTCAGATAGATACAGGGTCAGGTTCAGATACAGGGTCAGGTTCAGATAGATACAGGGTCAGGTTCAGATAGATACAGGGTCAGGTTCAGATAGATACAGGGTCAGGTTCAGATAGATACAGGGTCAGGTTCAGACAGATACAGGGTCAGGTTCAGATAGATACAGGGTCAGGTTCAGACAGATACAGGGTCAGGTTCAGATAGATACAGGGTCAGGTTCAGATAGATACAGGGTCAGGTTCAGATACAGGGTCAGGTTCAGATAGATACAGGGTCAGGTTCAGATACAGGGTCAGGTTCAGATAGATACAGGGTCAGGTTCAGATACAGGGTCAGGTTCAGACAGATACAGGGTCAGGTTCAGATACAGGGTCAGGTTCAGATACAGGGTCAGGTTCAGATACAGGGTCAGGTTCAGATAGATACAGGGTCAGGTTCAGATACAGGTTCAGATAGATACAGGGTCAGGTTCAGATAGATACAGGGTCAGGTTCAGATACAGGGTCAGGTTCAGATACAGGGTCAGGTTCAGACAGATACAGGGTCAGGTTCAGATAGATACAGGGTCAGGTTCAGATAGATAAAGGGTCAGGTTCAGATACAGGGTCAGGTTCAGATAGATACAGGGTCAGGTTCAGACAGATACAGGGTCAGGTTCAGATACAGGGTCAGGTTCAGATAGATACAGGGTCAGGTTCAGATAGATACAGGGTCAGGTTCAGATAGATACAGGGTCAGGTTCAGATAGATACAGGGTCAGGTTCAGATACAGGGCCAGGTTCAGATAGATACAGGGTCAGGTTCAGATACAGGGTCAGGTTCAGATAGATACAGGGTCAGGTTCAGATAGATACAGGGTCAGGTTCAGATAGATACAGGGTCAGGTTCAGACAGATACAGGGTCAGGTTCAGATAGATACAGGGTCAGGTTCAGATACAGGGTCAGGTTCAGATACAGGGTCAGGTTCAGATAGATACAGGGTCAGGTTCAGATACAGGGTCAGGTTCAGATACAGGGTCAGGTTCAGACAGATACAGGGTCAGGTTCAGACACATACAGGGTCAGGTTCAGATAGATACAGGGTCATGTTCAGATACGGGGTCAGGTTCAGATAGATACAGGGTCAGGTTCAGATACAGGGTCAGGTTCAGATAGATACAGGGTCAGGTTCAGATACAGGGTCAGGTTCAGATAGATACAGGGTCAGGTTCAGATAGATACAGGGTCAGGTTCAGATAGATACAGGGTCAGGTTCAGACAGATACAGGGTCAGGTTCAGATAGATACAGGGTCAGGTTCAGACAGATACAGGGTCAGGTTCAGATAGATATAGGGTCAGGTTCAGACAGATACAGGGTCAGGTTCAGATACAGGGTCAGGTTCAGATAGATACAGGGTCAGGTTCAGATAGATACAGGGTCAGGTTCAGACAGATACAGGGTCAGGTTCAGACAGATACAGGGTCAGGTTCAGATACAGGGTCAGGTTCAGATAGATACAGGGTCAGGTTCAGATAGATACAGGGTCAGGTTCAGACAGATACAGGGTCAGGTTCAGATACAGGGTCAGGTTCAGATAGATACAGGGTCAGGTTCAGATAGATACAGGGTCAGGTTCAGACAGATACAGGGTCAGGTTCAGATACAGGGTCAGGTTCAGATAGATACAGGGTCAGGTTCAGACACATACAGGGTCAGGTTCAGATAGATACAGGGTCAGGTTCAGATACAGGGTCAGGTTCAGATAGATACAGGGTCAGGTTCAGACACATACAGGGTCAGGTTCAGATAGATACAGGGTCAGGTTCAGACACATACAGGGTCAGGTTCAGATAGATACAGGGTCAGGTTCAGATAGATACAGGGTCAGGTTCAGATACAGGGTCAGGTTCAGATAGATACAGGGTCAGGTTCAGATAGATACAGGGTCAGGTTCAGATACAGGGTCAGGTTCAGATAGATACAGGGTCAGGTTCAGATACAGGGTCAGGTTCAGATAGATACAGGGTCAGGTTCAGACACATACAGGGTCAGGTTCAGATACAGGGTCAGGTTCAGATAGATACAGGGTCAGGTTCAGATAGATACATGGTCAGGTTCAGATAGATACAGGGTCAGGTTCAGACAGATACAGGGTCAGGTTCAGATACAGGGTCAGGTTCAGATAGATACAGGGTCAGGTTCAGATAGATACAGGGTCAGGTTCAGACAGATACAGGGTCAGGTTCAGATACAGGGTCAGGTTCAGACAGATACAGGGTCAGGTTCAGATAGATACAGGGTCAGGTTCAGATACAGGGTCAGGTTCAGATAGATACAGGGTCAGGTTCAGATAGATACAGGGTCAGGTTCAGATAGATACAGGGTCAGGTTCAGATAGATACAGGGTCAGGTTCAGATAGATACAGGGTCAGGTTCAGATAGATACAGGGTCAGGTTCAAAAAGATACAGGGTCAGGTTCAGATAGATACAGGGTCAGGTTCAGATAGATACAGGGTCAGGTTCAGATAGATACAGGGTCAGGTTTAGGTAGATACAGGGTCAGGTTCAGATACAGGGTCAGGTTCAGATAGATACAGGGTCAGGTTCAGATAGATACAGGGTCAGGTTCAGACAGATACAGGGTCAGGTTCAGATAGATACAGGGTCAGGTTCAGATAGATACAGGGTCAGGTTCAGATAGATACAGGGTCAGGTTCAGATAGATACAGGGTCAGGTTCAGATACAGGGTCAGGTTCAGATACAGGGTCAGGTTCAGATAGATACAGGGTCAGGTTCAGATACAGGGTCAGGTTCAGATACAGGGTCAGGTTCAGATACAGGGTCAGGTTCAGATAGATACAGGGTCAGGTTCAGATACAGGGTCAGGTTCAGATACAGGGTCAGGTTCAGATACAGGGTCAGGTTCAGATACAGGGTCAGGTTCAGATAGATACAGGGTCAGGTTCAGATACAGGGTCAGGTTCAGATACAGGGTCAGGTTCAGATAGATACAGGGTCAGGTTCAGATACAGGGTCAGGTTCAGATACAGGGTCAGGTTCAGATACAGGGTCAGGTTCAGATAGATACAGGGTCAGGTTCAGATACAGGGTCAGGTTCAGACAGATACAGGGTCAGGTTCAGATAGATACAGGGTCAGGTTCAGATACAGGGTCAGGTTCAGATAGATACAGGGTCAGGTTCAGATACAGGGTCAGGTTCAGATAGATACAGGGTCAGGTTCAGACAGATACAGGGTCAGGTTCAGATACAGGGTCAGGTTCAGATACAGGGTCAGGTTCAGACAGATACAGGGTCAGGTTCAGATAGATACAGGGTCAGGTTCAGATAGATACAGGGTCAGGTTCAGATAGATACAGGGTCAGGTTCAGAGAGATACAGGGTCAGGTTCAGATACAGGGTCAGGTTCAGATACAGGGTCAGGTTCAGATAGATACAGGGTCAGGTTCAGACAGATACAGGGTCAGGTTCAGATAGATACAGGGTCAGGTTCAGACAGATACAGGGTCAGGTTCAGACATATACAGGGTCAGGTTCAGATAGATACAGGGTCAGGTTCAGACAGATACAGGGTCAGGTTCAGGTAGATACAGGGTCAGGTTCAGATACAGGGTCAGGTTCAGATACAGGGTCAGGTTCAGATAGATACAGGGTCAGGTTCAGATACAGGGTCAGGTTCAGATAGATACAGGGTCAGGTTCAGATACAGGGTCAGGTTCAGATAGATACAGGGTCAGGTTCAGATAGATACAGGGTCAGGTTCAGACAGATACAGGGTCAGGTTCAGATACAGGGTCAGGTTCAGATAGATACAGGGTCAGGTTCAGATACAGGGTCAGGTTCAGATACAGGGTCAGGTTCAGATACAGGGTCAGGTTCAGATAGATACAGAGTCAGGTTCAGACAGATACAGGGTCAGGTTCAGATAGATACAGAGTCAGGTTCAGACAGATACAGGGTCAGGTTCAGATACAGGGTCAGGTTCAGATAGATACAGGGTCAGGTTCAGATACAGGGTCAGGTTCAGATAGATACAGGGTCAGGTTCAGATACAGGGTCAGGTTCAGATACAGGGTCAGGTTCAGATAGATACAGGGTCAGGTTCAAATACAGGGTCAGGTTCAGATACAGGGTCATTTTCAGATAGATACAGGGTCAGGTTCAGATAGATACAGGGTCAGGTTCAGACAGATACAGGGTCAGGTTCAGACAGATACAGGGTCAGGTTCAGACAGATACAGGGTCAGGTTCAGATAGATACAGGGTCAGGTTCAGATACAGGGTCAGGTTCAGATAGATACAGGGTCAGGTTCAGACAGATACAGGGTCAGGTTCAGACAGATACAGGGTCAGGTTCAGATAGATACAGGGTCAGGTTCAGATACAGGGTCAGGTTCAGATAGATACAGGGTCAGGTTCAGATACAGGGTCAGGTTCAGATAGATACAGGGTCAGGTTCAGATACAGGGTCAGGTTCAGATAGATACAGGGTCAGGTTCAGATACAGGGTCAGGTTCAGATACAGGGTCAGGTTCAGATAGATACAGGGTCAGGTTCAGACAGATACAGGGTCAGGTTCAGATAGATACAGGGTCAGGTTCAGACAGATACAGGGTCAGGTTCAGATACAGGGTCAGGTTCAGATAGATACAGAGTCAGGTTCAGACAGATACAGGGTCAGGTTCAGACAGATACAGGGTCAGGTTCAGATACAGGGTCAGGTTCAGATAGATACAGGGTCAGGTTCAGATACAGGGTCAGGTTCAGATACAGGGTCAGGTTCAGATAGATACAGGGTCAGGTTCAGATAGATACAGGGTCAGGTTCAGATACAGGGTCAGGTTCAGACAGATACAGGGTCAGGTTCAGATAGATACAGGGTCAGGTTCAGATACAGGGTCAGGTTCAGATACAGGGTCAGGTTCAGATAGATACAGGGTCAGGTTCAGATACAGGGTCAGGTTCAGATAGATACAGGGTCAGGTTCAGATAGATACAGGGTCAGGTTCAGATAGATACAGGGTCAGGTTCAGATACAGGGTCAGGTTCAGATACAGGGTCAGGTTCAGACAGATACAGGGTCAGGTTCAGATACAGGGTCAGGTTCAGATAGATACAGGGTCAGGTTCAGATACAGGGTCAGGTTCAGATACAGGGTCAGGTTCAGATACAGGGTCAGGTTCAGATAGATACAGGGTCAGGTTCAGATAGATACAGGGTCAGGTTCAGATAGATACAGGGTCAGGTTCAGATACAGGGTCAGGTTCAGACAGATACAGGGTCAGGTTCAGATACAGGGTCAGGTTCAGATACAGGGTCAGGTTCAGATAGATACAGGGTCAGGTTCAGATACAGGGTCAGGTTCAGATACAGGGTCAGGTTCAGATACAGGGTCAGGTTCAGATAGATACAGGGTCAGGTTCAGATACAGGGTCAGGTTCAGATACAGGGTCAGGTTCAGATACAGGGTCAGGTTCAGATAGATACAGGGTCAGGTTCATATACAGGGTCAGGTTCAGATACAGGGTCAGGTTCAGATACAGGGTCAGGTTCAGATAGATACAGGTTCAGACAGATACAGGGTCAGGTTCAGATACAGGGTCAGGTTCAGATACAGGGTCAGGTTCATATACAGGGTCAGGTTCAGATACAGGGTCAGGTTCAGATACAGGGTCAGGTTCAGATAGATACAGGGTCAGGTTCAGATACAGGGTCAGGTTCAGATAGATACAGGGTCAGGTTCAGACAGATACAGGTTCAGATAGATACAGGGTCAGGTTCAGATACAGGGTCAGGTTCAGATAGATACAGGGTCAGGTTCAGATACAGGGTCAGGTTCAGACAGATACAGGGTCAGGTTCAGATAGATACAGGGTCAGGTTCAGATAGATACAGGGTCAGGTTCAGATACAGGGTCAGGTTCAGATAGATACAGGGTTAGGTTCAGATACAGGGTCAGGTTCAGATAGATACAGGGTTAGGTTCAGATAGATACAGGGTCAGGTTCAGATAGATACAGGGTCAGGTGCAGACAGATACAGGGTCAGGTTCAGATACAGGGTCAGGTTCAGATAGATACAGGGTTAGGTTCAGATAGATACAGGGTCAGGTTCAGATAGATACAGGGTCAGGTGCAGACAGATACAGGGTCAGGTTCAGATAGATACAGGGTCAGGTTCAGATACAGGGTCAGGTTCAGATACAGGGTCAGGTTCAGATACAGGGTCAGGTTCAGATAGATACAGGGTCAGGTTCAGATAGATACAGGGTCAGGTTCAGACACATACAGGGTCAGGTTCAGATACAGGGTCAGGTTCAGACAGATACAGGGTCAGGTTCAGATAGATACAGGGTCAGGTTCAGATAGATACAGGGTCAGGTTCAGATAGATACAGGGTCAGGTTCAGATACAGGGTCAGGTTCAGATAGATACAGGGTCAGGTTCAGATAGATACAGGGTCAGGTTCAGATAGATACAGGGTCAGGTTCAGATACAGGGTCAGGTTCAGATACAGGGTCAGGTTCAGATACAGGGTCAGGTTCAGATAGATACAGGGTCAGGTTCAGATAGATACAGGGTCAGGTTCAGATAGATACAGGGTCAGGTTCAGACAGATACAGGGTCAGGTTCAGATAGATACAGGGTCAGGTTCAGATAGATACAGGGTCAGGTTCAGATAGATACAGGGTCAGGTTCAGATAGATACAGGGTCAGGTTCAGATACAGGGTCAGGTTCAGATACAGGGTCAGGTTCAGATACAGGGTCAGGTTCAGATAGATACAGGGTCAGGTTCAGATAGATACAGAGTCAGGTTCAGATACAGGGTCAGGTTCAGATACAGGGTCAGGTTCAGATACAGGGTCAGGTTCAGATACAGGGTCAGGTTCAGATAGATACAGGGTCAGGTTCAGATACAGGGTCAGGTTCAGATAGATACAGGGTCAGGTTCAGATAGATACAGGGTCAGTTTCAGATAGATACAGGGTCAGGTTCAGACAGATACAGGGTCAGGTTCAGATAGATACAGGGTCAGGTTCAGATAGATACAGGGTCAGGTTCAGATAGATACAGGGTCAGGTTCAGATAGATACAGGGTCAGGTTCAGATAGATACAGGGTCAGGTTCAGATACAGGGTCAGGTTCAGATACAGGGTCAGGTTCAGATACAGGGTCAGGTTCAGATAGATACAGATATTCCCAGAGATTATATAATATTCCAGATATTCCCAGAGATTCTGTTCTCTGCTAGCAGCCTTCTGTTTTCTGCTAGCTTCCTTCTATTCTCTGCTAGCTTCCTTCTGTTCTCTGCTAGCTTCCTTCTGCTCTCTGCTAGCTTCCTTCTGTTCTCTGCTAACTTCCTTCTGTTCTCTTCTAGCTTCCTTTTGTTCTCTGCTAGCTTTCTTCTGTTCTCTGCTAACTTCCTTCTGTTCTCTGCTAGCTTCCTTCTGTTCTCCGCTAGCTTCCTTCTGTTCTCTGCTAGCTTCCTTCTGTTTTCTGCTAGCATCCTCTTCTCTGCTAGCATCCTTCTGTTCTATGTTAGCATCCCTCTGTTCTCTGCAAGCTTCCTTCTGTTCTCTGCTAGCTTCCTTCTGTTCTCTGCTAGCTTCCATCTGTTCTCTGCTAGCTTCCTTCTGTTCTCTACTAGCATCCTTATGTTTTCTGCTAGCATCCTTCTGTTCTCTGCTAGCTTCCTTCTGTTTCTCTGCTAGCATCCTTCTGTTCTCTGCTAGCATCCTTCTTTTCTCTGTTAGCATCCTTCTGTTCTCTGTTAGCATCCTTCTGTTCTCTGCTAGCTTCCTTCTGTTTCTCTACTAGCTTCCTTCTCTTCTCTGCTAGCTTCCTTCTGTTCTCTGCTAGCTTCCTTCTGTTCTCTTCTAACTTCCTTCTGTTTCTCTACTAGCTTCCTTCTGTTCTCTGCTAGCTTCCTTTTATTCTCTGCTAGCTTCCTTTTATTCTCTTATAGCTTCTTTCTGTTCTCTGCTAGCTTCCTATTTATTCTCTGCCAGCTTCCTTCTGTTCTCTGCTAGCATCGTTCTGTTTTCTGCTAGCATCCTTCTGTTCTCTGCTAGCTTCCTTCTGTTCTCTGCTAGCTTCCTTTTTATTCTCTTCTAGCTTC
Source organism: Odontesthes bonariensis (assembly GCF_027942865.1). Taxonomy (NCBI): domain Eukaryota; kingdom Metazoa; phylum Chordata; class Actinopteri; order Atheriniformes; family Atherinopsidae; genus Odontesthes; species Odontesthes bonariensis. The sequence goes on along the minus strand of NC_134522.1, from coordinate 619,444 downwards.
CTTCTATTCGCTGCTTGCATCCTTCTGTTTTCCGCTAGCATCCTTCTCTTCTCTGCTAGCATCCTTCTGTTCTCTGTTAGCATCCCTCTGTTCTCTGCTAGTTTCTTTCTGTTCTCTGCTAGCTTCCTTCTGTTCTCTGCTAGCTTCCTTCTGTTCTCTGCTAACTTCCTTCTGTTCTCTGGTAGCTTCCTTCCGTTTCTCTACTAGATTCCTTCTGTTCTCTGCTAGCTTCCTTCTGTTCTCTGCTAGCTTCCTTCTGTTTCTCTACTAGCTTCCTTCTGTTCTCTTCTAGCTTCCTTCTGTTCTCTACTAGCGTCCTTCTATTTTCTGCTAGCATCCTTCTGTTCTCTGCTAGCATCCTTCTGTTCTTTGTTAGCATTCTTCTGTTCTCTGCTAGCTTCCTTCTGTTCTCTGCTAACGTCCTTCTGTTCTCTGCTAGCTTCCTTCTGTTTCTCTGCTAGCTTCCTTCTGTTCTCTGGTAGCTTCCTTTTATTCTCTGCTAGCTTCCTTTTATTCTCTGCTAGCTTCCTTCTGTTCTCTGGTAGCTTCCTATTCATTCTCTGCCAGCTTCCTTCTGTTCTCTGCTAGCTTCCTTCTGTTCTCTGCTAGCATCCTTCTCAGTGCCATTTTTGTGCTAACAAGCCGACTGATTTCCATTAAGATGCCAACATGAAATGTTCCCTCGTGTGTTTGTTCCGCTCAGTGGACTCGATACGTGAACTGGCTGCTTTCTGCTGCGATGCTGTAGCAATGTGATATCGTGCTAAGCTAACTTGCTCTTACAGTGGACAGACTGTTCAGTATTTTCTCTTTTCTTTGACCGCTGAGTACAACTTATGTGTGTTAATTAATCAAAGCATCAGAGCAAATAATTTGGAGGACTTTTCGTTTGTTGAGTTGTTTCAGCCCTTCTGAATGTTTTCTCTGCAGCAGCAGAAGAAGAGGAAGCACAATGAGCATTTTTCTATTTAGTTGTTTCTGTTTTATTTTATCTGATAGATCTCCTGAGAATAGTCCTCCCCAGCAGCCTCTCTGTCCGACAGTTTTACATCCAACATGAACTGAATTTGTGTTTTCACCCTGTGAGCATTTAAACGGGAGCAGACTTATGGATTTTAAGTCTGAGTTATTAGAAGAGATGGAGCTGGATGTAAATGCACAGCAGGGGGGGGTGCTGGGGGGGCGCCGACATGTTAAAGTGCCATGTTGTGTGCAGACAGCGCTGAGGTTTAAATTCTGCTCTGCCTGAAGCTTGTTTTGATAGAATAATTCTAGGTTCCATTATGCTGCTGCCAGCCTGCAGGACTCATTTGAATTTCTCCTGATTCCAAAGTGTGTTAAGTAGCACCTCTGAAAGCAAAGGGAGGAGGATGGCATGTTCCCGGCCTCCTAATGTGGAAATGTGTTTTGGGTTCCTGACGTGCCACACGGCGCAGCCGGCATGTGTGTGCGTGCTCCCTGTAATCAGTAATTACAGGATCGGCTGATGGATTCTAGTTATAAGGAATGATTGATGAGCGCTGAAAGAGCGCGGCCGGCCGCTTTCTGTCCTCTGACAGCCTGATGCTGGCGCTGAATTGAAACCATTTAAGTAGAAAATGAGTGGACGCAGGAAGGGCTCAAAGGCAGGTAGCAGGCTGCCACTTTCAGAGTGGACATGTTTGCTTTGCCTTTCTTTGAGCCGTCCCCCTGAAATCTGAGCGCAGCCCGCAGAGAGCGACAGACTTTAATGCCTAAAGTGCGTAAATTGAGCACTTTGTTTTGTTTGTAGTGTTTTGCTCTGAGTCGGCTGTAAAACCCTCATCATCTGTGGGGACACTTTTTACACCCGGCTCCTGGTTCTGGATGTTTGACTCCGACTCTTTAACAGCCTCCATCACTCTGCCAGCTTTTACTTCCAAACAAACCTTTAAAAGAATCTTTTCCTCACATCAGATCTCAGTGAGATGCTGCAGAACTATAAAGTTAGGAGGAAAAACACATTTTCTTTGACTTTTACAGCCTGAACTGAACGCATCTCATGTTCTTTAACTCGTTCTACATTTCAGACCTTTAACACTTTAACACTTTAACACCCAAAACTGATGAGAGAAAAACGATCATGTTATTTCAGACAGCTGATTATAACCAGGATCTGGTCCTAAAGCAGCCTCCATGACAGGTAAAGATGTTCAGAGGATCTGCAGTTTGTCCACAAATGTGTTTAAAACAACATTCCTCAGAGAAAGACTGGAAGGGATCTGCATATTTCTGCATATTTCTGCATATTTCTGCCTCAGAGCAGAATATCATGAAAGCATTAAGGGAATCTGGAGGAGTTTCAGTGTAAAGGGAGCAAGCCCAAGCTGGACCCCCGTGACCTCTGACCCCTCAGCTATGGAAGGCAGAGAGGGCCAAAAAACACCTCTGAGTGAATTATAATAAAGCCAGACTTTTAACGCCCGTATTATTTATAATTAGGAGTAGGTGTGTTAACTCGTTATTATCGCTCTAACTTGTTGATTATTTAACACAGATAAATATTTTATCGCAGGTTTTATTTATTTGATTTTTTTATTTATTTTTTTAAATTAAAAAAAATTAAAAGAAAAAAAATTTGGGGCTTTTGTGCCTTTAATGGAAAGTTAAGAGAGACAGGAAGCAGGGGGCAGAGAGAGAGGGAACAACATGCAGCACAGGGCCGTCCGATGCGGGACTCGAACCCGGTTTTTATTTTGGCTTTACTTTGTAAAAGTCTGTTATTCACAGGCTTTTATTCTGTAAAAGTCTGTTGCTCACAGGATTTTATTTTTTTAAAGTCTGTTGCTCACAGGCTTTTATTTTTTTAAAGTCTGTTGCTAACAGTCTTTTATTTTGTAAAAGTCTGTTGCTCACATGCTTTTATTTTGTAAAAGTCTGCTGCTGTCTGCTGTGGAACAGGAAAAGAAAGTAATCGGCGGATCCACCAAACATGGAGAAGGGTACGGAACTTTTACTCTTGTTAACCTGATGTTAGCATGGTGTCAGCCTGATGATAGCCTTATGTTAACCTGCTGTTAGCCTGATGTTAGCCTGATGTTAGCGTGATGTTAACCTAATGTTAGCCTGATGTTAGCCTGATGTTAGCCTGATATTAGCCTTATGTTAGCCTGATGTTAGCCTGATGTTAGCCTGATATTAGCCTGATGTTAGCCTTATGTTAGGTTGATGTTAGCCTGAATTTAGCCTGATGTTAGCCTGATGTTAGCCTAATGTTAGCCTGATGTTAGCCTTATGTTAGGTTGATGTTAGCCTGAATTTAGCCTAATGTTAGCCTGATGGTAGCCTGATATTAGACTGATGTTAGCCTGATGTCAGCCTGATGTTAACCTGATATTAGCCTGATGTCAGCCTGATATTAGCCTGATGTTAACCTGATGTTAGCCTGATGTTAGCCGGATGTTAGCCTGGTGTTAGCCTGATGTTAACCTGATATTAGCCTGATGTTAGCCTAATGTTAGCCTGATGTCAGCCTGATGTTAACCTGATATTAGCCTGATGTCAGCCTGATATTAGCCTGATGTTAACCTGATGTTAGGTTGATGTTAGCCTGAATTTAGCCTGATGTTAGCCTGAATTTAGCCTAATGTTAGCCTGATGGTAGCCTGATATTAGACTGATGTTAGCCTGATGTCAGCCTGATATTAGCCTGATGTCAGCCTGATATTAGCCTGATGTTAACCTGATATTAGCCTGATGTCAGCCTGATATTAGCCTGATGTTAACCTGATGTTAGCCTGATGTTAGCCGGATGTTAGCCTGGTGTTAGCCTGATGTTAGCCTGATGTTAGCCTGATATTAGCCTGATGTTAGCCTGATGTTAGCCTTATGTTAGCCTGATGTTAGCCTGATGTTAGCCTGATATTAGCCTGATGTTAGCCTTATGTTAGGTTGATGTTAGCCTGAATTTAGCCTGATGTTAGCCTGAATTTAGCCTAATGTTAGCCTGATGGTAGCCTGATATTAGACTGATGTTAGCCTAATGTTAGCCTGATGTTAACCTGATATTAGCCTGATGTTAGCCTGATGTTAGCCTAATGTTAGCCTGATGTTAGCCTGATGTTAGCCTGATATTAGCCTGATGTTAGCCTTATGTTAGGTTGATGTTAGCCTGAATTTAGCCTGATGTTAGCCTGAATTTAGCCTAATGTTAGCCTGATGGTAGCCTGATATTAGACTGATGTTAGCCTGATGTTAACCTGATATTAGCCTGATGTCAGCCTGATATTAGCCTGATGTTAACCTGATGTTAGCCTGATGTTAGCCTGATGGTAGCCTGATATTAGACTGATGTTAGCCTGATGTCAGCCTGATATTAGCCTGATGTCAGCCTGATATTAGCCTGATGTTAACCTGATATTAGCCTGATGTCAGCCTGATATTAGCCTGATGTTAACCTGATGTTAGCCTGATGTTAGCCGGATGTTAGCCTGGTGTTAGCCTGATGTTAGCCTGATGTTAGCCTGATATTAGCCTGATGTTAGCCTTATGTTAGGTTGATGTTAGCCTGAATTTAGCCTGATGTTAGCCTGATGTTAGCCTAATGTTAGCCTGATATTAGCCTGATGTTAGCCTTATGTTAGGTTGATGTTAGCCTGAATTTAGCCTAATGTTAGCCTGATGGTAGCCTGATATTAGCCTGATGTTAGCCTTATGTTAGGTTGATGTTAGCCTGAATTTAGCCTGATATTAGCCTGATGTTAGCCTGATGTTAGCCTGGTGTTAACCTGATGTTAGCCTAATGTTAGCCTGATGTTAGCCTGATATTAGCCTGATGTTAGCCTTATGTTAGGTTGATGTTAGCCTGAATTTAGCCTGATGTTAGCCTGATGTTAGCCTAATGTTAGCCTGATGTTAGCCTGATGTTAGCCTGATGTTAGCCTGATGTTAGCCTTATGTTAGGTTGATGTTAGCCTGAATTTAGCCTAATGTTAGCCTGATGGTAGCCTGATATTAGACTGATGTTAGCCTGGTGTTAACCTGATATTAGCCTGATGTCAGCCTGATGTTAGCCTGATGTTAGCCTGATGTTAGCCTGATGTTAGCCTGGTGTTAACCTGATATTAGCCTGATGTCAGCCTGATATTAGCCTGATGTTAACCTGATGTCAGCCTGATATTAGCTTGATGTTAGCCTGATGTTAGCCTGATGTTAGCCTGATGTCAGCCTGATATTAGCCTGATATTAGCCTGATGTTAGACTGATATTAGCCTGATGTCAGCCTGATATTAGCCTGATATTAGCCTGATGTTAACCTGATGTTAGCCTGATGTTAGCCGGATGTTAGCCTGATGTTAGCCTGATGTTAGCCTGGTCCAGAGGCCACTTCTCTGGGCTCGGAGGCAGCTGGGATGGGGTTGGATCAGGGCCAAAGGATCAAAGCTCAGTTCCACTGATGGCAGCTGCTGCTTTGGCTGTAGTTCCTCTTTTCACCACTGGGGTCAGATGTCCTCCGCAGAGCAGCTTTAAATGACTGAAGTTAGTAATGTTTCCCACCTGTTTACTGGGATGCTTTTTATTATTACAGTCAGACCACGTGCTCCTGTGGTCAGACATCTTTGTCCGCAGGCTGCAAACCATCTCTGCAGGAAACACTACAGATCCGCCCTCTGAGGACATCACCTGCTTCCTCCCAGCTCCTTACGCACTGATCTGGTTCCTAAATTGTCTTTGTTTCCTAAATAATCTTCCCATGTGTCTACCTGACTTACCGCACTTACTCTGCACTAGTTCTTCTCTTAGCTGCTTGGGTTTGGAAGGAAATGCACTTATGATTTCTTGTGACCTGAAGTTCTTTTGCCGATGTGGAACACACTGACTGTAAGTCGCTTTGGATAAAAGCGTCTGCAGAATGACCGTAATGTGATGTAATGTACAGTAATATAATATAATATAATGTAATATAATATAATATAATATAATGTAATGTAATGTAAAGTAATATACAGTAATATAATGTAATATAATATAATGTAATGTAAAGTAATGTAACAACACACAGCAAAGTGTAACATCTGTAACATCAGACTGAACGAGTTGTTCCGGTTTTCATGCGTTAGAGAAGCTGCGGAGCTCTGATGGTTCAGTCAGAACCGAGCAGAACCGAGCCGGGTTCCGTGTTTCAGATCCAGCGGGAGGCCTAAATGTGGGACCGGGGTTCGGTTCCGTGAGGCAGATATTAGATGTTTGGGAGAAGCAGTTTTAATGGGGGGTTCTGGGGTGGGTTTGATTTCTCAGCCCGACAGAAACAACAAAAGAATTTAAATCTATCTCCTTCTTTCTGAAAGCAGAGAAACGGAACTCGGAACTTCTCCTCTCTCCGCTTCTCGGTGTAACTGCGTCAGACAAAGAAAGAATTAAAATGAATTTAGTTGTAAAATATGTCAAAATAATTTTGTCATCATTTAAAATTTCAGGATTAAAATAGAAAAAATGCTGAAAATTCATGTTTAATTCTTCAGTTTAATTCATTTGAACAACGATGTTTTCAACTCGGGCTGAAATCTGTGATTCTGTCCGCAGAGAAGAAGCCGAACCGGGCCAGAACCGGAGGGCAGCACGGGTCCAGTTTGTTCTGCATAAAGTTCAATAATTACACAGGATAAAATCTGCCTTTATTTCATGAGCAAAATGAAAAAATAAACCTTTTAATGACAGAAAATCTTTATTTTTAATTTAATAGGCTAAATGTGTTTTTTTTTCTGCCTTCAGATGAAATAAAATAATAAAGACTCTTTTTTAATCATTTAAACTGAATTAAACCTAATAAACAGATATGAGATATACTTTATAATTATAGATATACTTTATAAAGTATAAATGTGTCTAATTCAACAGGTTTAAATGGAAAATGTTCCGGTTTTTCACGGCTTCTCCCGTGGATTATTTCCTTTTTCCTGCGGATCCTGCTGGAGGACTTTCTGATGGAGGACAATAATCTGAATTTAATCACCCACAGATCGAAGCGGCACATTCTCACATCACGAACTTATCTGTGCACCCTGGCGCGCGCACGTGTTAACAACCCATTGAGTCCTAAATGCAATCAGTGAGTTCCATTAAGGTCTGAGGCGGGAATCCACGTTCCTGCACAGCCGCCAGCCCGCTGCTGTCAGCCCGCTGATCAGCCCGTGAATAAGCAATCTGTCCCGCTCCGCGGGGGCTGATGGGCCGTTACCTCCTCAGGTCAGGGCCGCGGACAGTGCGGCGGAGCGCGGCCGCCGCGGAGCGCCTGAGCCGCTCCCCGCGGGGAGGCGGCGGAGCGCGGTGATGGGATGAGTCCCGGATGTGGAGCTCAGCGTGGGACATGAAATATGTTTAATATTCATTTAGAGACACAAACAGCAGCCCTGCTGCACGGTGTGAGCTGTCCTGTCCTGTCCTGTTCAGAATCAGAACCGGAAGTTGTTTGTTGGACCTGCTGAATAATCAGATTAGCGCGCGCGAACAGCCTCTCCGACCCGCGGGTCTGTAAACACGCGCGCGCGGATTATCTTAATTGAATTAATTCCACAGAATACACAGACCTGTGGCCCCTCAGACCCCCGAGCGGCCCCCTCCGCGGTGACGTCACGGGCTATAAGAGCTGCCCCGCGCGCCGCCGGCCTCCTCAGACCGAGCTCCGCCGCGCGTGCAGAGCACAGAGAAACGCACCCGCGCGCCACCATGTCGTGTTTCTGTTGAGCCTGTTTTTATTTCGGATTTGTTCCGGTTCGGCTCCAGTTCGGGACTTTTTTTTTTTAACCGTGACTCCAAACTTCGCTCCGCCGGCGCCCCGCTCCCCGCCCGGCAGCCGTGTGATGCCCGCCGGGATGTTCAGCATCGACAGCATCCTGTCCGGCCGCCCGAGCTGCAAGGAGCCGCTGCTGCTGCACCGGAGCGGCCCGGTGGTGCTGTCCGGCCTCACGGACTCCATCTACACCGACTACAACGGACTGTACTCGGCCGCGCGGGGCCCGTCCCCCCCGGGGGTCCACGCTGTGAGCGGCACCAGGATCGGATATAACGGCTACTACTACGGCCAGCTGCAGGTCCAGGGGGCCGGGGGAGGGCCGCCGTGCTGCGGGGCCGTGCCCGGCCTCAGCCCGCAGCAGTGCCCCTGCATCCCGACAGGTAGGACCGCCGAACCCGAGCCCGAAACCTGGCCCGAACTGAACCCGAACTGAACCCGAACTGAGCCCGAGCCCGAACCGTTTCTCACTTTAAAAGATAACAGAAACTTTTTAAAGGTTCGGAACTCTCGTTTCTGAGATGATGCTAAAATATGAAGTTCCGTTATTTAAAGAACCGGATAAACGGAACCGAACTGAGCGTGCGCGCAGTGCGCGAGCTGAAGGGTTCACGTGCATGAAGTTTGTTTGTTATTCTGCCCCGTGTCTCATGCATTCTGCCCCCCCCCCCTGCAGGGTACGACGGCCCGGGCTCGGTGCTGATCTCCCCGGTCCCGCACCAGATGATGTCCTACATGAACATGAGCAGCCTCTCGCGCACGGAGCTGCAGCTGCTGAACCAGCTGCACTGCCGCCGGAAGCGCAGGCACCGCACCATCTTCACCGACGAGCAGCTCGAGGCCCTGGAGGGCCTCTTCCAGGAGACCAAGTACCCGGACGTGGGCACGCGGGAGCAGCTGGCCCGCAAGGTCCACCTGCGCGAGGAGAAGGTGGAGGTGAGAGACTGTTTATTATTATTATTATTATTATTATGGAAATAATTCAGCCGATTTATATTTAAAACTATTTACAAATAATGTTATTATTATTGTTATGGAAATATTTCAGAGATTTTTTAAAGAAAATGTCACCTGATTTATATTTGAAACTATTTACAAATAATGTTATTAATCAATGTCAAAGTCAGGTTTTTTGTCAATTTCTTCATATGTACAAGACATACAGAGAGATGGAAATTGCGTCATAACTAACATTAAAGTGCCCAGGAGGACAGGCTTATCCTCGTCATACTAAAATAAAATAAAATCAAAGTGACGGTGACAGTAAAAGTGCAAAGAATTATTGTAATATTTGATATTAATATTAATATGATTTAATATTGTCATATTAAATAATATTTACATATTTATATTAATTTATTATAAAATATTGTATTTATGTAGCTTTAAAGAATGAATAAATAAATACAATCAGAACTTTTCTGTAGAAAACAACAATAACAATAACAATAATAATAACTGGAACTGCTTGTAAATTTGGGGATTAATAAAGTATCTTGAATTGAATAATAATAATAATATTAATAATAATAATATGAGACAGACTGCGAGGGATTTATTTGGAATAATTTAAATTATTCATGATTACTTCCGGAGTTAATTCAGTTTTTATTTATAATGAATTAAATTCAAATTCAAAAAGTCTGAATCAGAGACACGAAATTATTTTCTGACTGAAATAAATATTTAAATTGAAGATAAAAAATATTTTGGATATTTTGAGATAAAACTGAAATAATGTTTTAAATTTTGTATTAAATTGTGTTGAATTGATTAAATAATTTTCAATTCAATTCAGTTTTATTTATATAGCGCCAAATAGGCTCCAACAAATGTCATCTTCTTCCACTCCCTGCTGCGATGCTTTTATTTCATGTAAAGCACTTTGAATTGTTTGTATATGAAATGTGCTATGTAAATACATTTGATTTAATTTGATCTTAAGGCACTTAAATAATAAAGTCCAATTCAAGCCAATTGGAATTCAATTCATTGTAATCCTAATTATTTATAAAAGAATCCAATTCGTTCCTATAGTTTCAGGTTAAATGAAACCTCTGCTGTGTTTTAAACTGTGTGAAGCGGACCCGTTCGGACCCGTTCGGACCCGTTCGGCTGACTCGTGCGTGTTGTGTCCCGCAGGTCTGGTTCAAAAACCGCCGGGCCAAGTGGCGGCGGCAGAAGCGCTCCTCCTCAGAGGAGTCGGAGAAGTGGAGCAAGGGCACCAAAGCGGAGAAAAGCCGCGAGAGCAAGAGCGACGCGGACTCTGACAGCTGATAGTGCGCGGCGCGAGGCGCGGCCACGCGCGTGGACCTGTCCGTGACGCGGACCGGGGGCGCGCCGTGAAGTTGCACAGATGTACATATTCACACTTTATCATTGACTCTGTGATTCTTATTTATATTTAATTTAAGCTGTTTTTTTGTAAGCTGTCACGCGCATCAGTGTGGATATTAAATGTTGTAAATGTGCACGGGGGCCTGTTGGAGCGACACGTGGGGGTGACGCAGAGGTGCACGCAGCGCAGAGGGTGCACGCGGCATCACCACCACGCACAGCTGGTAACGGAAACACGCACGCGCTCATGTGTTACTCTGCAGAAATAAGAAAACATTAAAGTATAACGGAAGCTCATCAACAGGTGTGTGCTCATTTAATCCAACACGTGCACGCGCGTGAACCCGAGGTCCATTTAAATGTTCCCACACACGCGCACGAACCTCAGAAAAGTTTATTTCTGATCAAACATCTGAGGATCAATTCTTCTGATTTTATTAGTGATTCAAATCATGAAGAAAAATAACCAAAAAGTCAACTGACACATCTTCTTCTTCTGTGGTGGAATCTCAGTGTTTTAACGGCCGAATTTTATTAGAATTATCAGCTGTAGCTCTTCTTCTGTGGTGGAATCTCAGTTTTAAAGGAGAATTGTATTACTTTAAATCAGAATAATCTGCTGTAGCTCTTCTTCTTCTGTGGTGGAATGTCAGTGTTTTAACGGCCGAATTTTATTAGAATAATCAGCTGGAGCTCTTCTTCTTCTGTGGTGGAATCTCAGTGTTTTAACGGCCGAATTTTATTAGAATAATCAGCTGTAGCTCTTCTTCTTCTTCTGTGGTGGAATCTCAGTGTTTTAACGGCCGAATTTTATTAGAATAATCAGCTGGAGCTCTTCTTCTTCTGTGGTGGAATCTCAGTTTTAAAGGAGAATTGTATTACTTTAAATCAGAATAATCAGCTGGAGCTCTTCTTCTTCTGTGGTGGAATCTCAGTGTTTTAACGGCCAAATTTTATTAGAATAATCAGCTGTAGCTCTTCTTCTTCTGTGGTGGAATCTCAGTGTTTTAACGGCCGAATTTTATTAGAATAATCAGCTGGAGCTCTTCTTCTTCTGTGGTGGAATCTCAGTGTTTTAACGGCCGAATTTTATTAGAATAATCAGCTGGAGCTCTTCTTCTTCTGTGGTGGAATCTCAGTTTTAAAGGAGAATTGTATTACTTTAAATCAGAATAATCAGCTGTAGCTCTTCTTCTTCTGTGGTGGAATCTCAGTGTTTTAACGGCCGAATTTTATTAGAATAATCAGCTGGAGCTCTTCTTCTTCTGTGGTGGAATCTCAGTTTTAAAGGAGAATTGTATTACTTTAAATCAGAATAATCAGCTGGAGCTCTTCTTCTTCTGTGGTGGAATCTCAGTGTTTTAACGGCCGAATTTTATCAGAATAATCTGCTGTAGCTCTTCTTCTTCTGTGGTGGAATCTCAGTGTTTTAAAGGCCAAATTTTATCAGAATAATCAGCTGGAGCTCTTCTTCTTCTGTGGTGTAATCTCAGTTTTAAAGGAGAATTGTATTACTTTAAATCAGAATAATCAGCTGGAGCTCTTCTTCTTCTGTGGTGGAATCTCAGTGTTTTAACGGCCAAATTTTATTAGAATAATCAGCTGTAGCTCTTCTTCTTCTGTGGTGGAATCTCAGTGTTTTAACGGCCGAATTTTATTAGAATAATCAGCTGGAGCTCTTCTTCTTCTGTGGTGGAATCTCAGTGTTTTAAAGGAGAATTTTGTTAGAATTATCTGCTGTAGCTCTTCTTCTTCTGTGGTGGAATCTCAGTGTTTTAAAGGAGAATTTTATCAGAATAATCAGCTGGAGCTCTTCTTCTGTGGTGGAATCTCAGTGTTTTAAAGGAGAATTTTGTTAGAATAATCTGCTGGAGCTCTTCTTCTTCTGTGGTGGAATCTCAGTGTTTTAAAGGAGAATTTTATCAGAATAATCTGCTGGAGCTCTTCTTCTTCTGTGGTGTTACGGGTTAGGGTTTATTTTATTACTTAATCCTGCTGCTCTCACATGTTTCCGTCTCACAGCTGAAGCTGAAACAGATTCTTAACATCAGATTTTTCAGCTTCTTCCTGGTGTTAAAAGGTGGGATTTTCCCACACTTTGCTGTGGAATTCCAAACAAACTCACATGTGTGGACCTCAGAAAAGAAGGAAAACATTTGAATCTGCTTTAACTCAAATTCTTAAATAATCTGAGTGATTCAAATGTAAAACAAAATGTGAATTTCTACATATTTCCACCTGAGTTTTCCCTTCCTCTCCCAGCTCTGGTTTAAATTCCAACACTTTGTGGACCCAGAAGCTGCCGTGAGGAGGAAAATGTGTTCAGAACACAAGCTGCAACCAAAGGAAGCCGACTCAGCGTTTAACTGAGCAGATACATGGATGCACTGAAGGTGGAGCCTCCAGAAGATCGTTCATCCTCACATTATTGATCGTATTTCTGATTAATTTGTGATCAGAAACTCTCACATCCAGGATGTGGATCCAGGAGGAGGTTCACGCAGGTTGGAAGCAGGTTGGAAGCAGGTTTAAAGTCAGATGTTCACAGATTGATCTCCGGTAGCAGCAGCCTCACAGCTTCACCTCTGGAGGACGACAGATGTTTCCTGCAGGCTGAGCCGGAGGAGCTGCAGCTGCATCCTGAACACAGCAGATAAGCTGCTGCTGTCAGATCCCTGTGAGCATCCACAGAGATGGTTTAACCCGTGCCAGAGATGGTTTAACCCGTGCCAGAGGTGGTTTAACCCGTGCCAGAGGTGGTTTAACCCGTGCCAGAGATGGTTTAACCCGTGCCAGAGATGGTTTAACCCGTGCCAGAGGTGGTTTAACCTGTGCCAGAGGTGGTTTAACCTGTCCAGAGGTGGTTTAACCCGTGCCAGAGATGGTTTAACCCGTGCCAGAGGTGGTTTAACCCGTGCCAGAGGTGGTTTAACCCGTGCCAGAGATGGTTTAACCCGTGCCAGAGGTGGTTTAACCCGTGCATCTGTGCAGGTCCTGTCAGAGTTATTCTGCTTTTACAGCCTCTGATGTCTCCCATCAGTCTTTGAACCCAGATGAGAATCATTTTATGAGCCGATCTGTTAGTGATGCAGCAGAAGTTACAGAGAACGGAGGCGGTTTCCCTTAATAAGCATCTTCTGCACATTCTACAGCTCGAGTTCACATGACTTTTTAATCAGGGGGTAACGGTTCCCGAGCATCGTGGAAATAAATAAAGTTATGCTGAATATAATATACAGTCTGACTCCACGGTGTCCAACAGCTACAAAATGCTGTTTAACAATTAAGGCTCAGAAATGCTTAAATGCTGACAATCTGCATCCCACAAAATGAAGGTTAGAACACAGCCGGCACAGTTTCCAGCCACACACTCTGAAACCAGCCTCCTCATGGAGAGGCCTAGTTATTGTTATTAAAGCACGTTTTTGTTCTTTTGTGTCATTTTATGTCCAGGAAATGACTTCCTGCCCAAACCATCTGACATACTGTTTGAACGCAGTAAAATGACAGATTAAAATGCGTTTAAATGACAGTAAAAAGTGCTGCGAGCGGCGAGCTGTTTCCAGGAGAACATGCTGCCTCCTCACGGGGTCGAAGTAAATCTGACAGGCCCGCCTCAGACGTTAAAGAAACTCCTGCTAAACACCAGAGAGCTACGTAGCTTAGCTGACCCGCCACACAATGCTAAAATAAATAAATAAATAGATTAAAATACGCCAAATACGACCAACCTGAAAACTGATTGGTTTTCAACAGAATTGGGTTTATTTATATTTAAATAAAAGGTCGAAAGGGATTCAGGTGAACATATATCAGATGCACTTTTTCTTTCTTAAAGTGCATTTAGAAAAAAAAAAAAAAAAAGTGCGTTTAGATGACTAAAGATGTGAGTTGGCACCACATAAATAAACTGAAATTGAATCTGAACCGTGGATTCATCTTGTGTTGAAGAAAAAAGATCACAATCACACAGATGACGTCATAGATGATGTCATAGTCAACCCCGACATCACAATGTAACGTCCAACATCCAGAAACTAATCAGAATCATTTCTAAGAAGAACTAGTTCCTCCTGTTATTATCCTGCCAGATTCTTTAAACAGAGAGCACTGATATTCTGAAGGTTAGATTTTATTCACCAGATAAAAGGATCTGATGGGATAACAGCTCTGGTTTATTTCTCTGGAGCTTCTGGAGGCGGTGCAGAGATGAACCATTACCGGGCCGATCAGGCTGTGTCTGAATGAGAATCCGTTAAATGATCCGATTCTGACCACCTGTGGGCCTCAGAGGAGCTGCCGCTGGGTCCGGTATGAAGGGTCCTGACAACAAGGAGCATCAACAAACCAACGAGCCAAAGTTCAACCGGTGGGACTGAACCAGAAAAACCAGCCGACAGGCCCAGAGACCAGCGAAGCTTTCCAACTGAAGCCATAAAACAACTGGAGGAGTTCAGCTAGCTGCCAGCTTTAGCATCGTGTGTGCTTATAGGTGCTAAATGTGGGGTTAAAGGTCATGTGAGGGTAATGATGCAGGTCAACTCATAAACTAAACGGTTACATCGCACCAGTCACACACGGGCCTCAAACTGTCGGAACGGCGACACTTCATTTTCTATCAAACGTCCCGTCATTCCGACACTTTTTTCCTCCCATCGTCGGAATGTTTTATTTTTTTTTAAATATCCTGCCCATTAAAGCCTTTTTCTTTTAGAGGAGCTCCACAACCTCAAACCAACTATAATAAGTTATTATCATAATACAGGTATGAATGTAAATGGGGCGCCTCTGAAACCTGTCAGTTTGGGTGGTGTGGAAGGACACGGATGCGGAATTTCAAAAAAACAAACTTGATTAATTTTCTCACAAAACAAAGTTACAAAAACAAAAAGCGCGGCTGAGCCGGATTAAAAAAAAAAAAACCTAAACTGTGGAATGATTACTTAACAAAACAAAAACACTTGACATAGCATGGAACTAACACTTAACTTGGACGTGGGGTCGCGGCATGGCTTGAGGGATGCTGACGGGTTAGGATCTCGCAAAACAATGAGGGGGCCTGGAAACTAAATACTGAGGAGGGTGATTAGGATGTGAGTGCAGCTGGTGGGGAAAACACAGGTGAGGGAAGTGAGGCTGATGGCAGGGCAGAACTAAAATGACAACCTGGAGCTAAAACAAAGACATGGTAATAAAAACTAAGAACTAAACACAAACTAAAAACATGGCAAAAAGCCACAGACATGACAAAACTGTCCCGTTTTTAGTTTGATGTTTCATCATGTTTTAGGTTGTTTTATGTCTTGGTTTTTGAGTTCATGTTTAGTTTAGTTTATCATTGTCTTCCCCACAGTTTCTGTTTGCTCATTAGTTTCACTCACATCACCTGTTCATTGTCCCCAGCTGCCGCACTCATTCACAATCACCCAGTTCCCCGTTCAGTTTCCAGGCTCCCCTGTCCTTTGGTCAGATCTTTTCCTGATTTTCACCCCTCATGCCACATTAAAGTTAAGTGGTTTTTCACGTTATGCCAAGTCTTTTGTTTTTCTTTTGTCATGTTCATGTCCCACAGTTTAAGTTTTTTGTTATCCGGCTCAGACTGGTGGGATGTCGGCGGTGGCCCCCCAAACTGAATGGGGGATTGAGGAACAAAATCTTTTCTCTCTTTTCTTTCCTCTCTGGTATCATGTCAGTCACATATTCCAGTGCATGATGGTTTCAGCCGTTACTTTTCATTAGTTTTTCATCATTTAGTAAATTATCTTTAACCTCAGATCTCTGCTGCCCAGCAGCCACATCAGCATGTTTCAGAAGAAGAACAGATCCACTGTGACGACTGGCTGCTTTCACTCATTTTCACATCCAGCTGTGGCTTTATTTTTATTTTCGCACTTGCTATTAAAAAGTTGAGGTGTTTAAGCTGCCGTATACTCTGATAACTACAGGATTCGTCCTCCAACTGTTGCTGCTGGAGCACAATTAACCCCTTAACGCCTGAATTTATATAGCTGTATGTAAACAAAAGTTTTGTGTGTGTTTTAGCCTTTAAGTAGATGGTAAATAATGCTGAGGTTATTAATTTCACTTTTGCACAAAAAATAAATAGAAATTTTGGTATGTTGCAAATTTGCGACAACAGCCATCCTGGTCAATTTGGTATGTTTGGTATGTAATTTGGTATGTTGGGTATATAATTTGGTATGTTTGGTATGTAATTTGGTATGTTGGGTATGTAATTTGGTATGTTTGGTATATAATTTGGTATGTTTGGTATATAATTTGATATGTTGGGTTTGCAATTTGGTATGTAATTTGGTATGTTGCTTATTTGCAACACCAGGCATAATGGTCAATAATAAGATAACAACAACACAGTAATATAACAGTGAAAAAACAATGTTTTTTTTATTCACCCTTTTTTTAAACATATTTATTTATATAAATCTGCAACAGGAAATAAGTCTGTCACTTTGCAGTCGTAGTGAATATGGACTAACTGGCATTGGGGAAATAAAGATGCTATCTCAGCTGGTTGATTGAGTCAAACGGTTTGTAGCATATATGCGACAATAGGCGTTAAAGGGATAAACACACAGCTGGTGAAATTAAGCAGCAGTTAAACCAAACTCAGAGGAATGAAGCAGCACATGAGCCCAGCCAGCCGATCTGTGACAGAGGAACCATTCTAACTGGTCTGCCACCCGCCGGCCGGCCGATGGGAGTGAAACCAGAGAGCCGACCACGAAGGGATCCATCAGTTCCTGAGTCCTGCTACCCTCAGAGACCCCGGCCTGTTGGGTCTGTTTGGTCTGTTTGGTCTGAAAGCATCTAATCTTTTCTGTCAATCCTCAGATCAGATAAAAAGCTCTAATGCCTGAAGCCGTACGAAGCTGCCAGCAGGCTGTTCACGCCCAACGCTTTGGGAGGATAATAAACCCGACTCACTCTGTTTAACATGTAAAAGCTTTTAAATCAGGTTGTAATGAGGTGTTTTATTCCAAAGACACATCAGGACTCATAACCGTTCAGGTCTCCTAACATCAGGATACGCCACATTCTGGGGGTTTACTCCACAGAGCAGGATTTAAAATCAGAGCAGATGCTTTGTGTAAACACGTCCTGATAGAAGGCTGCGCTGTGGATCCTGTGGGCGGTTTCATCATCTCAGTCCCCGTTAGCTTTAACCACAGAGGTAACAAATGCGGCTCACTGGGAGGTGAAAGCATTACAACACAAAGCCAGTCTGGGCTCGACTGTATTGCATATACGTGCTTCATAATAAAAACAAAGTTACACAGATCTGAGCCGATGGACATCTGTAGCAGATGTTTTTGCTGGGTAAAAGCTGAATAAAAGCTGGGTAAAAGCTGGGTAAAAGCCGGGTAAAAGCCGGGTAAAAGCCGGGTAAAAGCCGGGTAAAAGCCGGGTAAAAGCTGGGTAAAAGCTGAATAAAAGCTGGGTAAAAGCTGGGTAAAAGCCGGGTAAAAGCCGGGTAAAAGCTGAATAAAAGCTGGGTAAAAGCCGGGTAAAAGCCGGGTAAAAGCTGGATAAAAGCTGGGTAAAAGCTGGGTAAAAGCTGGGTAAAAGCTGGGTAAAAGCCGGGTAAAAGCCGGGTAAAAGCCGGGTAAAAGCTGGATAAAAGCTGGGTAAAAGCCGGGTAAAAGCCGGGTAAAAGCTGGGTAAAAGCCGGGTAAAAGCCGGGTAAAAGCTGAATAAAAGCTGGGTAAAAGCCGGGTAAAAGCCGGGTAAAAGCCGGGTAAAAGCCGGGTAAAAGCCGGGTAAAAGCCGGATAAAAGCCGGTTAAAAGCTGGGTAAAAGCCGGGTAAAAGCCGGGTAAAAGCCGGGTAAAAGCCGGATAAAAGCCGGTTAAAAGCCGGGTAAAAGCCGGGTAAAAGATGGGTAAAAGCCGGGTAAAAGCCGGGTAAAAGCCGGGTAAAAGCCGGATAAAAGCCGGGTAAAAGCCGGGTAAAAGCCGGATAAAAGCCGGTTAAAAGCCGGGTAAAAGCCGGGTAAAAGATGGGTAAAAACCGGATAAAAGCTGGGTAAAAGCCGGATAAAAGCCGGGTAAAAGATGGGTAAAAGCCGGATAAAAGCTGGGTAAAAGCCGGATAAAAGCCGGGTAAAAGCCGGGTAACAGCCGGGTAAAAGCCGGGTAAAAGCCGGGTAAAAGCCGGGTAAAAGCCGGATAAAAGCTGGGTAAAAGCCGGATAAAAGCCGGGTAAAAGCCGGGTAAAAGCCGGGTAAAAGCCGGGTAAAAGCCGGATAAAAGCCGGTTAAAAGCCGGGTAAAAGCCGGGTAAAAGATGGGTAAAAGCCGGGTAAAAGCCGGGTAAAAGCCGGGTAAAAGCCGGATAAAAGCCGGTTAAAAGCCGGGTAAAAGCCGGGTAAAAGCCGGGTAAAAGCCGGGTAAAGGCCGGGTAAAAGCCGGGTAAAAGCCGGATAAAAGCCGGGTAAAAGCCGGGTAAAAGCCGGGTAAAAGCCGGGTAAAAGATGGGTAAAAGCCGGGTAAAAGCCGGGTAAAAGCCGGGTAAAAGCAGGGTAAAAGCCGGGTAAAAGATGGGTAAAAGCCGGGTAAAAGCCGGGTAAAAGCCGGGTAAAAGCCGGGTAAAAGATGGGTAAAAGCCGGGTAAAAGCCGAGTAAAAGCCGGGTAAAAGCCGGGTAAAAGCCGGGTAAAAGCCGGATAAAAGCCGGGTAAAAGCCGGGTTAAAGCCGGTTAAAAGCCGGGTTAAAGCCGGGTTAAAGCCGGGTTAAAGCCGGGTTAAAGCCGGGTAAAAGCCGGGTTAAAGCCGGGTTAAAGCCGGGTTAAAGCCGGGTTAAAGCCGGGTTAAAGCCGAGTAAAAGCCGGGTAAAAGCCGGGTAAAAGCCGGGTAAAAGCCGGATAAAAGCCGGGTAAAAGCCGGATAAAAGCCGGGTAAAAGCCGGGTTAAAGCCGGTTAAAAGCCGGGTTAAAGCCGGTTAAAGCCGGGTTAAAGCCGGGTAAAAGCCGGGTTAAAGCCGGGTTAAAGCCGGGTTAAAGCCGGGTTAAAGCCGGGTAAAAGCCGGGTAAAAGCCGGGTTAAAGCCGGGTTAAAGCCGGGTAAAAGCCGGGTAAAAGATGGGTAAAAGCCGGATAAAAGCCGGGTAAAAGCCGGATAAAAGCCGGGTAAAAGCCGGGTTAAAGCCGGTTAAAAGCCGGGTTAAAGCCGGGTTAAAGCCGGGTAAAAGCCGGGTAAAAGCCGGGTTAAAGCCGGGTAAAAGCCGGGTAAAAGATGGGTAAAAGCCGGGTAAAAGCCGGGTAAAAGCCGGGTAAAAGCCGGGTAAAAGCCGGGTAAAAGATGGGTAAAAGCCGGGTAAAAGCCGGGTAAAAGCCGGGTAAAAGCCGGGTAAAAGATGGGTAAAAGCCGGGTAAAAGCCGGGTAAAAGCCGGGTAAAAGCCGGGTAAAAGATGGGTAAAAGCCGGGTAAAAGCCGAGTAAAAGCCGGGTAAAAGCCGGGTAAAAGCCGGGTAAAAGCCGGATAAAAGCCGGGTAAAAGCCGGGTTAAAGCCGGTTAAAAGCCGGGTTAAAGCCGGGTTAAAGCCGGGTTAAAGCCGGGTTAAAGCCGGGTAAAAGCCGGGTTAAAGCCGGGTTAAAGCCGGGTTAAAGCCGGGTTAAAGCCGGGTTAAAGCCGAGTAAAAGCCGGGTAAAAGCCGGGTAAAAGCCGGGTAAAAGCCGGATAAAAGCCGGGTAAAAGCCGGATAAAAGCCGGGTAAAAGCCGGGTTAAAGCCGGTTAAAAGCCGGGTTAAAGCCGGTTAAAGCCGGGTTAAAGCCGGGTAAAAGCCGGGTTAAAGCCGGGTTAAAGCCGGGTTAAAGCCGGGTTAAAGCCGGGTAAAAGCCGGGTAAAAGCCGGGTTAAAGCCGGGTTAAAGCCGGGTAAAAGCCGGGTAAAAGATGGGTAAAAGCCGGATAAAAGCCGGGTAAAAGCCGGATAAAAGCCGGGTAAAAGCCGGGTTAAAGCCGGTTAAAAGCCGGGTTAAAGCCGGGTTAAAGCCGGGTAAAAGCCGGGTAAAAGCCGGGTTAAAGCCGGGTAAAAGCCGGGTAAAAGCCGGGTAAAAGCCGGGTAAAAGCCGGGTAAAAGCCGGGTTAAAGCCGGGTAAAAGCTGGGTAAAAGCCGGGTTAAAGCCGGGTAAAAGCTGGGTAAAAGCCGGATAAAAGCCGGGTAAAAGCCGGGTAAAAGCCGGGTAAAAGCCGGGTAAAAGCCGGGTAAAAGCCGGATAAAAGCTGGGTAAAAGCTGGGTAAAAGCCGGGTAAAAGCCGGGTAAAAGCTGAATAAAAGCTGGGTAAAAGCCGGGTAAAAGCCGGGTAAAAGCTGGATAAAAGCTGGGTAAAAGCTGGGTAAAAGCTGGGTAAAAGCTGGGTAAAAGCCGGGTAAAAGCCGGGTAAAAGCCGGGTAAAAGCTGGATAAAAGCTGGGTAAAAGCCGGGTAAAAGCCGGGTAAAAGCTGGGTAAAAGCCGGGTAAAAGCCGGGTAAAAGCCGAATAAAAGCTGGGTAAAAGCCGGGTAAAAGCCGGGTAAAAGCCGGGTAAAAGCCGGGTAAAAGCCGGGTAAAAGCCGGATAAAAGCCGGTTAAAAGCTGGGTAAAAGCCGGGTAAAAGCCGGGTAAAAGCCGGGTAAAAGCCGGATAAAAGCCGGTTAAAAGCCGGGTAAAAGCCGGGTAAAAGATGGGTAAAAGCCGGGTAAAAGCCGGGTAAAAGCCGGGTAAAAGCCGGATAAAAGCCGGGTAAAAGCCGGGTAAAAGCCGGATAAAAGCCGGTTAAAAGCCGGGTAAAAGCCGGGTAAAAGATGGGTAAAAACCGGATAAAAGCTGGGTAAAAGCCGGATAAAAGCCGGGTAAAAGATGGGTAAAAGCCGGATAAAAGCTGGGTAAAAGCCGGATAAAAGCCGGGTAAAAGCCGGGTAACAGCCGGGTAAAAGCCGGGTAAAAGCCGGGTAAAAGCCGGGTTAAAGCCGGGTAAAAGCCGGGTAAAAGATGGGTAAAAGCCGGATAAAAGCCGGGTAAAAGCCGGATAAAAGCCGGGTAAAAGCCGGGTTAAAGCCGGGTTAAAGCCGGGTAAAAGCCGGGTAAAAGATGGGTAAAAGCCGGATAAAAGCCGGGTAAAAGCCGGATAAAAGCCGGGTAAAAGCCGGGTTAAAGCCGGTTAAAAGCCGGGTTAAAGCCGGGTTAAAGCCGGGTAAAAGCCGGGTAAAAGCCGGGTTAAAGCCGGGTAAAAGCCGGGTAAAAGCCGGGTAAAAGCCGGGTAAAAGCCGGGTAAAAGCCGGGTTAAAGCCGGGTAAAAGCCGGGTAAAAGCCGGGTTAAAGCCGGGTAAAAGCCGGGTAAAAGCCGGATAAAAGCCGGGTAAAAGCCGGGTAAAAGCCGGGTAAAAGCCGGGTAAAAGCCGGGTAAAAGCCGGGTAAAAGCCGGGTAAAAGCCGGATAAAAGCCGGGTAAAAGCCGGGTAAAAGCCGGGTAAAAGCCGGGTAAAAGCCGGGTAAAAGCCGGGTAAAAGATGGGTAAAAGCCGGGTAAAAGCCGGGTAAAAGCCGGGTAAAAGCCGGGTAAAAGCCGGGTAAAAGATGGGTAAAAGCCGGGTAAAAGCCGGGTAAAAGCCGGGTAAAAGCCGGGTAAAAGATGGGTAAAAGCCGGGTAAAAGCCGAGTAAAAGCCGGGTAAAAGCCGGGTAAAAGCCGGGTAAAAGCCGGATAAAAGCCGGGTAAAAGCCGGGTTAAAGCCGGTTAAAAGCCGGGTTAAAGCCGGGTTAAAGCCGGGTTAAAGCCGGGTTAAAGCCGGGTAAAAGCCGGGTTAAAGCCGGGTTAAAGCCGGGTTAAAGCCGGGTTAAAGCCGGGTTAAAGCCGAGTAAAAGCCGGGTAAAAGCCGGGTAAAAGCCGGGTAAAAGCCGGATAAAAGCCGGGTAAAAGCCGGATAAAAGCCGGGTAAAAGCCGGGTTAAAGCCGGTTAAAAGCCGGGTTAAAGCCGGTTAAAGCCGGGTTAAAGCCGGGTAAAAGCCGGGTTAAAGCCGGGTTAAAGCCGGGTTAAAGCCGGGTTAAAGCCGGGTAAAAGCCGGGTAAAAGCCGGGTTAAAGCCGGATAAAAGCCGGGTAAAAGCCGGGTTAAAGCCGGTTAAAAGCCGGGTTAAAGCCGGGTTAAAGCCGGGTAAAAGCCGGGTAAAAGCCGGGTTAAAGCCGGGTAAAAGCCGGGTAAAAGCCGGGTAAAAGCCGGGTAAAAGCCGGGTAAAAGCCGG
This sequence comes from Odontesthes bonariensis, assembly GCF_027942865.1. Lineage (NCBI taxonomy): Eukaryota > Metazoa > Chordata > Actinopteri > Atheriniformes > Atherinopsidae > Odontesthes > Odontesthes bonariensis. The sequence goes on along the minus strand of NC_134522.1, from coordinate 597,130 downwards.
GTTAAAGCCGGGTAAAAGCCGGGTAAAAGCCGGGTTAAAGCCGGGTAAAAGCCGGGTAAAAGCCGGGTAAAAGCCGGGTAAAAGCCGGGTTAAAGCCGGGTTAAAGCCGGGTAAAAGCCGGGTAAAAGCCGGGTTAAAGCCGGGTTAAAGCCGGGTTAAAGCCGGGTTAAAGCCGGCTAAAAGCCGGGTAAAAGCCGGGTTAAAGCCGGGTAAAAGCCGGGTAAAAGCCGGGTTAAAGCCGGGTTAAAGCCGGGTAAAAGCCGGGTAAAAGCCGGGTTAAAGCCGGGTTAAAGCCGGGTAAAAGCCGGGTTAAAGCCGGGTTAAAGCCGGGTAAAAGCCGGGTAAAAGCCGGGTTAAAGCCGGGTAAAAGCCGGGTTAAAGCCGGGTAAAAGCCGGGTAAAAGCCGGGTTAAAGCCGGGTTAAAGCCGGGTAAAAGCCGGGTTAAAGCCGGGTTAAAGCCGGGTAAAAGCCGGGTAAAAGCCGGGTTAAAGCCGGGTTAAAGCCGGGTAAAAGCCGGGTAAAAGCCGGGTTAAAGCCGGGTTAAAGCCGGGTTAAAGCCGGGTTAAAGCCGGGTAAAAGCCGGGTAAAAGCCGGATAAAAGCCGGGTAAAAGCCGGGTTAAAGCCGGTTAAAAGCCGGGTTAAAGCCGGGTTAAAGCCGGGTTAAAGCCGGGTTAAAGCCGGGTAAAAGCCGGATAAAAGCCGGGTTAAAGCCGGGTAAAAGCCGGGTTAAAGCCGGGTTAAAGCCGGGTTAAAGCCGGGTAAAAGCCGGGTTAAAGCCGGGTTAAAGCCGGGTAAAAGCCGGGTAAAAGCCGGGTAAAAGCCGGGTAAAAGCCGGATAAAAGCCGGGTAAAAGCCGGGTTAAAGCCGGTTAAAAGCCGGGTTAAAGCCGGTTAAAGCCGGGTTAAAGCCGGGTAAAAGCCGGGTTAAAGCCGGGTTAAAGCCGGGTAAAAGCCGGGTAAAAGCCGGGTTAAAGCCGGGTAAAAGCCAGGTAAAAGCCGGATAAAAGCCGGGTAAAAGCCGGGTAAAAGCCGGGTAAAAGCCGGGTAAAAGCCGGGTAAAAGCCGGGTAAAAGCCGGGTAAAAGATGGGTAAAAGCCGGGTAAAAGCCGGGTAAAAGCCGGGTAAAAGCCGGGTAAAAGCCGGGTAAAAGATGGGTAAAAGCCGGGTAAAAGCCGAGTAAAAGCCGGGTAAAAGCCGGATAAAAGCCGGGTAAAAGCCGGGTAAAAGCCGGGTAAAAGCCGGGTAAAAGCTGGGTAAAAGCCGGGTTAAAGCCGGTTAAAAGCCGGGTTAAAGCCGGGTTAAAGCCGGGTAAAAGCCGGGTAAAAGCCGGGTAAAAGCCGGGTAAAAGATGGGTAAAAGCCGGGTAAAAGCCGAGTAAAAGCCGGGTAAAAGCCGGATAAAAGCCGGGTAAAAGCCGGGTAAAAGCCGGGTAAAAGCCGGGTAAAAGCCGGGTAAAAGCCGGGTTAAAGCCGGTTAAAAGCCGGGTAAAAGCCGGGTAAAAGCCGGGTAAAAGCTGGGTAAAAGCCGGGTTAAAGCCGGTTAAAAGCCGGGTAAAAGCCGAGTAAAAGCCGGGTAAAAGCCGGATAAAAGCCGGGTAAAAGCCGGGTAAAAGCCGGGTAAAAGCCGGGTAAAAGCCGGGTAAAAGCCGGGTTAAAGCCGGTTAAAAGCCGGGTTAAAGCCGGGTTAAAGCCGGGTTAAAGCCGGGTAAAAGCCGGATAAAAGCCGGGTAAAAGCCGGGTTAAAGCCGGTTAAAAGCCGGGTAAAAGCCGGGTTAAAGCCGGGTTAAAGCCGGGTAAAAGCCGGGTTAAAGCCGGGTTAAAGCCGGGTTAAAGCCGGGTTAAAGCCGGGTTAAAGCCGAGTAAAAGCCGGGTAAAAGCCGGGTAAAAGCCGGGTAAAAGCCGGGTTAAAGCCGGTTAAAGCCGGGTTAAAGCCGGGTAAAAGCCGGGTTAAAGCCGGGTTAAAGCCGGGTTAAAGCCGGGTAAAAGCCGGGTAAAAGCCGGGTTAAAGCCGGGTAAAAGCCGGGTAAAAGCCGGGTTAAAGCCGGGTTAAAGCCGGGTAAAAGCTGGGTAAAAGCTGAGCTCATAAGTCAGTCAGTTTGATGGAAACTCTGATATTTGGTTGCCTTTGGTGTGAGTTTCAGCTGATTTTCTGATGACTCGGCAGAATCTGACCCTGATTCCTCAGCCCTGCACGGCTCTTACATCTGAACACAAACACAGAGTGTGGTTTCTGTAGTCAGAGTTAGAGTGTGTCACATGTTCATCTGATAAAGCAGAACTTTCTGGGGCAGGAATGAGCCCAGCTGCTGGGACTCTGTCAGGGTTTCACTTCCACAACATCCAGCCTCAGAGATCCGGAAACATTTTGACTTCAGCATCAATGCTTCTATTCTCCTTTTTAGACTTCCTAAGACTGCAGAAAGTTTGGAAAAATACTCAAAACCAATATGTTCCTGTCAGTTTGGGGCAGTTTTTCAGAGGCACCGACACATTTTACATTGAGGCGAGACACGGCAGGCAAAAACATGGATTTAGATTTTGGGCCAGTCTACTCCTTCAACATGTGTTATGTCAAAACATAAATTAAAATGTTTATTTCATCACATTTTGTTTAATCGCAGCAGTACGTTTCGCCCAAATTTACCAAAATGAATTCCCCTATTTAAATCTTTAAATGCCGTTTTCTCAAAATCAGTTTTTCGTATTTTTCCAGTATCAGTATCTCAGCCTATGGAGCACCTACTAACACCAAACTTTCCAGTTATACACTTAGCAGTATTCTGAATATATTTACAGAAGGATTTGTTGATAAATCATTCCTGGCCTGATTTATGTGACATTATAATAAAAAAATATGGCGAAAATTTATGTTTTTTATGCTATGGACAGTATATTTTGATTTCCTAGGAAATGAATGCAGATATCCTGAAATGCCTCTGTAATTTTCTTTTCATTTTGTGTGTAAACAAAATGAAAAAAGAATTTTGCACCTGGCTTTATCATATGTTCAGATCTATCTTCCGGAAATATATGTTGTTTCAGGCTGTTCTGGGGCAGAGGCGCACTTCGCCCTCTGGTGGTCGCTGCTGCAGCTGCAGCTTCCAAAGCAACTTTTTAAAGAACCGATTAGAGCCGGAGTCAGATCAGGCTCCCTGAGACCTGGACCCAACACAAACCCTGGAAAACACCATTAATGCCTCGTATGTTACACCCGTGATTTATGAAGTGCTTCTCTGCTGAGCCCACAGCCGGAGTCGTTAATCTTTTCTTCAGCGGCAGTAATTTTCTATTTCACAAATTTAATGCGGCTGGTTTTTTTTCTGAACCATTATTTCTTTGACCTTTTTATACACAGTTCCCAGCGCTTGGAAAAACAAAGGTGGAGTCCAAGAAAAATTAGGTATTGAGTTAACTTTCGGGGCAGATAAATCTCTGAAAGGGGGCGGGCGGCTCTTACGTAAGCCGGGCTGACGGCGGGGGCCCGATCGGGTTTTTCTCCCGTCGCGGAGCTGTGAGAGGAGGGCGACGCTGGGAGGGTTCGGGGGTCTGGAGAGCTTTAGCAGTCGGGGATTTGGCGGCTGAGCTGACAGCTCTTGGGTGGATTCCTGCTCTAAAGATAGACCGGGGTGTTGGCCGCTCTGTGGTCCACATGCAGAAACATTTCTCCCTCAGCCAGTCGTGAACCAAAGCAAAGACAAATAACGCATATTTTTACTGAATGTAAACTTCCCTCTGTGTTATTACCCCGCTGGACCGGCCCGACGTGCGGTTGGCAGCTTGTTTTTGTTTGTGTCCACGACTATCTTTCTGGCCTCTGGATCCTTCCAGCGAGCCCAGCTATGAGCCCAGCTCTGAGCCCAGCTCTGAGGCCACTTTGGGGCCCAGCTCTGAGCCCAGCTCTGAGGCCACTTTGGGGCCCAGCTCTGAGCCCAGCTCTGAGGCCACTTTGGGGCCCAGCTCTGAGCCCAGCTCTGAGGCCACTTTGGGGCCGGGTGGAGACTCCGATGCACATGCAGCACGAACAAATACACAGTGAGAGCGGCGTTTAGATGCCCGACATGTGGCTGGGGGGGTTAGGGTTACACATTTATGGGATTGAGTGTTTTTCTTCTTCTGTCTGACCGTCACACAGACAGTGATTTACTGCATCAAACCGTTTCACCAGGAAAGCAGATCAGGACCCATAAGCTGCCAAAACATTTCAGTTTGGGTCTTATTCACAATAAACTGAGCCAGTGCCTGCTTTAGTTTAGGTAGTTCAGGTTTAGGGTTAGGGAGTTTAGGTTTAGGGTTAGGTAGTTCAGGTTTAGGGTTAGGTAGTTCAGGTTTAGGGTTAGGGAGTTTAGGTTTAGGGTTAGGGAGTTTAGGTTTAGGGTTAGGTAGTTCAGGTTTAGGGTTAGGTAGTTCAGGTTTAGGGTTAGGGAGTTCAGGTTTAGGGTTAGGGAGTTTAGGGTTAGGTAGTTCAGGTTTAGGGTTAGGGAGTTTAGGTTTAGGGTTAGGGAATTTAAGGTTAGAGAGGTTACGGTGCGTTCACACCGGATTCGCACCGCGTTACTCGCGCGAGTGTTGCCGCGGGTGTAATTGAATTTACTCGCCTCATTCGCGCGAGTAAAAAATGATGGGCTATTTGACGCCATTCCCTCCATTTCATTCTCTCATCAACCATGGCTGTTATAAGTACCATCGCGTCCGAGATTCGTCGGAAACGCACACGCCGTTGTGTCTGGGTCAGTGACATCATCCGGAGGCGCACTCAGCTCGGATAATTTCACCGCCTTCTCCAGGAGTTGCGTCTGGATGGCGGCCGCTTCCAGCGGTATTTCAGGCTCACCAGGACCCAGTTTGATGACCTGCTCGGGAGGATCGGTGCCGCGATCTCTTGGCAGGACACCAACTACAGGCGCTCCATTTCAGCTGCGGAGCGCCTGTCCATCTGTCTCCACGTCACTGTCGTCCAGAATCTCAACACTGATAGGCTGTCTGACGCGAATATTTCGCCAAAGTTGGATTTTTTTCAACTCGCGCGGCGGCATTCGCCTCATCGCGCCACCGGCTCGAATCCGCGTCTATTCGCGTCTTTGCATTGACTTTGTATGTAATCACGTCGCGCGAACAATTCCGGTGTGAACGCACCGTTAGGGTTAGGGAGTTTAGAGTTAAGGTTAGATAGTTTATGGTTAGGTAGTTTAAGTTTAGGGTTATTCTCATGTTGGGTTCTGCTGTTTGACTTTTTCTTTTCCCTTAAAAGCTGAAAATGAATAAACATGACGTTAGAATCATTGTTCTGGAGGTAAAAATATCAGCGACACAGAAAAGAACAAATCAAAGAAATGCAAAAGTAAATAATGTAAATATATATATTTTTTTAAAAGATGTGTTTATTGTGGATATATTTCAGACTCATTAAGGCCCTGATAGCTTTTACAGGATTTAAACGAACAAAACAAACTCTTCATCATTTAATTCTGATTTAAAAAATCCTCATTCTGATAAAATCTGCCTGAAAACACATTTACTGTTAATTTATTAAAAGTGAAACTCAGAGATCTCCATCACTTATCTGTCTGAATTCAAACAGAACAACATTCTTCCATCTTTATCTTAAAGTTTCTGATCGTAGCTCATATCTCAGATTTAGATCCAGCTGATCCGCTCAGTAACTTCCACTTTATGATCTGATCAGAGGACGAATAAAAACACGCCGTAAACTCGTGTGTTTCGGTTTTATTTACACGGCTGATCGCGCTGATACTGACAGGGTGAAATACGACTGCCACTAAATCCTCCTCACAGCCACTAACATCTGGTTCTGTGTTCCCCGGGAAACGGTTCAATCAGCAGTCGGCCCTGGGTCACATGACTCCGCAGCTACGTCAGGGTGGAGGCTCTGAAACTGAATCTGGTCCACCGGTTCTTCCTGGGACCCATACGGGACCAGAACTCTGGCTGCAATAACAGGGGGCCGGGCCCCTGAGGCCCCTGAGGCCCCTGAGGCCCCTGAACTCTAAGTTTAAACTGTGTTAAATATAAACCAGAACTCAGGCTCACATTACTGGAGTTCTCTGTGGTCAGTGAACGCATTATTCATGGTTTGTATTTCAGTCTGAACATTTAAAATCAATGTTTAAATTTAGTATATTTTTCTTCTTAATTTCCAATCTTCTTCATGCTTTGTTAATTTTTTTTAAACCTTCATGATGAATTCATAATTTTACTTAGAAAACTAGCTGTTTTTTTTTATTTCAGAGCATTAAAAAAATCCTCCTTAAATGTTCCATAAATTCTGGACAAACATTTAAAACACAAAGATTTCCTTTTTTATCAGTTTTTACAACTTTACAGTATCTCTAACATGTTCAGATTTACTTATTTTATATTATTTACTTTATTATTTCACATTAAATATAAAAAATATGATTTCAAACACAGTTTTATGGGTAATTTTTAGGTCTGAGCTGCTGTGATGTCACCGATGGGGGCCGATGTGATGGGGGCCGTGGTCTCTGTGGGGGTCTCTGTGGGGGCGTTCACGCCAAAACAAACACACATGAAGGATGTCGATAAAGGGAACCAATGAAAACACTCAGTCTGGGGTCACTGTGGTTTCTGCTGATGAAGAGTTTAAACTGGGACGAAGGTCTGAGGGTGGAGGCGAGGCTCGGGACCCCCGAGGCCCCCGGGGTCAGAGCCGCAGGTTACAAGGAGAGAACGGAGTTAAAGAAAAGAAGAAGAAAGTGGAGATGAAGGAAGAAATATAAAAAGATTATTAAATTATGACATAAATTCATATTTTTTTCTTTCTATTTTTTCTTTTTTTTAAATGTTTTCTTTCCCCAAAATAATTAGAAATTTTTCTTGATTCAATAAAGATTGAATAAAGTAAAACAAAAAGGATCCAAATTTATAAATAAAACTACAGAAATAATCAGTTTCATATAAAAATTAATAATTCATAAATAAAGAATTATTTTCTCTTTATTGCCTCAATATTTACTTTAAAAATATTTGAACTTTATTCAGTTTTCTTTACATCAAACTTTGTCTTCTCATCTGTTTCTTTAGTTATTTCCTCTTTATATCTATAGATATTTCATATATTTATATAAACATATATATTTATATATCTATATATGAATATATAGATATATTTTCAGATGTATTCATATATACAATCTCTCAGGACCTGAAGTGGAAGACCAACACAGTCACTACCATCAAAAAGGCCCAGCAGAGGTTGTACTTCCTGCGGCAGCTCAGGAAGCTCAACCTACCTAAGGAGCTGCTGATCCAGTTTTACACCGCCATTGTTCAGTCTGTTCTCTGTTCATCCATCACCGTTTGGTTCGGATCAACCACCAAACAGGAAAAGAACAGACTGCAACGGACAATAAGGTCTGCAGAGAAGATTATTGGTGCCCTCCATCCAGGATCTGTACCTGTCCAGAGTTAGGAAACGGGCAGGTTACATCTCTGCAGACCCATCACACCCTGGACACAAACTGTTTAAACTCCTCCCTTCTGCAAGGCGCTACAGAACTCTGTACGCCAAAACAACAAGACACAGGAACAGCTTCTTCCCTCAGGCTGTCTCTGTGTTAAACAGCTAAAACCGGACTTCAGTGTTTCATCCTTGCACCATGCACCAATTTGCACTTCTGATTTAATCTTGTTCTATGTCTATTTTTTTGTCTATTTTTTTGTAATTGTTGCACTAAAGAGAGTGAGGTGTAACCGGAGTCAAATTCCTCGTGTGTGTCCACATACCTGGCAATAAAAAGCGATTCTGATTCTGATTCTGATATATAAATATATATATATATATATATATATATATATATATATATATATATATATATATATATATATATGTATAGAGAGAGAGAGAGATTATATATCAGATATATTCATATATAGATAGATAAATATATATATATTTTCAGATATATTCATATTAATATATATATATATATATATATATATATATATATATATTCAATTCAATCAATTTTTATTTATATAGCGCCAAATACAACAAATGTTATCTCAAGGCACTTAAATAATAAAGTTCAATTCAAGCCAATTGGAATTCAATTAATTGTAATCATAATTATTTATAAAATAACCCAATTCATTCATATAGAGCCAATTCAATATATCAATGAATATATGAATATATATATGAATATATCTGAAAATATATAAATATAAATATCTATATATTTATATATAGATATTTATATTTAAATATCTATATAGGAATATATATATATTCCTATATATATTTCTTCTGCTGCCCCCCCTCTGATGAAATCACACATCGGTTAGAAGAGAAGGTGATTGTGTTTGGACTGAAGCTGAGAACCGTGTCAGTGTCGGACTGCAGAACCTCGGGACATAAACCAGAACCATCTGCAGAGCTCTGCTGCCCTCTGTGGCGGCTGCACAGAGAACTCACTTTTATTTTCAGGGTTCTGCTCTAACAAACTATTCACTTTGGACTTCCTGAACACGACTTATAAAATGTAGGATAAAAGTGACGGATAAATACCACAGAATTACAGATCATTTTAATTCTATTTCTAATAAAGAACGACTCTTCTGCAGTTATCGGGTTTCTCTGCTGGAACGTTTTTAAAGATCAGTTTGTGAAAATAATGAATCTGTGTGTAAAAAATAAAGCTTATAAGGAAATCTTCCCTGTACTAATAAAAAGGTTTAATTCATTCTACAAAAAGGGAAACATCTAAATCAGAAAGAAACAAAAACAAAAAAAACATAAAAAAATGGATGAAAAAATCTTATTAAAAAATTTACCGGAAAACAAAGTGTTTTTAGACTGATTATTATATCATTATATTATTATATTTAATATCATTAAAATGAATTTATACGGAACAATTAAACAGTTCCATGCCGTGTTGAACAGGAAAGTCTTCAGGTTTGATCCAAGAGAAGAAGACTGAGACCAGGGGACAGGTGGAACAGACACCAGGAAAACTAAAACAGAAAAGAAGGAAAAAAGCTTGAAGAAAATTTTCCGCTTGTCCGGGGATCGGGTCGCGGGGGCAGCAGCTTGAGCAAAGAGACCCAGACGTCCCTGTCCCCGGCCACTTCCTCCCGCTCTTCTGGGGGGGACCCCGAGGCGTTCCCAGGCCACAGACATTTTCTCTGCTCATATGATGCATGAAATGATTGGAAAACACGTTCCTTTGCCCGGACGCGGGTCACCGAGGTCTCCCCCTGCTGTAGTTGTGCTGCTGTAGTTGTACTGCTGTATTTGTGCTGCTGTAGTTGGGCTGCTGTAGTTGTACTGCTGTATTTGTACTGCTGTAGTTGTACTGCTGTAGTTGTGCTGCTGTAGTTGTGCTGCTGTAGTTGCGCTGCTGTAGTTGTAGTTGCGCTGCTGTAGTTGCGCTGCTGTAGTTGCGCTGCTGTAGCTGTGCTGCTGTAGTTGTGCTGCTGTAGCTGTGCTGCTGTAGTTGTGCTGTTGTAGTTGTGCTGCTGTAGTTGTGCTGCTGTAGTTGCGCTGCTGTAGCTGTACTGCTGTAGTTGTGCTGCTGTAGTTGTGCTGCTGTAGTTGTACTGCTGTAGTTGCGCTGCTGTAGCTGTGCTGCTGTAGTTGTGCTGCTGTAGTTGTGCTGCTGTAGCTGTGCTGCTGTAGTTGTGCTGTTGTAGTTGTGCTGCTGTAGTTGTGCTGCTGTAGTTGCGCTGCTGTAGCTGTGCTGCTGTAGTTGTGCTGCTGTAGCTGTGCTGCTGTAGTTGTGCTGTTGTAGTTGTGCTGCTGTAGTTGTGCTGCTGTAGTTGCGCTGCTGTAGCTGTACTGCTGTAGTTGTGCTGCTGTAGTTGTGCTGCTGTAGTTGTACTGCTGTAGTTGCGCTGCTGTAGCTGTGCTGCTGTAGTTGTGCTGCTGTAGTTGTGCTGCTGTAGTTGTGCTGCTGTAGCTGTACTGCTGTAGTTGTGCTGCTGTAGCTGTGCTGCTGTAGTTGTGCTGCTGTAGCTGTGCTGCTGTAGTTGTGCTGCTGTAGTTGTACTGCTGTAGTTGCGCTGCTGTAGCTGTACTGCTGTAGTTGTGCTGCTGTAGCTGTGCTGCTGTAGTTGTGCTGCTGTAGCTGTGCTGCTGTAGTTGTGCTGCTGTAGTTGTACTGCTGTAGTTGCGCTGCTGTAGCTGTACTGCTGTAGTTGCGCTGCTGTAGCTGTGCTGCTGTAGTTGTGCTGCTGTAGTTGCGCTGCTGTAGCTGTACTGCTGTATTTGTGCTGCTGTAGTTGTGCTGCTGTAGTTGTGCTGCTGTAGTTGTACTGCTGTATTTGTGGTGATGTAGTTGTACTGCTGTAGTTGTACTGCTGTAGTTGTGCTGCTGTAGTGGTGCTGCTGTAGTTGTGCTGCTGTAGCTGTGTTGCTGTAGCTGTGCTGCTGTAGTTGTGCTGCTGTAGTTGTGCTGCTGTAGTTGTGCTGCTGTAGTTGTACTGGCGCCCGCACCCTCACCCGGGCCTTGACCTTCCTTATCGCTGTCCAAGTCTGATCCAGCTCTTTCAATCTGAGAAATCGGTGTGGAGGAGTTATCAGTCTCCGTGTACCTGTTAGCATTAGTATTAGCATTAGCGGTGGAGGTGCTGAAGTGGACAGCCTCGTTAACAGCCTGAATCCCGCCTTCTCTACCTGGTCCTCCTTCCTCCGCCGCTGGGGCAACATTGGACCCTTTTTCGCTGATAAATAAATCTAAAGTTTTCTGCTTCCTGTTCATATTTTACATTAAGTAGCAAACAACAAATCCCGCTAATAACATCAGCTTTGACCTCCAGGCTCCTTCATCTCGTGTTGGGGGGGGGGGGGGGGGGGGGTACACATTTCAAAAGGGGATACAGGTGTTGGGGAAGATGATACTCAGATAAATTTATTGTGTTGTTCAGAATTTCCTTTGTAGTTATTGAATACAATAATCAATACAAATTGACACAGAGTAATTCCATAAATCAAATTTTTTTCTTTTAAAGAAAAACAGAAAACCGAACATTTACATTTTCCCCCGGAGCCAAGTTGTGGCAAATGCCATACTCAATTGACCCCCATGGGGGTGGAGCCCGGCAGCGAGCGCCTGGTGGCCGGGTCTGTAACCATGGGGCTCGGGGGGTCGCCCTTCCGACGGGCTCACCACCCGTGGGAGCGCCATGGGGGTCGGGTGCAGTGTGAGCTGGGTGGCAGCCGAAGGTGGAGACCTTGGCGGTCTGATCCTCGAATACTGAAGCTGGCTCCTGGGACGTGGAACGTCTCTGTTGGGGAAGGAGCCTGAGCTGGAGCGCGAGCCTTGAAAGCCTTGAAAGTTTAGTAATGGTTCAGTTTTTGTGCCGTCAGAGTGAAGCAGCTGTGGATCATTGTGGACTGAGACTCGGTGTTGGAGCTGTTTTTATGCTGAAAGCATGAAGCATTTCTTCACTGGAGAGACAAACACTGCAGAATGAAGTGATTCATCAGAGATCTAAAGCAGCAGCCCCACCCTCAGTGATCTCTGCTGCTGTTTGCCCCCCTCAGCAGCCCCACCCTCAGTGATCTCTGCTGCTGTTTGCCCTCTCAGCAGCCCCACCCTCAGTGATCTCTGCTGCTGTTTGCCCCCCTCAGCAGCCCCACCCTCAGTGATCTCTGCTGCTGTTTGCCCTCTTAGCAGCCCCACCCTCAGTGATCTCTGCTGCTGTTTGCCCCCCTCAGCAGCCCCACCCTCAGTGATCTGTGCTGCTGTTTGCCCCCCTCAGCAGCCCTACCCTCAGTGATCTCTGCTGCTGTTTGCTCCCCTCAGCAGCCCCACCCTCAGTGATCTCTGCTGCTGTTTGCCCCCCTCAGCAGCCCCACCCTCAGTGATCTCTGCTGCTGTTTGCCCCCCTCAGCAGCCCCACCCTCAGTGATCTCTGCTGCTGTTTGCCCTCTCAGCAGCCCCACCCTCAGTGATCTGTGCTGCTGTTTGCCCCCCTCAGCAGCCCCACCCTCAGTGATCTCTGCTGCTGTTTGCCCCCTCAGCAGCCCCACCCTCAGTGATCTGTGCTGCTGTTTGCCCTCTCAGCAGCCCCACCCTCAGTGATCTCTGCTGCTGTTTGCCCCCCTCAGCAGCCCCACCCTCAGTGATCTCTGCTGCTGTTTGCCCCCCTCAGCAGCCCCACCCTCAGTCTGCAGCACCTGAAACCGGCGGCCTCCTCTCACGGCACCAGGACTCACAGTGGATTGCTTGTTCCTGCCCCCGGAGTGTCTCCCTGGTCCTCCCCCCGGTCCTCCCCCACTCTGTCTCCCAGCTGCTGAGAGCCAGGACTAAATAAAACAATGTGTGGATTAATGATCCAGTGATTTGAAGGCTGTGTTCTTCCAAGTGCTCGACAAACCGCTCTTTATTTACCCAGAGGATAAATCAAAATTATCGGCTGTATCAACAACGGTCCGGCGCTCCCAGAGGACAGAAAAGACGGATCATCAGTGGAAAAGAGAGCGTTCCACACGGTCCCTTCTGTCTCGTTATCTGATAATAGCTGTTCCTTCACACGGAAACACAGGATGCAGGATCATCTGAGGTGGAAACAACAGGTTAAAGCTGAGGAGGTTTGATCAGGAACCACCGAGTCACCTTCCTCAGGTCTGAGCTGCCGGGGGGGGGCTGAACAGTTCTTACAAACTCGTTGTCGACTTTATTCTCAGGTCACAGGTCTCCAGGCTTGGCTTTGAGCTTCTACGTCAAAGCTTCAGCCAAACTCAACAAGTTGAGTCCAAGTGCTAAACAACTGCGTATTTGTCTGTCTGCTGCTCGACTTCTCCAGGCGCACCTTCCCTGCTCACACCAGATTTATTCCATCGCTGTCAGCTCCTAAAGCTGCTTCTTACTTCGAGGTCATGTGACCCGAGTCCAGAACTTTTTAATCAATAAAACGTGTTTCTTCAACTTCTCAGCCGCTGTTATTGATTTTTATCCCCAAACTATTAGCTTTATCAGAAAGGAAAGTTTTAAGCTTGATCTTAAAGGTAGAGAGGGGCCTGATAACTGAAGGCTCTGCCTCCCAAACTGGCAGCTGGTTCCACAGAGAGGGGCCTGATAACTGAAGGCTCTGCCTCCCTAACTGGCAGCTGGTTCCACAGAGAGGGGCCTGATAACTGAAGGCTCTGCCTCCCTAACTGGCAGCTGGTTCCACAGAGAGGGGCCTGATAACTGAAGGCTCTGCCTCCCAAACTGGCAGCTGGTTCCACAGAGAGGGGCCTGATAACTGAAGGCTCTGCCTCCCAAACCGGCAGCTGGTTCCTCAGAGAGGGGCCTGATAACTGAAGGCTCTGCCTCCCAAACTGGCAGCTGGTTCCACAGAGAGGGGCCTGATAACTGAAGGCTCTGCCTCCCAAACTGGCAGCTGGTTCCACAGAGAGGGGGCTGATAACTGAAGGCTCTGCCTCCCAAACTGGCAGCTGGTTCCACAGAGAGGGGCCTGATAACTGAAGGCTCTGCCTCCCAAACTGGCAGCTGGTTCCACAGAGAGGGGGCTGATAACTGAAGGCTCTGTCTCCCAAACTGGCAGCCGGTTCTACAGAGAGGGGCCTGATAACTGAAGGCTCTGCCTCCCAAACTGGCAGCTGGTTCTACAGAGAGGGGCCTGATAACTGAAGGCTCTGCCTCCCAAACTGGCAGCTGGTTCTACAGAGAGGGGCCTGATAACTGAAGGCTCTGCCTCCCAAACTGGCAGCTGGTTCCACAGAGAGGGGCCTGATAACTGTGTGTTCTGGCAGCTGAACTGAACTGAACTGAACTCAGGTCCAAAGATAACGGCTTCAGTTTGTCTGAATTTGGAAGCAGAAAGCAGAGTATCATCAGCATAGTGATGTAACCTGGAGCTGTTGTTCAGAGTCACAAAGAGTTTCTTTAACTGGTTAAAGTGTTGCAGGACTGTGAGAAACAGACAGAAAGTTCCACCCAAACAGCGCTATTAAAACAGGGTCGGCACCAAGCTAGCAAGCTAACAGAGCATCCAGGTGAGGTAATCGTTAGCATGCCCGTAGGCAGGGGGGTTCGGACGAACCCCCCCACAGTCCCGAGAAGTCCGGTCGCGGCAGGTGATGAGTTAACTATTACTGATGTCTGGGTAATATTGTTGCCAAAGATTCTAAAGCCCACCCACACACATGTTGCTATTGTCCCATTCTGTTGTGTTGTGTTCCATTGTGTAGCCCAGGTGGGAAAACACACATTAGATTATATTAGAGACCAATAAAAGAAGCGGGAGAGTATTTATTTTATGTTTACATCGGCAAAGTTTAATGTTCCTGTTGCATTTGAATGCACCGCACAGTTCGTATGACCCCACGTGGAGAGTGCCTCAACAGCCAATCAGGGGCTACGCAGGCCACGTTCAGCCTCTCAGCTCGGAGCTGAACTGCAGGCGCGCGATTTTTCCGTTATTTTCTGACCTTAACCAGAGAAGTAAAGCGCAGCTACTTGTGAAGAGGACAGAAAAAGGAGAAAAATCCCGAGTTGCACTGAAAGAAAGTCAGAGCACATACCGATTGGAAGTCCGGAGCCGAGTGGCTACACAAAGGAGACAAGTAGTACTAGAGCCGCTGCTAGCTCCGATATCGGCGTACTTTGAAATACAGAGAGCAAGGGTGAGAAACTTGTCTTTTTAGCTGCTCTGAGGCTATTTTTCTGTTGTTTCTCAGGGTGCTAAAGAAAGTTGTGGTGATATAAAAGTCTATGAGAGTGAACTGAGGTTGTTGAGTCTTTTATTTTATGCCGATATATATAGACATATATTTAAGGGGAAGTTGTTTTGTTTTCCTAATGCCAATTTAAAGGGAAAAAGAAAGCAACTTGATATGTCATGATGAATGTAAAAGAATATTTTATTCTGTAGTATTTCAACTAATTGAAGGAATTTATTTAATTTCAGCTGTAAGTTTAAAGCAGCTCAGAGGGTAATTTTTGGTGCAGTTTCTCTCGCATTAGTAGGCCGCTATTGTAGGAGTAATTAAGCACACTTCTTTGATACCTCTGAACAAACTCAATGTGTACTGTTATTGTATTTGCACATGGTTTATGATTTATATTTTGAATGATAATGGTTACCTTCCACCAGTGTTATTGAAACACTGTTCACATGAACAGTTAAACGTGAGTTCTTGAATGTTTAGTCCTCATATTTGATATACTTGAACATTGAATGTTGTACAACTAAAACTGAAGATTTGATAAGATTTATGTGAGGTTTGATGCAATATTCTGCATTTTAAACATTTAAACCTTAAACGATGCATCACAGAGTAGAGTGTAATAAATATGACCTTGTTTGTAGGTCAGGATTTTCTAGAGGACGGTGCAAATCCGGATCAGGACGAGATTCTGGTCGAGACCGGTGGCGAGCCAAGACTTGCGACGGAGATACACATGTACACACTCACATTCATTCCCATGAACCTTTTAAAAAAAACAGGTGCACCTGCAACGAATTCTTATTTTTTAAGGGCCTTTTAAGAGTTAAAGATGAAAATAGCTTAGTGGGTAGGCCTGTGAGAGCCCAAAGACGGTGCAGGCCCGTAGGCACAGGGTGTTCTACAAAGTCTAAAAAGATGCATGTGGAGGCATTACAAAAATGTATATATTGAATTTGTATTTTTCATCGAAAATGTATACATTCTTTGAAAACAATACTGCCTGAAACAGTTATCTACAGTCTCCGTTTCTTACTTTGATTTCCTCTCAAAAACGCAGGAAATGCCTTTTCAGAGGGTTGAATTTTCAAAATTTTTCGGGGGGGCATGCCCCCGGACCCCCCTAGAACAAAGTCCCAAATATATACAAAAAGAACCCCCCCAAGCAAAATCCTGGCTACGGGCCTGGTTAGCCAGTTAGCACCTTGTTATTTTTGTTCATAGTTTAGCAAAGTGAGAGAACATTTGATATGAGAAACGAACCAGGCAGAATATGAACGGTAATTTATTATTAAAATGTGTTAGTTCATAATAATTAATGCTGATTTATTATATCAGACCCTGTTTTAAATGGTTTTCTGTCAGTTATTCATCAAAGAAAGGACGTGTTAGTGTTTAATATTTACACATAAACTCTAAGGTTATGATCACAGTTATGGATTTAAACTGTAAACACGGATGGTTTAGTGGTTGGAGGAGGAGTTCCAGCCTGCTTTGAGCCTCGCGGCTCCGCCTAAACCAGCATCGTTACCTCCTGAGGAACCAGGATGGACCGTGTGTGACGGTGTGATTTAACAACGGTCCGATGTGGTTAAAACTTTCTCAGGATTGACACTGTGAATGAACTGTTGCTGCTTCTGTGTTGTGAGAATGGACACTTTGTATTAGATGATGTGGGTTCAGACTGCGTCCTGCTCATTTAATGCAATGTTGAAGGGATTCAGTTGTTGGGGTGTTATTTTGTCATGTCTGTGTGTTTTTGCCACGTTTTTAGTTTCTGTTAAAGTTCTTAGTTTTCTTATGTCTTAGTTTTAAGTTTTAGGTTCAGGTCTCGTATTTAGTTTTGCCATGCCACCTTCTTTCTCCTGCCATCAGCTTCCTCACCTGTGTTTTCCCCATCAGCTGTACCCAATCACCAATCACCCTCCACAGTATTTAGTCTCCAGGTTTTTCCATGTTCATAGCCAGATCCTCACTTGTCACTCGTCCCTATATTCGCCTTTCATGCCATGCTACAGTTAAGTACCTTTCTTTGTTTATTCTAAGTCATAGCCATAGTCACGTTTTGTTTTTTGTCACAGTTTAGTTTTTGATATCCGGCTCAGCTTTTTTGTCAGGTTTTTTGTTAAAACCTGGTCAACTGGTCGGTGACCTCTTCTCCTTGGGGCTGGAGAAAGTGTCCTGGAAGAAGTTGGAGGTGGCCAATAAAATCCTGGACTGTTTGTCACAGAGGCCACTCCAAACGTGGGCGCTGGATGTGTCCCACATCAGGGAGGAGGCACAAGGTGTACAGCATGCTGCCATGACGGCCATTTTTGGCATGGAACCAGAAAAGGTGGCAGCACTGTACACCTCCTCCCTCGTCTCCCCGGCCACCTCATCTCCAGCGCCCCAGGACCCAGCAGCCCCAGGACCCGCAGCCCCAGGACCCGCAGCCCCAGGACCCAGCAGCCCCAGGACCCAGCAGCCCCAGGACCCAGCAGCCCCAGGACCCGCAGCCCCAGGACCCAGCAGCCCCAGGACCAGCAGCCCCAGGACCCAGCAGCCCCAGGACCCGCAGCCCCAGGACCAGCAGCCCCAGGACCTGAAGCCCCAGGACCCAGAGCCCGAGTTGACCCACAACCCCAGGACCGGCAGCCCCAGGACCGGCAGCCCCAGGACCAGCAGCCCCAGGACCAGCAGCCCCAGGACCCGCAGCCCCAGGACCCAGCAGCCCCAGGACCAGCAGCCCCAGGACCCAGCAGCCCCAGGAGCCCACAGAGCCCGAGTTGACCCACAACCCCAGGACCGGCAGCCCCAGGACCCAGTAGCCCCAGGACCCAGCAGCCCCAGGACCCTGCAGCCCCAGGACCCTGCAGCCCCAGGACCCAGCAGCCCCAGGAGGCCACAGAGGCCGAGTTAGCCCCAGGACCCTGCAGCCCCACGACCCAGCAGCCCCAGGACCCAGCAGCCCCAGGACCCGCAGCCCCAGGACCCGAAGCCCCAGGACCCGCAGCCCCAGGACCAGCAGCCCCAGGACCCAGCAGCCCCAGGACCCAGCAGCCCTAGGACCCAGCAGCCCCAGGAGGCCACAGAGCCCGAGTTAGCCCCAGGACCCTGCAGCCCCAGGACCCTGCAGCCCCAGGACCCAGCAGCCCCAGGACCCAGCAGCCCCAGGACCTGCAGCCCCAGGACCTGCAGCCCCAGGACCAGCAGCCCCAGGACCAGCAGCCCCAGGACCCTGCAGCCCCAGGACCTGCAGCCCCAGGACCCAGCAGCCCCAGGACCCTGCAGCCCCAGGAGCCCACAGAGCCCGAGTTGACCCAGCAGCCCCAGGACCCAGCAGCCCCAGGACCCAGCAGCCCCAGGACCCAGCAGCCCCAGGACCCAGCAGCCCCAGGACCCTGCAGCCCCAGGACCCTGCAGCCCCAGGACCCTGCAGCCCCAGGACCCAGCAGCCCCAGGACCCAGCAGCCCCAGGACCCAGAGCCCGAGTTGACCCACAACCCCAGGACCGGCAGCCCCAGGACCGGCAGCCCCAGGACCCAGCAGCCCCAGGACCCAGCAGCCCCAGGACCAGCAGCCCCAGGACCCGCAGCCCCAGGACCCAGCAGCCCCAGGACCAGCAGCCCCAGGACCCAGCAGCCCCAGGAGCCCACAGAGCCCGAGTTGACCCAGTAGCCCCAGGAGGCCACAGAGCCCGAGTTAGCCCCAGGACCCTGCAGCCCCAGGACCCGCAGCCCCAGGACCTGCAGCCCCAGGACCCAGCAGCCCCAGGACCCAGCAGCCCCAGGACCAGCAGCCCCAGGACCCGCAGCCCCAGGACCCAGCAGCCCCAGGACCCAGCAGCCCCAGGACCAGCAGCCCCAGGACCCAGCAGCCCCAGGACCCGCAGCCCCAGGACCCAGCAGCCCCAGGACCAGCAGCCCCAGGACCCGCAGCCCCAGGACCCAGCAGCCCCAGGACCCAGCAGCCCCAGGAGCCCACAGAGCCCGAGTTGACCCACAACCCCAGGACCGGCAGCCCCAGGACCCAGCAGCCCCAGGACCCTGCAGCCCCAGGACCCAGCAGCCCCAGGACCCAGCAGCCCCAGGAGGCCACAGAGCCCGAGTTAGCCCCAGGACCCAGCAGCCCCAGGACCCAGCAGCCCCAGGACCCTGCAGCCCCAGGACCCAGCAGCCCCAGGACCCAGCAGCCCCAGGACCCAGCAGCCCCAGGAGGCCACAGAGCCCGAGTTAGCCCCAGGACCCTGCAGCCCCAGGACCCAGCAGCCCCAGGACCCAGCAGCCCCAGGACCCGAAGCCCCAGGACCCGCAGCCCCAGGACCCGCAGCCCCAGGACCCGCAGCCCCAGGACCAGCAGCCCCAGGACCCAGCAGCCCTAGGACCCAGCAGCCCCAGGAGGCCACAGAGCCCGAGTTAGCCCCAGGACCCTGCAGCCCCAGGACCCAGCAGCCCCAGGACCCAGCAGCCCCAGGACCTGCAGCCCCAGGACCAGCAGCCCCAGGACCCTGCAGCCCCAGGACCTGCAGCCCCAGGACCCTGCAGCCCCAGGACCTGCAGCCCCAGGACCAGCAGCCTCAGGACCCTGCAGCCCCAGGACCTGCAGCCCCAGGACCCAGCAGCCCCAGGACCCAGCAGCCCCAGGACCCGCAGCCCCAGGACCAGCAGCCCCAGGACCCTGCAGCCCCAGGACCCAGCAGCCCCAGGACCGGCAGCCCCAGGACCCAGCAGCCCCAGGACCAGCAGCCCCAGGACCAGCAGCCCCAGGACCCGCAGCCCCAGGACCCAGCAGCCCCAGGACCAGCAGCCCCAGGACCAGCAGCCCCAGGACCCGCAGCCCCAGGACCCGCAGCCCCAGGACCCAGCAGCCCCAGGACCAGCAGCCCCAGGACCCAGCAGCCCCAGGAGCCCACAGAGCCCGAGTTGACCCAGTAGCCCCAGGACCCTGCAGCCCCAGGACCCTGCAGCCCCAGGACCCTGCAGCCCCAGGACCCAGCAGCCCCAGGACCCAGCAGCCCCAGGAGGCCACAGAGCCCGAGTTAGCCCCAGGACCCTGCATCCCCAGGACCCTGCAGCCCCAGGACCCTGCAGCCCCAGGACCCAGCAGCCCCAGGACCCAGCAGCCCCAGGACCCAGCAGCCCCAGGACCCAGCAGCCCCAGGACCCGCAGCCCCAGGACCAGCAGCCCTAGGACCCAGCAGCCCCAGGACCCAGCAGCCCCAGGACCCAGCAGCCCTAGGACCCAGCAGCCCCAGGAGGCCACAGAGCCCGAGTTAGCCCCAGGACCCTGCAGCCCCAGGACCCTGCAGCCCCAGGACCCAGCAGCCCCAGGACCCAGCAGCCTCAGGACCAGCAGCCCCAGGACCCAGCAGTCCCAGGACCCAGCAGCCCCAGGACCCAGCAGCCCCAGGACCCGCAGCCCCAGGATCCTGCAGCCCCAGGATCCTGCAGTCCCAGGACCCTGCAGCCCCAGGATCCTGCAGCCCCAGGACCCAGCAGCCCCAGGACCCTGCAGCCCCAGGACCCAGCAGCCCCAGGACCCAGAGCCCCAGGAACCGCAGCCCCAGGAGGCCACAGAGCCCGAGTTGACCCAGCAGCCCCAGGACCCAGAGCCCCAGGACCCGCAGCCCCAGGACCCAGCAGCCCCAGGACCCAGCAGCCCCAGGACCCGCAGCCCCAGGACCAGCAGCCCTAGGACCCAGCAGCCCCAGGACCCAGCAGCCCTAGGACCCAGCAGCCCCAGGAGGCCACAGAGCCCGAGTTAGCCCCAGGAGGCCACAGAGCCCGAGTTAGCCCCAGGACCCTGCAGCCCCAGGACCCTGCAGCCCCAGGACCCAGCAGCCCCAGGACCCTGCAGCCCCAGGACCCAGCAGCCCCAGGACCCAGCAGCCCCAGGACCTGCAGCCCCAGGACCCAGCAGCCCCAGGACCCTGCAGCCCCAGGACCCGCAGCCCCAGGACCCAGCAGCCCCAGGACCTGCAGCCCCAGGACCCAGCAGCCTCAGGACCCAGCAGCCTCAGGACCAGCAGCCCCAGGACCCGCAGCCCCAGGACCCAGCAGTCCCAGGACCCAGCAGCCCCAGGACCCAGCAGCCCCAGGACCCGCAGCCCCAGGATCCTGCAGCCCCAGGATCCTGCAGTCCCAGGACCCTGCAGCCCCAGGACCCAGCAGCCCCAGGACCCAGCAGCCCCAGGACCCAGAGCCCCAGGACCCAGCAGCCCCAGGAACCGCAGCCCCAGGAGGCCACAGAGCCCGAGTTGACCCAGCAGCCCCAGGACCCAGAGCCCCAGGACCCGCAGCCCCAGGACCCAGCAGCCCCAGGAACCGCAGCCCCAGGAACCAGCAGCCCCAGGACATCAGGCTGCTTCTCTGGGGCCCTTAAAGCCATCAGGGCTTTTTCTCTGGGGCCCTTAAAGCCATCAGGCTGCTTCTCTGGGGCCCTTAAAGCCATCAGGGCTTTTTCTCTGGGGCCCTTAAAGCCATCAGGCTGCTTCTCTGGGGCCCTTAAAGCCATCAGGCTGCTTCTCTGGGGTCCTTAAAGCCATCAGGGCTTTTTCTCTGGGGCCCTTAAAGCCATCAGGGCTTTTTCTCTGGGGCCCTTAAAGCCATCAGGCTGCTTCTCTGGGGCCCTTAAAGCCATCAGGGCTGCTTCTCTGGGGCCCTTAAAGCCATCAGGGCTGCTTCTCTGGGGCCCTTAAAGCCATCAGGCTGCACATCTGTCAGCAGGAAGGTCCTGCTCAGCTTCCCCTGCAGCTGCTGCCTCGCCCAGGAACATCTGGATCCGCTCAGGTTCGACATGCAGCCGCTGCGTCTGATTTCCTCGTCAGGCCGCGGCGTTGAAACGGCGAGGGCTGAAAGAAGGGTCTGAAGGCGGCTCTGAGGGGGTCTGCAGCCTCCATCTGCCCCCTGCTGGACCCCTGCTGCTACAGCTTCTGTCATAAATGAGTTGTTACAGCTAAAATCAGCAGGTTTCAGATTCTTTAGCTGCATGTGTGAGAAACAGCAAAGATAACACAGTGTGACAGACAGAAAACAGGATTTCTGCAGCAACAAGGTGATTCCCAAAGAGCTGTTAGCTGAAAACTTGGCATATCTCAGCATGGTGTGCAGTGTGTCCTTAAAACATCTGAGGAAACTGGACAAGTGGAGGACAGAAGAAAAAGTGTCAGACCTAAAGAACTATCTCCAGCAGATGAACAGGAGGAAATCTGACCCAAAGTCACCAAATAAAACAGAAAAAACACAAAATAAAAGAGAAAAAAACACAAAATAAGAGAAAAAAACACAAAATAAAACACTAAAAAAAACAAAATCAATCACAAAAAACACACAAAAAAACACAAAATCAAACAGAAAAAACACAAAATAAAACAAAAAAAACACAAAATCAAACAGAAAAAACACAAAATAAAACAAAAAAAACAAAATCAAACAGAAAAAACACAAAATAAAACAAAAAAAAAACACGAAATCAAACAGAAAAACACAAAATAAAACAAACGAAAAAGAAAGTTAAAAGGATGAGGGCCCAGAATGGAGCCCTGAGGAACTTTAAGTTATCGTGTTTGGATTGGCTCAGAGACACATTATTTGTTCCCATTTCTTTAGCTTTCTTTTGTTCCCATTCTTTCTTTATCAAAGATAACACAGTTTAACAGACAGAAAACAGGATTTCAGGAACTTTTAAGTTAAACCCGGTTGGTGAGCAGAGGAGCGAACACGCTGTGTTTACTCTGGGAGGTGAAAACGGGTCAGATTCTGCACCCTCAGCTGCAGCCCTGCCATGTTTAGCTGCCGCTGTCTCTGCTGTAAACACCGAGCGGATCACCTTAAACGGTTGCTGTGAACATAAACCTCAGCCTGCTGTCTCCACGCTGCACTTTAGCTGCTGAGCTGCTGCTCTAATTTGTCAGTTTTCTAGTGGAAACAGCTGCTGGGAAACGCGTTGATCAAAACAAGCGAGGCCATTCGTCACCTTCATTCGTCAGAGAGCCCGTCAGAAGTTCAGAGTTTCCCGTGATTGTGTTTTCAGCTCCGTCACTGCGCCTGTGGAGCCGCTCTGTGGAGCCTCAGGAACCCGTAAATATTTGAGTGTTCTGCAGGTGAGTGGAGGTGAAGGGCAGCGGCGTGTGTTTATCACAGAAACCGATCCGGCCTGTGGGCGTGTGCGCGCCGCCGTGCGCCGGCCTGTCCAACCTCCAGCTGCCCGCTGACTGATTGGAAGTGAGGGCTTATGTATTTGTGTAACGACCTGACAGCATATTTCCACTGGCTGCCCCCGAGGTGGGCCCGAGGTGGGCCCGAGGTGGGCCTAATCAACACGGTCACACTGTTTCTGTGCCGGTGACAGCTCCCGCTACAATGGCCATGACCGAGCAGCACCGTCAGTCAGTGGGCGGGGGGGTTATGGGAGTCCTGGGGGGGGCTGGGGGGTGCTGGGGGGAGTGCTTTGGGTGGGCTTCAACTTCAACTGCTTCACTCTGCAACCTTCAGCTCTAAAGTCTGATTGTCTCGGCAACATGATGGATCATTTACGGGGAGGTGGCATGTGTGTGAATGTAACCTTTATGTGTCACCAGAGGCAACCACGCCGCTGACACACACACGTGCACGCGCACACGTACGTGCACACAGCGGTCATACAAACATGCCAAATAAAACCAGAGACAGCTGAATCTGGGTGTAAACTGAATTCATAGGCTGTGTTCGAAACCGCCTACTACATACTTACATACTGCATACTGCGTACTGCATACTACATACTGCATACTACATACTGCATACTACATACTTACGTACTGCGTACTGCATACTACATACTACATACTACATACTGCATACTACATACTGCATACTGCGTACTGCATACTATATACTACATACTGCATACTACATACTGCATACTGCGTACTGCATACTATATACTGCATACTGCGTACTGCATACTATATACTACATACTGCATACTGCGTACTGCATACTACATACTACATACTGCATATTGCATACTACATACTTACATACTGCATACTGCGTACTGCATACTACATACTACATACTACATACTTACATACTGCGTACTGCATACTATATACTACATACTACATACTGCGTACTGCATACTACATACTACATACTTACATACTGCATACTGCGTACTGCATACTATATACTACATACTACATACTGCGTACTGCATACTACATACTACATACTGCATACTACATACTGCATATTGCATACTACATACTTACATACTGCATACTGCGTACTGCATACTATATACTACATACTACATACTGCGTACTGCATACTACATACTGCATACTGCGTACTGCGTACTGCATACTACATGCTGCATACTACATACTACATACTGCATACTACATACTTGCATACTGCGTACTGCATACTATATACTACATACTACATACTGCGTACTGCATACTACATACTACATACTGCATACTGCATACTGCGTACTGCATACTATATACTACATACTACATACTTACATACTGCATACTGCGTACTGCATACTATATACTACATACTACATACTGCGTACTGCATACTACATACTACATACTGCATACTACATACTGCATATTGCATACTACATACTTACATACTGCATACTGCGTACTGCATACTACATACTATATACTACATACTTACATACTACATACTTACATGCTGCATACTGCGTACTGCGTACTGCATACTACATGCTGCATACTACATACTGCATATTGCATACTACATACTTACATACTGCATACTGCGTACTGCATACTACATACTATATACTACATACTTACATACTACATACTTACATACTGCATACTGCGTACTGCATACTACATACTATATACTACATACTTACATACTACATACTTACATGCTGCATACTGCGTACTGCGTACTGCATACTACATACTACATACTTACATACTGCATACTGCATACTACATACTGCATACTACATACTACATACTTACATACTGCATACTGCATACTACATACTGCATACTACATACTACATACTTACATGCTGCATACTGCGTACCGCGTACTGCATACTACATACTGCATACTACATACTGCATACTGCATACTACATACTGCATACTACATACTGCATACTGCATACTACATACTTACATACTACATACTACATACTTCCATACTACATACTGCATACTACATACTACATACTACATACTTCCATACTGCGTACTGCATATTACATACTGCATACTACATACTACATACTACATACTTACATACTACATACTTACATGCTGCATACTGCGTACTGCGTACTGCATACTACATACTACATACTTACATACTACATACTTACATGCTGCATACTGCGTACTGCGTACTGCATACTACATACTGCATACTACATACTGCATACTGCGTACTGCATACTACATACTGCATACTACATACTGCATACTGCATACTACATACTTACATACTACATACTACATACTTCCATACTACATACTGCATACTACATACTACATACTACATACTTCCATACTGCATACTACATACTATATACTTCCATACTACATACTACATACTGCATACTACATACTATATACTTCCATACTACATACTGCATACTACATACTTACATACTTCCATACTACATACTTACATACTGCATACTACATACTTCCATACTACATACTGCATACTACATACTACATACTTCCATACTACATACTTTATACTACATACTACATACTTCCATACTACATACTACATACTTCCATACTACATACTGCATACTACATACTATATACTTCCATACTACATACTACATACTGCATACTACATACTATATACTTCCATACTACATACTGCATACTACATACTACATACTTCCATACTACATACTGCATACTACATACTACATACTTCCATACTACATACTGCATACTACATACTACATACTTCCATACTACATACTGCATACTACATACTACATACTTCCATAATACATACTACATACTTACATACTGCATACTACATACTTCCATACTACATACTGTATACTACATACTATATACTTCCATACTACATACTACATACTATATACTTCCATACTACATACTGCATACTACATACTACATATTTCCATACTACATACTACATACTTACATACTGCATACTACATACTTACATACTACATACTGCATACTACATACTATATACTTTCATACTACATACTACATACTGCATACTACATACTATATACTTCCATACTACATACTTCCATACTACATACTTACATACTGCATACTACATACTACATACTTCCATACTACATACTTACATACTGCATACTACATACTACATACTTCCATACTACATACTACATACTGCATACTACATACTATATACTTCCATACTACATACTTCCATACTACATACTTCCATACTACATACTGCATATTACATACTATATACTTCCATACTACATACTGCATACTACATACTATATACTTCCATACTACATACTACATACTGCATACTACATACTATATACTTCCATACTACATACTGCATACTACATACTTACATACTGCATACTGCATACTGCATACTACATACTGCATACTACATACTACATACTTCCATACTACATACTACATACTTACATACTTCATACTACATACTTCCATACTACATACTATATACTACATACTTCCATACTGCATACTGCATACTACATACTTACATACTGCATACTGCATACTACATACTACATATTTACATACTACATACTGCATACTGCGTACTGCATACTTCCATACTACATACTGCATACTGCATACTACATACTTCCATACTACATACTGCATTCTACATACTATATACTTCCATACTACATACTACATACTACATACTGCATACTACATACTATATACTTCCATACTACATACTGCATACTACATACTTCCATACTACATACTGCATACTTACATACTGCATACTACATACTTCCATACTACATACTGCATACTACATACTATATACTTCCATACTACATACTACATACTATATACTTCCATACTACATACTGCATACTACATACTATATACTTCCATACTGCATACTATATACTATATACTTCCATACTACATACTACATACTACATACTGCATACTACATACTATATACTTCCATACTACATACTGCATACTACATACTACATACTGCATACTACATACTACATACTTCCATACTACATACTGCATACTACATACTACATACTTCCATACTACATACTGCATACTTACATACTGCATACTACATACTTCCATACTACATACTGCATACTACATACTATATACTTCCATACTACATACTGCATACTACATACTTACATACTGCATACTACATACTTCCATACTACATACTGCATACTACATACTATATACTTCCATACTACATTCAATTCAATTCAATTCAAAAATACTTTATTTATCCCAGAGGGAAATTAAATGTTGATGTAGCTCAATTAAATCAAGGAGTTATTATAGATGCTGATGGCTGTGGGCAGGAAAGATTTCCTGTAGCGGTCCGTTTTGCATCCAAACTGAAGAAGCCTTTGACTGAAGAGACTCTGTTTTCTGATAACAGTCTCATGTAGAGGATGTTCAGGGTTGTCCATAATTCTCTTGATTTTATGCAAAATCCTTCTTTGCATTATTGTCTCCAGAGGTTCCACAGTCGTCCCCAGAACAGAACCAGCCTTCCTTATCAGGTTGTTGAGTCTTTTTAGGTCCCTGGTTCTGATGCTGCTGCCCCAACAGATGACGCAAGAGGAAATGACGCTCTCAACAACAGACTTGTAGAAGATCTGCAACATCTTGTTGCAAACCTTGAAGGACCTTAGCTTCCTCAAGAAGTACAGTCTGCTCTGTCATACTACATACTGCATACTACATACTACATACTTCCATACTACATACTACATACTTCCATACTACATACTGCATACTATATACTTCCATACTACATACTACATACTGCATACTACATACTACATACTTACATACTGCATACTACATACTTCCATACTACATACTGCATACTACATACTACATACTTCCATACTACATACTGCATACTACATACTATATACTTCCATACTACATACTACATACTACATACTGCATACTACATACCATATACTTCCATAATACATACTGCATACTACATACTACATACTACATACTTACATACTGCATACTACATACTATATACTTCCATACTACATACTACATACTGCATACTACATACTACATACTTCCATACTACATACTACATACTTCCATACTTCATACTACATACTTCCATACTACATATTATATACTACATACTTCCATACTGCATACTACATACTTACATACTGCATACTGCATACTACATACTACATATTTACATACTACATACTGCATACTACATACTGCATACTGCATACCGCGTACCGCATACTGCATACTACATACTGCATACTACATACTTCCATACTACATACTCCTACCTCATGATACATACCCAACATTTCGGAGAATCTAGTATGCATCCGGGAACTTAAAAAAAGTTAAAGTTAGTAGGAGTAGTAGGAGAAGTAGGCGGTTTCGAACACAGCCATAGTTCCATAAGTTACTTATTGTTCGTCTGCTTTAAAGGGATAGTTCGCCTCTTCTGACATGAAGCTGTGTAACATCCCATATCAGCGACATCATTTATGAACATCTTCTTACCCCCTGCTGCGTCCTGTGAGCAGAGTTCCAGCCTCGTTTTGGTGTTGATGAAGGTAGTCCGGCTAGTTGGCTGGGGTTTAAAAAATAAAGCGTTTTGCTTCTCAAAACAATATGCGTTCAACAGAGTAATACATTTGCATCACAAAATGGTTCTCCAGGAAAAAGTCAGACCTCACAATCGCTTGGCCCTATTTTAGCTAACTGAGGAGCTAACTGAGGAGCTAACTGAGGAGCTAACAGAGGAGCTAACCGAGGAGCTAACTAAGAAGTTAACTGAGGAGCTAACCGAGGAGCTAACCGAGGAGCTAACTGAGGAGCTAACTGAGGAGGTAACAGAGGAGCTAACCGAGGAGCTAACTAAGAAGTTAACTGAGGAGCTAACCGAGGAGCTAACCGAGGAGCTAACTGAGGCTTCACCTGTCTGTCGTCCTGTTGCTCTGCAGCAGTAAAACCTGACCTGATCTTTATTCTCGTCCATCTTCGTGCATTTAAAGCAATACAATGTAACTTCTCAAAAAGCCCATTATGGAGCTCCCCCTACAGGCTTGGAGGTAATGTACGGTTACACTGTCGTAAATACAACACCCTTTCGCTTTCACGTTTGTTGACGAACCGGCGAGGAGTCAGAAGGTGCAAGCTATGTCGACCGAGAAGGTAAGAGTGATCAAATATACCTGGGAGCGTTAGAGGGCTCTATTTGTTTTTGCGGTAGGTGTGCCAGAAAGCAAGTCGAAGTACTTCCGCTCAGCTCCCGGGCCGCTCCAGCAAAGTTACATAGCGCAGTTTTTCCAACTCAGACCCCCGAAGGGCATAGGAGACAGGCCGATCGTAATATTAAAACTCATTCTAGCCGCACAATTTGTTTCATGCTGTTATTTTAAGGTAGAAATGTTACATTGTATTGCTTTAATCTCTTCTTTGGCCTCTTTGTTGCATCTGCCTCCGGAGTGAATCCCAGCTGTCGTTGGGTGAGAGGCAGGCACACCTGGACAGGTAAGCAGTCCATTTGTGTGTTAATAGATTTAAAACCAAATAAACTACTACAGATTCAGATTTGAATGGCTCGATAAATGATAAATACAACAATAAGACACCAGAAACAGTGTGTGTGAGCTCCACTGATGAGTGGAACTACCATTTTATCAGCTGCCTGCAGAGACCTGACGCTTCATCTTCTGCTGCATTCGGTTCATTTCCACCAGCTCATGGTGGGAAAAGCGTCCTCCCACCTGCTAAAGGCCTGCTGGGTCAACTTTTACTCTTCAGTGTGTGAAGAACAGAGGCTGAAGGCTCAGCTGCTCAGGGAAACACTGATGTAAACCATGGAAACCATGGAAACCACAAGGTTATTTTTCCATCATATTAACTTCATCTGTTGAACAGAAACACTGTGAACAATGTTGAACTTTTGTCTGCACTTTAAGGAGCAAATAAGGATAAATAAATGAATAAAAACTGTTATATGGGATTAAAAGCTGAAGGCTGGAGTCCAACATGCAGGACGCTGGTTTCATTGGACGGTGATGAGGTCAGAGGTCAGAGAGATGGAAAAGGTGCTGAAAGTCACTATAAAACCTTAAAATCAGCCCTTAAACTGATCAGAATCATTATAACCTCCCTCTCTGTCTGAGTGTTTCCAGGCAACAAGTCGTTCTCTGTGTTCTGATCCCTCTCAGTCGGGACTAAGAGGTTTTCTCATTAGTTTAAGAACTCTGAAAGCAGGAAATCAGCGAGCTGGAGGAGGTGACACATGAAGGCTCGAGTCTGTCAGAAACTCCAGCTGAAGGCTGTGGGAAATCAGCCGAGGCCCAGGGCCCCTGAGGGCCCCGCAGACCGCGGCCCTGAACCTGCGCCCTGAACCGCTCTGCCGGAAGGGAGTCATGTGACGAAGCAATGGTGACGTCATCGGGATACTTATTAATTTAGTTTGCATTTGTTAAACTGAGTAGATATTTTTGATTACAGGTTTTTTTATTTTATATATATTTGTATATTTTGACTTTATTTACTGTGAGATATTTAACTGAATTAGTAGAAATTGTTTAGGGGTTTTCCTGTCTTTTGTTTGTAAAGAGGTGGGGTTTATACCTCAGGGGCGGAGCCGATGGCTATAAAAAGAGGGCTTGGTGCCACAGTCTGGCAGTCTGGGTTTAGACTCGTACTCTAAGTCATACTGAAGGTGATGGACTGTCTGAGGTACTGCTGTTTTTTCTATTTTAACCTGCCTGGATGTCCTTTGTAATTTTTTTTACACTTCTGCTTCACTTTGTTTTTTGTTTGAGCCTTGAAGATGAGCACAATAAAACACCATCTAAGTGAATTCCGGCATTTGGCTTTAATTTTTGCCCAAGTCATAACAGAGCCCTGCCACGAACCTGCGCCGGGGCGCTGAACCTGAGCCCTGAACCTGAGCCCTGAACCTGCGCCCTGAACCTGCGCCCTGAACCTGCGCCCTGAACCTGCGCCCTGAACCTGCACCCTGAACCTGAGCCCTGAACCTGAGCCCTGAACCCGAGCCCTGAACCCGAGCCCTGAACCTGCGCCCTGAACCTGCGCCCTGAACCTGCGCCCTGAACCTGCGCCCTGAACCTGCACCCTGAACCTGCGCCCTGAACCTGCACCCTGAACCTGCGCCCTGAACCTGCGCCCTGAACCTGCGCCCTGAACCTGCGCCCTGAACCTGCACCCTGAACCTGCGCCCTGAACCTGCACCCTGAACCTGCGCCCTGAACCTGCGCCCTGAACCTGCGCCCTGAACCTGAGCCCTGAACCTGCGCCCTGAACCTGCACCCTGAACCTGCGCCCTGAACCTGCGCCCTGAACCTGCGCCCTGAACCTGCACCCTGAACCTGAGCCCTGAACCTGCGCCCTGAACCTGCGCCCTGAACCTGAGCCCTGAACCTGCGCCCTGAACCTGCACCCTGAACCTGCGCCCTGAACCTGAGCCCTGAACCTGCACCCTGAACCTGCGCCCTGAACCTGCACCCTGAACCTGCGCCCTGAACCTGCGCCCTGAACCTGCGCCCTGAACCTGAGCCCTAAACCTGAGCCCTGAACCTGAGCCCTGAACCTGCGCCCTGAACCTGAGCCCTAAACCTGAGCCCTGAACCTGAGCCCTGAACCTGCGCTGGGGCCCTTGAACCTGAGCCCTGAACCTGCGCCCTGCGCCCTGCACCTGAGCCCTGAACCTGCACCCTAAACCTGAGCCCTAAACCTGAGCCCTGAACCTGAGCCCTGAACCTGCGCTGGGGCCCTTGAACCTGCGCCCTGAACCTGCGCCCTGAACCTGTGCACTGAACCTGAGCCTTGAACCTGCGCCCTGAACCTGAGCACTGAACCTGCGCCCTGAACCTGCGCCCTGAACCTGAGCCCTGAACCTGCGCCCTGAACCTGCGCCGGGGCCCTGAATCTAAGCCCTGAACCTGAGCCCTGAACCTGCACTGGGGCCCTGAACCTGAGCCCTGAACCTGCGCCCTGAACCTGCGCCGGGGCCCTGAACCTGAGCCCTGAACCTGCGCCCTGAACCTGCGCCGGGGCCCTGAACCTGAGCCCTGAACCTGAGCCCTGAACCTGCGCCCTAAACCTGCGCCCTGAACCTGTGCCCTGAACCTGCGCCCTGAATCTGAGCCCTGAACCTGAGCCCTGAACCTGCACCGGGGCCCTGAATCTGAGCCCTGAATCTGAGCCCTGAACCTGCGCCCTGAACCTCCGCCGGGGCCCTGAACCTGCACCCTGAACCTGCGCCCTGAACCTGTGCCCTGAACCTGCGCCCTGAACTTGTGCCCTGAACCTGAGCCCTGAACCTGCGCCCTGAACCAGCGCCCTGAACCTGCGCCCTGAACCTGTGCCCTGAACCTGCGCCCTGAACTTGTGCCCTGAACCTGAGCCCTGAACCTGCGCCCTGAACCTGTGCACTGAACCTGAGCCTTGAACCTGCGCCCTGAACCTGAGCCCTGAACCTGAGCACTGAACCTGCGCCCTGAACCTGCGCCCTGAACCTGTGCACTGAACCTGAGCCTTGAACCTGCGCCCTGAACCTGAGCCCTGAACCTGCGCCCTGAACCTGAGCCCTGAACCTGAGCCCTGAACCTGTGCCCTGAACCTGAGCACTGAACCTGAGCCCTGAACCTGCGCCCTGAACCTGCGCCCTGAACCTGCGCCCTGAACCTGCGCCCTAAACCTGCGCCCTGAACCTGCGCCCTGAAGCTGAGCCCTGAACCTGCGCCCTGAACCTGCGCCCTAAACCTGCGCCCTAAACCTGCGCCCTGAACCTGCGCCCTGAACCTGCACCCTAAACCTTCGCCCTGAACCTGCGCCCTGAACCTGCGCCCTGAAGCTGACCCCTGAACCTGAGCCCTGAACCTGCGCCCTGAACCTGCGCCCTGAAGCTGAGCCCTGAACCTGCGCCCTGAACCTGCGCCCTGAACCTGTGCCCTAAACCTGCGCCCTGAACCTGCGCCCTGAACCTGTGCCCTGAAGCTGACCCCTGAACCCGAGCCCTGAACCCGCGCCCTGAACCTGCACCCTGAACCTGCGCCCTGAACCTGCGCCCTGAACCTGCGCCCTGAACCTGCGCCCTGAACCTGCACCCTGAACCTGCGCCCTGAACCTGCACCCTGAACCTGCGCCCTGAACCTGCGCCCTGAACCTGCGCCCTGAACCTGAGCCCTGAACCTGCGCCCTGAACCTGCACCCTGAACCTGCGCCCTGAACCTGCGCCCTGAACCTGCACCCTGAACCTGAGCCCTGAACCTGAGCCCTGAACCCGAGCCCTGAACCCGAGCCCTGAACCTGCGCCCTGAACCTGCGCCCTGAACCTGCGCCCTGAACCTGCGCCCTGAACCTGCGCCCTGAACCTGCGCCCTGAACCTGAGCCCTGAACCTGCGCCCTGAACCTGCGCCCTGAACCTGCGCCCTGAACCTGCGCCCTGAACCTGCGCCCTGAACCTGCGCCCTGAACCTGAGCCCTGAACCTGCGCCCTGAACCTGCACCCTGAACCTGCGCCCTGAACCTGAGCCCTGAACCTGCACCCTGAACCTGCGCCCTGAACCTGCACCCTGAACCTGCGCACTGAACCTGCGCCCTGAACCTGCGCCCTGAACCTGAGCCCTAAACCTGAGCCCTGAACCTGAGCCCTGAACCTGCGCCCTGAACCTGAGCCCTAAACCTGAGCCCTGAACCTGAGCCCTGAACCTGCGCTGGGGCCCTTGAACCTGAGCCCTGAACCTGCGCCCTGCGCCCTGCACCTGAGCCCTGAACCTGCACCCTAAACCTGAGCCCTAAACCTGAGCCCTGAACCTGAGCCCTGAACCTGCGCTGGGGCCCTTGAACCTGCGCCCTGAACCTGCGCCCTGAACCTGTGCACTGAACCTGAGCCTTGAACCTGCGCCCTGAACCTGAGCACTGAACCTGCGCCCTGAACCTGCGCCCTGAACCTGAGCCCTGAACCTGCGCCCTGAACCTGCGCCGGGGCCCTGAATCTAAGCCCTGAACCTGAGCCCTGAACCTGCACTGGGGCCCTGAACCTGAGCCCTGAACCTGCGCCCTGAACCTGCGCCGGGGCCCTGAACCTGAGCCCTGAACCTGCGCCCTGAACCTGCGCCGGGGCCCTGAACCTGAGCCCTGAACCTGAGCCCTGAACCTGCGCCCTAAACCTGCGCCCTGAACCTGTGCCCTGAACCTGCGCCCTGAATCTGAGCCCTGAACCTGAGCCCTGAACCTGCACCGGGGCCCTGAATCTGAGCCCTGAATCTGAGCCCTGAACCTGCGCCCTGAACCTCCGCCGGGGCCCTGAACCTGCACCCTGAACCTGCGCCCTGAACCTGTGCCCTGAACCTGCGCCCTGAACTTGTGCCCTGAACCTGAGCCCTGAACCTGCGCCCTGAACCAGCGCCCTGAACCTGCGCCCTGAACCTGTGCCCTGAACCTGCGCCCTGAACTTGTGCCCTGAACCTGAGCCCTGAACCTGCGCCCTGAACCTGTGCACTGAACCTGAGCCTTGAACCTGCGCCCTGAACCTGAGCCCTGAACCTGAGCACTGAACCTGCGCCCTGAACCTGCGCCCTGAACCTGTGCACTGAACCTGAGCCTTGAACCTGCGCCCTGAACCTGAGCCCTGAACCTGCGCCCTGAACCTGAGCCCTGAACCTGAGCCCTGAACCTGTGCCCTGAACCTGAGCACTGAACCTGAGCCCTGAACCTGCGCCCTGAACCTGCGCCCTGAACCTGCGCCCTGAACCTGCGCCCTAAACCTGCGCCCTGAACCTGCGCCCTGAAGCTGAGCCCTGAACCTGCGCCCTGAACCTGCGCCCTAAACCTGCGCCCTAAACCTGCGCCCTGAACCTGCGCCCTGAACCTGCACCCTAAACCTTCGCCCTGAACCTGCGCCCTGAACCTGCGCCCTGAAGCTGACCCCTGAACCTGAGCCCTGAACCTGCGCCCTGAACCTGCGCCCTGAACCTGCGCCCTGAAGCTGAGCCCTGAACCTGCGCCCTGAACCTGCGCCCTGAACCTGTGCCCTAAACCTGCGCCCTGAACCTGCGCCCTGAACCTGTGCCCTAAACCTGCGCCCTGAACCTGTGCCCTAAACCTGCGCCCTGAACCTGCGCCCTGAACCTGCGCCCTGAACCTGCACCCTGAACCTGAGCCCTGAACCTGCACCCTAAACCTGCGCCCTGAAGCTGACCCCTGAACCCGAGCCCTGAACCTGAGCCCTGAACCTGTGCCCTAAACCTGAGCCCTGAACCTGCGCCCTGAACCTGCGCCCTGAAGCTGACCCCTGAACCTGAGCCCTGAACCTGCGCCCTGAACCTGCACCCTGAACCTCAGCCCTGAACCTGAGCACTGAACCTGAGCCCTGAACCAGCACCGGGGACCTCCTTTCTGCTTCCGGAGGTTCTGCTTCAGGAGGCTCTGCAGGAGGTTCTGCTTCGGGAGGTTCTGAAGGAGGTTCTGCTTCAGGAGGTTCTGCTTCAGGAGGCTCTGCTTCAGGAGGTTCTGCTTCAGGAGGTTCTGCTTCGGGAGGCTCTGCTTTAGGAGGTTCTGCTTCTGGAGGTTCTGCTTCAGGAGGTTCTGCTTCTGGAGGTTCTGAAGGAGGTTCTGCTTCAGGAGGTTCTGCTTCGGGAGGTTCTGAAGGAGGTTCTGCTTCAGGAGGTTCTGCTTCTGGAGGTTCTGCTTCAGGAGGTTCTGCTTCTGGAGGTTCTGCTTCGGGAGGTTCTGCTTCGGGAGGCTCTGCTTCGGGAGGTTCTGCTTCGGGAGGTTCTGCTTTAGGAGGTTCTGCTTCGGGAGGTTCTGCTTCGGGAGGTTCTGCAGGAGGTTCTGCAGGAGGTTCTGCTTCAGGAGGTTCTGCTTCAGGAGGTTCTGCTTCAAGAGGTTCTGCAGGAGGTTCTGCTTCAGGAGGTTCCGCAGGAGGTTCTGCTTTGGGAGGTTCTGCTTTGGGAGGTTCTGCTTCAGGAGGTTCTGCTTTGGGAGGTTCTGCTTCAGGAGGTTCTGCTTCAGGAGGTTCTGCTTCGGGAGGTTCTGCAGGAGGTTCTGCTTTGCGAGGTTCTGCAGGATGTTCTGCTTCGGGAGGTTCTGCTTCGGGAGGTTCTGCTTCGGGAGTTTCTGCTTTGGGAGGTTCTGCAGGAGGTTCTGCTTTGGGAGGTTCTGCTTCATGAGGTTCTGCTTCAGGAGGCTCTGCAGGAGGTTCTGCTTCGGGAGGTTCTGAAGGAGGTTCTGCTTCAGGAGGTTCTGCTTCAGGAGGTTCTGCTTCGGGAGGCTCTGCTTTAGGAGGTTCTGCTTCTGGAGGTTCTGCTTCAGGAGGTTCTGCTTCTGGAGGTTCTGAAGGAGGTTCTGCTTCAGGAGGTTCTGCTTCGGGAGGTTCTGAAGGAGGTTCTGCTTCAGGAGGTTCTGCTTCTGGAGGTTCTGCTTCAGGAGGTTCTGCTTCTGGAGGTTCTGCTTCGGGAGGTTCTGCTTCGGGAGGCTCTGCTTCGGGAGGTTCTGCTTCGGGAGGTTCTGCTTTAGGAGGTTCTGCTTCGGGAGGTTCTGCTTCGGGAGGTTCTGCAGGAGGTTCTGCAGGAGGTTCTGCTTCAGGAGGTTCTGCTTCAGGAGGTTCTGCTTCAAGAGGTTCTGCAGGAGGTTCTGCTTCAGGAGGTTCCGCAGGAGGTTCTGCTTTGGGAGGTTCTGCTTTGGGAGGTTCTGCTTCAGGAGGTTCTGCTTTGGGAGGTTCTGCTTCAGGAGGTTCTGCTTCAGGAGGTTCTGCTTCGGGAGGTTCTGCAGGAGGTTCTGCTTTGCGAGGTTCTGCAGGATGTTCTGCTTCGGGAGGTTCTGCTTCGGGAGGTTCTGCTTCGGGAGTTTCTGCTTTGGGAGGTTCTGCAGGAGGTTCTGCTTTGGGAGGTTCTGCTTCATGAGGTTCTGCTTCGGGAGGTTCTGCTTCGGGAGTTTCTGCTTCAGGAGGTTCTGCTTCGGGAGGTTCTGCTTCAGGAGGTTCTGCTTCAAGAGGTTCTGCTTCGGGAGGTTCTGCTTCGGGAGTTTCTGCTTCGGGAGGTTCTGCTTCGGGAGGTTCTGCTTCAAGAGGTCCCGCAGGAGTTTCTGCTTTGGGAGGTTCTGCTTCAGGAGGTTCTGCAGGAGGTTCTGCTTTGGGAGGTTCTGCTTCAGGAGGTTCTGCTTCGGGAGGTTCTGCAGGAGGTTCTGCTTCAAGAGGTTCTGCTTCAGGAGGTTCCGCAGGAGTTTCTGCTTTGGGAGGTTCTGCTTCGGGAGGTTCTGCTTCGGGAGGTTCTGCTTCAAGAGGTTCTGCTTCAGGAGGTTCTGCTTCAGGAGGTTCCGCAGGAGGTTCTGCTTTGGGAGGTTCTGCTTCAGGAGGTTCTGCTTCAGGTGGTTCTGCTTCGGGAGGTTCTGCTTCGGGAGGTTCTGCTTCGGGAGGTTCTGCTTCGGGAGTTTCTGCTTCAGGAGGTTCTGCTTCGCGAGGTTCTGCAGGAGGTTCTGCAGGAGGTTCTGCTTCGCGAGGTTCTGCAGGAGGTTCTGCTTCGGGAGGTTCTGCTTCGGGAGGTTCTGCTTCGGGAGGTTCTGCTTCTGGAGGTTCTGCTTCTGGAGGTTCTTTTTCTGGAGGTTCTGCTTCAGGAGGTTCTGCTTCTGGAGGTTCTGCTTCTGGAGGTTCTTTTTCTGGAGGTTCTGCTTCAGGAGGTTCTGCTTCTGGAGGTTCTGCTTCGGGAGTTTCTGCTTCAGGAGGTTCTGCTTCGGGAGGTTCTTCTTCGGGAGGTTCTGCTTTAGGAGGTTCTGCAGGAGGCTCTGCTTCAGGAGGTTCTGCTTCGGGAGGTTCTGCTTCGGGAGGTTCTGCTTCAGGAGGTTCTGCTTCGGGAGGCTCTGCTTCAGGAGGTTCTGCTTCGGGAGGTTCTGCTTCGGGAGGTTCTGTTTCGGGAGGTTCTGCTTCGGGAGGTTCTGCTTCGGGAGGTTCTGCTTCAGAAGGTTCTGTTTTGGGAGGTTCTGCTTCGGGAGGTTCTGCTTCGGGAGGTTCTGCTTCAGGAGGTTCTGATTTGGGAGGTTTTGCTTTGGGAGGTTCTGCTTCGGGAGGTTCTGCTTCGGGAGTTTCTGCTTTGGGAGGTTCTGCAGGAGGTTCTGCTTTGGGAGGTTCTGCTTCATGAGGTTCTGCTTCGGGAGGTTCTGCTTCGGGAGTTTCTGCTTCAGGAGGTTCTGCTTCGGGAGGTTCTGCTTCAGGAGGTTCTGCTTCAAGAGGTTCTGCTTCGGGAGGTTCTGCTTTGGGAGTTTCTGCTTCGGGAGGTTCTGCTTCGGGAGGTTCTGCTTCAAGAGGTCCCGCAGGAGTTTCTGCTTTGGGAGGTTCTGCTTCAGGAGGTTCTGCAGGAGGTTCTGCTTTGGGAGGTTCTGCTTCAGGAGGTTCTGCTTCGGGAGGTTCTGCAGGAGGTTCTGCTTCAAGAGGTTCTGCTTCAGGAGGTTCCGCAGGAGTTTCTGCTTTGGGAGGTTCTGCTTCGGGAGGTTCTGCTTCGGGAGGTTCTGCTTCGGGAGGTTCTGCTTCAAGAGGTTCTGCTTCAGGAGGTTCTGCTTCAGGAGGTTCCGCAGGAGGTTCTGCTTTGGGAGGTTCTGCTTCAGGAGGTTCTGCTTCAGGTGGTTCTGCTTCGGGAGGTTCTGCTTCGGGAGGTTCTGCTTCGGGAGGTTCTGCTTCGGGAGTTTCTGCTTCAGGAGGTTCTGCTTCGCGAGGTTCTGCAGGAGGTTCTGCAGGAGGTTCTGCTTCGCGAGGTTCTGCAGGAGGTTCTGCTTCGGGAGGTTCTGCTTCGGGAGGTTCTGCTTCGGGAGGTTCTGCTTCTGGAGGTTCTGCTTCTGGAGGTTCTTTTTCTGGAGGTTCTGCTTCAGGAGGTTCTGCTTCGGGAGTTTCTGCTTCTGGAGGTTCTGCTTCAGGAGGTTCTGCTTCTGGAGGTTCTGCTTCGGGAGTTTCTGCTTCAGGAGGTTCTGCTTCGGGAGGTTCTTCTTCGGGAGGTTCTGCTTTAGGAGGTTCTGCAGGAGGCTCTGCTTCAGGAGGTTCTGCTTCGGGAGGTTCTGCTTCGGGAGGTTCTGCTTCAGGAGGTTCTGCTTCGGGAGGCTCTGCTTCAGGAGGTTCTGCTTCGGGAGGTTCTGCTTCGGGAGGTTCTGTTTCGGGAGGTTCTGCTTCGGGAGGTTCTGCTTCGGGAGGTTCTGCTTCAGAAGGTTCTGTTTTGGGAGGTTCTGCTTCGGGAGGTTCTGCTTCGGGAGGTTCTGCTTCAGGAGGTTCTGATTTGGGAGGTTTTGCTTTGGGAGGTTCTGCTTCGGGAGGTTCTGCTTCGGGAGGTTCTGCTTTGGGAGGTTCTGCTTCAGGAGGTTCTGGGTTCTGCAGCCCGTGCTTGACCGTATGAAATGTAATCAAAGAGTCAGAGCTGTGTTTTATACAACCAATCATAGCCAATCAGCCAAGTGTGGAAGCGGGGGCAGAGGGTCCGGGGGGGCGGGGGGCCCCAGCAGTGTGTTACTCATCAGTCTCAGGCTCAGGCTCAGAGGCTCAGAGGCTGTTTGGATTGCTGTGTTTGGATAAAGCAGATTGGTTTGCACTTAACCCTGTAATATACGCACAGCCCCCCGTTGATCCTCAGTGGGCCGGCCCGCTGTGGCACATGCCATAACCGGGCCACCGCTGCAGGAGGAACGGCAGCTAATAAATTCTGACATGTGGGGACCCCCGCCCCCCCCGCCTGAAACACACACACACACATGGTGGGGTTTCCACCTCCTCTGAGGACATTTCATTCACTTGTGTTCATTTTCTGGATTTAGCAAAGATCCAAATATAACCGAAAATATACTGAAGCTGATCATCACTCTGACAATCTGGCACGTGCACGCATGCACACAAGTTAGTTCACAGGGCGTGAAGTCAAACAGTCAAACAGTATTTTCAGGATTTATTAGCTTTTATTCTGAGAAAACAAACAAAACATCAGTTTGTGTAAGTTTAAACCAGGTGTTCCCAGGTCAGATGGGATGTATAACAGAGAGTTCTGGTTCTGGTTCTGACCCGGAATCCTCCCTCTGGATGGTGGAGCTCCTCCCCCTGAATGGTGGAGCTCCTCCCTCTGGATGATGGAGCTCCTCCCCCTGAATGGTGGAGCTCCTCCCTCTGGATGATGGAGCTCTTCCCTCTGGATGGTGGAGCTCCTCCCCCTGGATGATGGAGCTCTTCCCTCTGGATGATGGAGCTCTTCCCTCTGGATGATGGAGCTCTTCCCTCTGGATGGTGGAGCTCCGCCCCCTAGATGATGGAGCTCCTCCCCCTGGATGATGGAGCTCCTCCCCTCAGACGAAGGAGCTCCTCCCCCTGAATGTTGGTGCCCCTCCCCCTGGATGATGGAGCTCCTCCCACAAACTCCTACCCCTGAGGCAGATACTCCTCCCACAGAGGCAGAGACTCCTCCCCCTGAGGCAGAGACTCCTCCCCCTGAGGCAGAGACTCCTCCCTCTGAGGCAGAGACTCCTCCCTCTGAGGCAGAGACTCCTCCCTCTGAGGCAGAGACTCCTACCCCTGAGGCAGAGACTCCTACCCCTGAGGCAGAGACTCCTACCACTGAGGCAGAGACTCCTCCCCCTGAGGCAGAGACTCCACCCCCTGAGTTAGAGACTCGTCCCACTGAGGCAGAGACTCCTCCCCCTGAGGCAGAGACTCCTCCCCCTGAGGCAGAGACTCCTCCCTCTGAGGCAGAGACTCCTCCCCCTGAGGCAGAGACTCCTCCCCCTGAGGCAGAGACTCCTCCCCCTGAGGCAGAGACTCCTCCCTCTGAGGCAGAGACTCCTACCCCTGAGGCAGAGACTCCTACCCCTGATGCAGAGACTCTTCCCCCTGATGCAGAGACTCCTCCCCCTGAGGCAGAGACTCCTCCCTCTGAGGCAGAGACTCCTCCCTCTGAGGCAGAGACTCCTCCCTCTGAGGCAGAGACTCCTACCCCTGAGGCAGAGACTCCTACCCCTGATGCAGAGACTCCTCCCACTGAGGCAGAGACTCCTCCCCCTGATGCAGAGACTCCTCCCACTGAGGCAGAGACTCCACCCCCTGAGGCAGAGACTCCTCCTCCTGAGGCAGAGACTCCTCCCCGACCCGGAGGTTCAGAACCGAGGCCTCAGATCTGGAAGAGCTGACCTTCATCCCGGCTGCAGAACCGGCAGAATCTGAAGGAGCCGGATTTAAACTCATTTAAAAGCTGACAGAAGCTGATTTATCTGCCTGTAAATGCTCTGATTGTCCGTCCTGCTCCTTTCTTACTGATGATTCAATATTCTGAGGCTTTGTTTTTAAGATTTGAATGTTTTTATTGATCTTCCATTCATACATTGATCAGCTTTGGTGCAGAATGTGTGTGTTGTTGGCCGGGATTCTCCGAGAAGAAACCATCTGACATCATGAGCCTGTTTAAAATGGGCTGATGCAGTTCTGCACCAACAGATAAATGAATATGTGGAAATGTGGGGCTGACTGTGGGATCCTGGTCAGCCGTTGGCCGTCTGAAGGACTTCCTGTTTGATGTCTGACACATTAAAGAGTCCCATCGACCCTGGGATGGGCTGCAGTACCTCCTGTAATGAAAGCTGATTAATGTATAAAGCGGCCTCCACAACAACAAAGGCAGCGCAGCCACATCTGTTTTATATCAATGTGGTGAGGCAGCTGTGGGATCCAGAGGCTGATCAATAAGAAGGAGGTCAGCCATGTTGGATCTGAGGCTCACAAAGAGTCCCAGAACCCCAGCGGGCTGCAGGGAAACACAAGAGCAGCAGAAAATGAGTGGCAGCTGCTGGATCTGTAGCATCCCTGAACTGGGTGCCATCAGAAAGTTCCTGCAGAGCATCATGTTCCATAATGAGATCTCCCTGCATGTAATGAGCAGCCGTGTGGTTTCACAGTCCGCTGCTGCGCTGCCATGTGGGCCAGCCCAACACTCTGCTGACAGGCCGCTTTAATGAAACCCGATGCTGGGGGAGCCCATCTTCCTCCGGGCCAGGGCCCCACGTTACAGAGAGGGAACTAAGTTTACTCCAGTTCGCTTTCAGCTTCAGGAACACCGAGTTCTGATTTATAAGCTGGTGAAGAGGTCTGAGGAGGTCTGAGGGGGTCTGAGAAGCTCTGAGGAGGTCTGAGAAGGTCTGAGGGGGTCTGAGAAGGTATGAGGAGGTCTGAGGAGCTCTGAGGAGGTCTGAGAAGGTCTGAGGAAGTCTGAGGAGGTCTGAGGGGGTCTGGGAAGGTCTGAGAAGGACTGAGGAGGTCTGAGGAGGTCTGAGAAGGTCTGAGGAGGTCTGAGAAGGCCTGAGGGGGTCTGAGGATGTCTGAGGAGGGTGGGGATGGGTGGGGATGAGTGGAGATGGGTGGGGATGGGTGGAGATGGGCGGGGATGGGTTGAGATCGGTGGGGATGGGTGGGGATTGTTGGGGATGGGTGGGGATGGGTGGAGATTGTTGGGGATGGGTGGGAATGGGTCGAGATTGTTGGGGATGGGTGGGGATGGGTGGAGATGGGTGGAGATTGTTGGGGATGGGTGGAGATGGGTGGGGATCGGTGGGGATTGTTGGGGATGGGTGGAGATTGTTGGGGATGGGTGGAGATGGGTGGAGATTGTTGGGGATGGGTGGAGATGGGTGGGGATCGGTTGGGATTGTTGGGGATGGGTGGGGATTGTTGGGGATGGGTGGGGATGGGTGGGGATTGTTGGGGATGGGTGGGGAAGGTTGGAGATCGGTGGGGATTGTTGGGGAAGGTCTGAGGAGGTCTGAGGAGGTCTGAGAAGGCCTGAGGGGGTCTGAGGATGTCTGAGGAGGGTGGGGATGGGTGGGGATGAGTGGAGATGGGTGGGGATGGGTAGGGATGGGTGGGGATGGGTTGAGATCGGTGGGGATGGGTGGGGATGGGTGGGGATTGTTGGGGATGGGTGGGGATGGGTGGAGATTGTTGGGGATGGGTGGGGATGGGTGGAGATGGGTGGAGATTGTTGGGGATGGGTGGAGATGGGTGGGGATCGGTGGGGATTGTTGGGGATGGGTGGAGATTGTTGGGGATGGGTGGAGATGGGTGGGGATCGGTTGGGATTGTTGGGGATGGGTGGGGATGGGTGGGGATTGTTTGGGATGGGTGGGGAAGGTTGGAGATCGGTGGGGATTGTTGGGGATGGGTGGGGCTGGGTAGGGATGGTGGAGATTGTTGTGGATGGGTGGAGATAGGTGGAGATGGGTGGGGATGGGTGGGGATTGGTGGAGATCGGTGGGGATGGGTGGGGATGGTGGAGATTGTTGGGGATGGATGGAAATCGGTGGGAATGGGTGGGGAGGGGTGGAGATCGGTGGGGATGGGTGGGGATTGTTTGGGATGGGTGGAGATCGGTGGGGATGGGTGGGGATGGGTGGGAATGGGTGGAGATCGGTGGGGATGGGTGGAGATGGGTGGGGATGGGTGGAGATCGGTGGGGATGGGTGGGGATGGGTGGAGATCGGTGGGGATGGGTGGGGATTGTTTGGGAAGGGTGGGGATCGGTGGGGATCGGTGGGGATGGGTGGGGAGGGGTGGAGATCGGTGGGGATGGGTGGGGATTGTTTGGGATGGGTGGATATCGGTGGGGATAGGTGGGGATGGGTGGGGATTGTTGGGGATGGGTGGGGATGGGTGGAGATCGGTGGAGATTGTTGGGGATGGGTGGGGATGGGTGGAGATGGGTGGATATTGTTGGGGATGGGTGGAGATGGGTGGGGATGGGTGGGGAAGGGTGGTGATCAGTGGGGATTGTTGGGGATGGGTGGGGAAGGGTGGGAATGGGTGGAGATCGGTGGGGATGGGTGGAGATGGGTGGGGATTGGAGATCGGTGGAGATGGGTGGGGAGGGGTGGAGATCGGTGGGGGTGGGTGGAGATTGTTGGGGATGGGTGGGGTTTGGTAGGGATGGGTGGGGATGGGTGGAGATCGGTGGGGTATAGGTGGGTGCAGACAGGAGTCAGTTGGCTGGTGAACAGGAGGCGTCACAGAAAGGCAGCAGTGATCTCATAAAGTGGAGGAAGGCTCGGACAGAAACCTGTTCTGTAGGAGTGGAAGTGTCTGTTTCTGGTCTCGAGCAGAGAGGAAGGTGTAGCAGAGAGGAAGGTGTAGCAGAGAGGAAGGTGTAGCAGAGACGAAAGTGCAGCAGAGAGGAAGGTGTAGCAGA
Organism: Odontesthes bonariensis; assembly: GCF_027942865.1. NCBI lineage: Eukaryota > Metazoa > Chordata > Actinopteri > Atheriniformes > Atherinopsidae > Odontesthes > Odontesthes bonariensis. Next base: position 553,026 of record NC_134522.1, on the reverse strand, counting down.
GAGGAAGGTGTAGCAGAGAGGAAGGTGTAACAGAGAGGAAGGTGTAGCAGAGAGGAAGGTGTAGCAGAGAGGAAGGTGTAGCAGAAAGGAAGGTGTAACAGAGAGGAAGGTGTAGCAGAGAGGAAGGTGTAGCAGAGAGGAAAGTGCAGCAGAAAGGAAGGTGTAGCAGAGAGGAAGGTGTAACAGAGAGGAAGGTGTAGCAGAGAAGAAGGTGTAGCAGAGAGGAAAGTGCAGCAGAAAGGAAGGTGTAGCAGAGAGGAAGGTGTAACAGAGAGGAAGGTGTAGCAGAGAAGAAGGTGTAGCAGAGAGGAAAGTGCAGCAGAAAGGAAGGTGTAGCAGAGAGGAAGGTGTAACAGAGAGGAAGGTGTTGCAGAGAAGAAGGTGTAACAGAGAGGAAGGTGTAGCAGAGAGGAAGGTGCAGCAGAGAGGAAGGTGTAGCAGAGAGGAAGGTGCAGCAGAAAGGAAGGTGTAGCAGAGAGGAAGGTGTAGCAGAAAGGAAGGTGTAGCAGAGAGGAAGGTGTAGCAGAGGGGAAGGTGTAACAGAGAGGAAGGTGTAGCAGAAAGGAAGGTGCAGCAGAAAGGAAGGTGTAGCAGAGAGGAAGGTGTAGCAGAAAGGAAGGTGTAGCAGAGAGGAAGGTGTAGCAGAGGGGAAGGTGTAACAGAGAGGAAGGTGTAACAGAGAGGAAGGTGTAGCAGAAAGGAAGGTATAACAGAGAGGAAGGTGTAGCAGAGAGGAAGGTGCAGCAGAGAGGAAGGTGCAGCAGAGAGGAAGGTGTAGCAGAGGGGAAGGTGTAACAGAGAGGAAGGTGTAGCAGAGAGGAAGGTGTAACAGAGAGGAAGGTGTAACAGAGAGGAAGGTGTAACAGAGAGGAAGGTGCAGTAGAGAGGAAGGTGTAACAGAGAGGAAGGTGTAGCAGAGAGGAAGGTGTAGCAGAGAGGAAGGTGCAACAGAGAGGAAGGTGTAGCAGAGAGGAAGGTGCAACAGAGAGGAAGGTGTAACAGAGAGGAAGGTGCAGCAGAAAGGAAGGTGCAGCAGAGAGGAAGGTGTAACAGAGAGGAAGGTGTAGCAGAGAGGAAGGTGTAGCAGAGAGGAAGGTGTAGCAGAGAGGAAGGTGCAGCAGAGAGGAAGGTGCAGCAGAGAGGAAGGTGCAGCAGAGAGGAAGGTGCAGCAGAGAGGAAGGTGTAACAGAGAGGAAGGTGCAGCAGAAAGGAAGGTGTAGCAGAGAGGAAGGTGTAACAGAGAGGAAGGTGCAGCAGAGAGGAAGGTGTAGCAGAGAGGAAGGTGTAGCAGAGAGGAAGGTGTAACAGAGAGGAAGGTGTAGCAGAGGGGAAGGTGCAGCAGAGAGGAAGGTGCAGCAGAGAGGAAGGTGCAGCAGAGAGGAAGGTGTAACAGAGAGGAAGGTGTAGCAGAGAGGAAGGTGTAACAGAGAGGAAGGTGTAGCAGAGAGGAAGGTGCAGCAGAAAGGAAGGTGTAGCAGAGAGGAAGGTGTAACAGAGAGGAAGGTGTAACAGAGAGGAAGGTGTAACAGAGAGGAAGGTGTAACAGAGAGGAAAGTGCAGCAGAGAGGAAGGTGTAGCAGAGAGGAAGGTGTAACAGAAAGGAAGGTGTAGCAGAGAGGAAAGTGCAGCAGAGAGGAAGGTGTAGCAGAGAGGAAGGTGCAGCAGAGAGGAAGGTGCAGCAGAGAGGAAGGTGTAGCAGAGAGGAAGGTGTAACAGAGAGGAAGGTGTAACAGAGAGGAAGGTGTAGCAGAGAGGAAGGTGCAGCAGAGAGGAAGGTGTAACATAGAGGAAGGTGCAGCAGAGAGGAAGGTGTAGCAGAGAGGAAGGTGTAGCAGAAAGGAAGGTGTAGCAGAGAGGAAGGTGTAGCAGAAAGGAAGGTGTAGCAGAGAGGAAGGTGCAGCAGAGAGGAAGGTGTAACATAGAGGAAGGTGCAGCAGAGAGGAAGGTGTAGCAGAGAGGAAGGTGTAACAGAGAGGAAGGTGTAGCAGAGAGGAAGGTGTAACATAGAGGAAGGTGCAGCAGAGAGGAAGGTGTAGCAGAAAGGAAGGTGTAGCAGAGAGGAAGGTGCAGCAGAGAGGAAGGTGTAACAGAGAGGAAGGTGTAGCAGATAGGAAGGTGTAGCAGAGAGGAAGGTGTAACAGAGAGGAAGGTGTAGCAGAGAGGAAGGTGTAACAGAAAGGAAGGTGTAGCAGAGAGGAAGGTGCAGCAGAGAGGAAGGTGTAGCAGAGAGGAAGGTGTAACAGAGAGGAAGGTGTAACAGAGAGGAAGGTGCAGCAAAAAGGAAGGTGCAGCAAAGAGGAAGGTGCAGCAGAGAGGAAGGTGTAGCATAGAGGAAGGTGCAGCAGAGACGAAGGTGTAGCAGAGAGGAAGGTGTAACAGAGAGGAAGGTGCAGCAGAGAGGAAGGTGTAGCAGAGAGGAAGGTGTAGCAGAGAGGAAGGTGTAACAGAGAGGAAGCTGCAGCAGAGAGGAAGGTGCAGCAGAGATGAAGGTGTAACAGAGAGGAAGGTGTTGCAGAGAGGAAGGTGTAGCAGAGAGGAAGCTGCAGCAGAGAGGAAGGTGCAGCAGAGAGGAAGGTGCAGCAAAGAGGAAGGTGTAACAGAGAGGAAGGTGCAGCAGAGAGGAAGGTGTAACAGAGAGGAAGGTGTAGCAGAGAGGAAGGTGTAGCAGAGAGGAAGGTGTAACAGAGAGGAAGGTGCAGCAGAGAGGAAGGTGTAACAGAGAGGAAGGTGTAGCAGAGAGGAAGGTGTAACAGAGAGGAAGGTGTAGCAGAGAGGAAGCTGCAGCAGAGAGGAAGGTGCAGCAGAGAGGAAGGTGCAGCAAAGAGGAAGGTGTAACAGAGAGGAAGGTGTAACAGAGAGGAAGGTGCAGCAGAGAGGAAGGTGTAACAGAGAGGAAGTTGCAGCAAAGAGGAAGGTGTAACAGAGAGGAAGGTGTAACAGAGAGGAAGGTGCAGCAGAGAGGAAGGTGTAACAGAGAGGAAGGTGCAGCAGAGAGGAAGGTGTAACAGAGAGGAAGGTGCAGCAGAGAGGAAGGTGTAGCAGAGAGGAAGGTGCAGCAGAGAGGAAGGTGTAGCAGAGAGGAAGGTGCAGCAGAGAGGAAGGTGTAGCAGAGAGGAAGGTGTAACAGAGAGGAAAGTGTAGCAGAGAGGAAGGAGTAACAGAGAGGAAGGTGCAGCAGAGAGGAAGGTGTAGCAGACAGGAAGGTGCAGCAGAGAAGAAGGTGTAACAGAGAGGAAGGTGCAGCAGAGAGGAAGGTGTAGCAGAGAGGAAGGTGTAACAGAGAGGAAGGTGTAGCAGAGAGGAATGTGTAACAGAGAGGAAGGTGTAGCAGAGAGGAAGGTGCAGCAGAAAGGAAGGTGTAGCAGAGAGGAAGGTGTAACAGAGAGGAAGGTGCAGCAGAGAGGAAGGTGTAGCAGAGAGGAAGGTGTAGCAGAGAGGAAGGTGTAACAGAGAGGAAGGTGTAGCAGAGGGGAAGGTGCAGCAGAGAGGAAGGTGCAGCAGAGAGGAAGGTGCAGCAGAGAGGAAGGTGTAACAGAGAGGAAGGTGTAGCAGAGAGGAAGGTGTAACAGAGAGGAAGGTGTAGCAGAGAGGAAGGTGCAGCAGAAAGGAAGGTGTAGCAGAGAGGAAGGTGTAACAGAGAGGAAGGTGTAACAGAGAGGAAGGTGTAACAGAGAGGAAGGTGTAACAGAGAGGAAAGTGCAGCAGAGAGGAAGGTGTAGCAGAGAGGAAGGTGTAACAGAAAGGAAGGTGTAGCAGAGAGGAAAGTGCAGCAGAGAGGAAGGTGTAGCAGAGAGGAAGGTGCAGCAGAGAGGAAGGTGCAGCAGAGAGGAAGGTGTAGCAGAGAGGAAGGTGTAACAGAGAGGAAGGTGTAACAGAGAGGAAGGTGTAGCAGAGAGGAAGGTGCAGCAGAGAGGAAGGTGTAACATAGAGGAAGGTGCAGCAGAGAGGAAGGTGTAGCAGAGAGGAAGGTGTAGCAGAAAGGAAGGTGTAGCAGAGAGGAAGGTGTAGCAGAAAGGAAGGTGTAGCAGAGAGGAAGGTGCAGCAGAGAGGAAGGTGTAACATAGAGGAAGGTGCAGCAGAGAGGAAGGTGTAGCAGAGAGGAAGGTGTAACAGAGAGGAAGGTGTAGCAGAGAGGAAGGTGTAACATAGAGGAAGGTGCAGCAGAGAGGAAGGTGTAGCAGAAAGGAAGGTGTAGCAGAGAGGAAGGTGCAGCAGAGAGGAAGGTGTAACAGAGAGGAAGGTGTAGCAGATAGGAAGGTGTAACAGAGAGGAAGGTGTAGCAGAGAGGAAGGTGTAACAGAGAGGAAGGTGTAGCAGAGAGGAAGGTGTAACAGAGAGGAAGGTGCAGCAGAAAGGAAGGTGCAGCAGAGAGGAAGGTGTAGCAGAGAGGAAGGTGCAGCAGAGAGGAAGGTGTAGCAGAGGGGAAGGTGTAGCAGAGAGGAAGGTGTAGCAGAGAGGAAGGTGTAACAGAGAGGAAGGTGTAGCAGAGGGGAAGGTGCAGCAGAAAGGAAGGTGCAGCAGAGGGGAAGGTGCAGCAGAGAGGAAGGTGCAGCAGAAAGGAAGGTGTAGCAGAGGGGAAGGTGCAGCAGAAAGGAAGGTGCAGCAGAGAGGAAGGTGTAAAAGAGAGGAAGGTGTAGCAGAGAGGAAGGTGTAACAGAGAGGAAAGTGCAGCAGAGAGGAAGGTGTAGCAGAGAGGAAGGTGCAGCAGAGAGGAAGGTGCAGCAGAGAGGAAGGTGCAGCAGAGAGGAAGGTGTAGCAGAGAGGAAGGTGTAACAGAGAGGAAGGTGTAGCAGAGAGGAAGGTGTAACAGAGAGGAAGGTGTAACAGAGAGTAAGGTGCAGCAGAGAGGAAGGTGTAGCAGAGAGGAAGGTGTAACAGAAAGGGAGGTGTAGCAGAGAGGAAAGTGCAGCAGAGAGGAAGGTGTAACAGAGAGGAAGGTGTAGCAGAGAGGAAGGTGTAGCAGAGAGGAAGGTGCAGCAGAGAGGAAGGTGCAGCAGAGAGGAAGGTGTAGCAGAGAGGAAGGTGTAACAGAGAGGAAGGTGTAACAGAGAGGAAGGTGTAGCAGAGAGGAAGGTGCAGCAGAGAGGAAGGTGTAACATAGAGGAAGGTGCAGCAGAGAGGAAGGTGTAGCAGAGAGGAAGGTGTAGCAGAAAGGAAGGTGTAGCAGAGAGGAAGGTGTAGCAGAAAGGAAGGTGTAGCAGAGAGGAAGGTGCAGCAGAGAGGAAGGTGTAACATAGAGGAAGGTGCAGCAGAGAGGAAGGTGTAGCAGAGAGGAAGGTGTAGCAGAGAGGAAGGTGTAACAGAAAGGAAGGTGTAGCAGAGAGGAAGGTGCAGCAGAGAGGAAGGTGTAGCAGAGAGGAAGGTGTAGCAGAGAGGAAGCTGCAGCAGAGAGGAAGGTGCAGCAGAGAGGAAGGTGCAGCAGAAAGGAAGGTGTAACAGAGAGGAAGGTGTAGCAGATAGGAAGGTGTAGCAGAGAGGAAGGTGTAACAGAGAGGAAGGTGTAGCAGAGAGGAAGGTGTAACAGAAAGGAAGGTGTAGCAGAGAGGAAGGTTTAGCAGAGAGGAAGGTGTAGCAGAGAGGAAGGTGTAACAGAGAGGAAGGTGTAACAGAGAGGAAGGTGCAGCAAAAAGGAAGGTGCAGCAAAGAGGAAGGTGCAACAGAGAGGAAGGTGCAGCAGAGAGGAAGGTGTAGCAGAGAGGAAGGTGCAGCAGAGAGGAAGGTGTAGCAGAGAGGAAGGTGTAGCAGAGAGGAAGGTGTAACAGAGAGGAAGCTGCAGCAGAGAGGAAGGTGCAGCAGAGAGGAAGGTGCAGCAGAGAGGAAGGTGTAACAGAGAGGAAGGTGTAGCAGATAGGAAGGTGTAGCAGAGAGGAAGGTGTAACAGAGAGGAAGGTGTAGCAGAGAGGAAGGTGTAACAGAAAGGAAGGTGTAGCAGAGAGGAAGGTGCAGCAGAGAGGAAGGTGTAGCAGAGAGGAAGGTGTAACAGAGAGGAAGGTGTAACAGAGAGGAAGGTGTAACAGAGAGGAAGGTGCAGCAAAAAGGAAGGTGCAGCAAAGAGGAAGGTGCAACAGAGAGGAAGGTGCAGCAGAAAGGAAGGTGTAGCAGAGAGGAAGGTGTAACAGAGAGGAAGGTGTAGCAGAGAGGAAGGTGTAACAGAGAGGAAGGTGTAGCAGAGAGGAAGGTGCAGCAGAGAGGAAGGTGTAGCAGAGAGGAAGGTGTAGCAGAGAGGAAGGTGTAGCAGAGAGGAAGGTGTAACAGAGAGGAAGGTGCAGCAGAGAGGAAGGTGGAGCAGAGAGGAAGGTGGAGCAGAGATGAAGGTGTAACAGAGAGGAAGGTGCAGCAGAGAGGAAGGTGTAACAGAGAGGAAGGTGTAGCAGAGAGGAAGGTGTAGCAGACAGGAAGGTGCAGCAGAGAGGAAGGTGTAACAGAGAGGAAGGTGCAGCAGAGAGGAAGGTGTAGCAGAGAGGAAGGTGTAACAGAGAGGAAGGTGTAGCAGAGAGGAAGGTGTAACAGAGAGGAAGGTGTAGCAGAGAGGAAGGTGTAACAGAGAGGAAGGTGTAGCAGAGAGGAAGGTGTAACAGAGAGGAAGGTGTAGCAGAGAGGAAGGTGCAGCAGAGAGGAAGGTGCAGCAGAGAGGAAGGTGTAGCAGAGAGGAAGGTGCAGCAGAGAGGAAGGTGTAGCAGAGAGGAAGGTGTAACAGAGAGGAAGGTGCAGCAGAGAGGAAGGTGCAGCAGAGAGGAAGGTGCAACAGAGAGGAAGGTGTAGCAGAGAGGAAGGTGCAGCAGAGAGGAAGGTGCAGCAGAGAGGAAGGTGTAACAGAGAGGAAGGTGCAGCAGAGAGGAAGGTGCAGCAGAGAGGAAGGTGTAACAGAGAGGAAGGTGTAGCAGAGAGGAAGGTGTAACAGAGAGGAAGGTGCAGCAGAGAGGAAGGTGCAGCAGAGAGGAAGGTGTAGCAGAGAGGAAGGTGTAACAGAGAGGAAAATGCAGCAGAGAGGAAGGTGCAGCAGAGAGGAAGGTGTAACAGAGAGGAAGGTGCAACAGAGAGGAAGGTGTAGCAGAGAGGAAGGTGTAACAGAGAGGAAGGTGCAGCAGAGAGGAAGGTGTAGCAGAGAGGAAGGTGCAGCAGAGAGGAAGGTGTAGCAGAGAGGAAGGTGTAACAGAGAGGAAGGTGCAGCAGAGAGGAAGGTGTAACAGAGAGGAAGGTGCAGCAGAGAGGAAGGTGTAACAGAGAGGAAGGTGTAACAGAGAGGAAGGTGTAACAGAGAGGAAGGTGCAGCAAAAAGGAAGGTGCAGCAAAGAGGAAGGTGCAGCAGAGAGGAAGGTGTAGCATAGAGGAAGGTGCAGCAGAGAGGAAGGTGTAGCAGAGAGGAAGGTGTAACAGAGAGGAAGGTGCAGCAGAGAGGAAGGTGTAGCAGAGAGGAAGGTGTAGCAGAGAGGAAGGTGTAACAGAGAGGAAGCTGCAGCAGAGAGGAAGGTGCAGCAGAGAGGAAGGTGCAGCAGAGAGGAAGGTGTAGCAGAGAGGAAGGTGCAGCAGAGAGGAAGGTGGAGCAGAGAGGAAGGTGGAGCAGAGATGAAGGTGTTGCAGAGAGGAAGGTGTAGCAGAGAGGAAGGTGTAACAGAGAGGAAGGTGTTGCAGAGAGGAAGGTGTAGCAGAGAGGAAGGTGCAGCAGAGAGGAAGGTGTAGCAGAGAGGAAGCTGCAGCAGAGAGGAAGGTGCAGCAGAGAGGAAGGTGTAACAGAGAGGAAGGTGCAACAGAGAGGAAGGTGTAGCAGAGAGGAAGGTGCAGCAGAGAGGAAGGTGTAACAGAGAGGAAGGTGCAGCAGAGACGAAGGTGTAACAGAGAGGAAGGTGTAACAGAGAGGAAGATGCAGCAGAGAGGAAGGTGTAGCAGAGAGGAAGGTGCAGCAGAGAGGAAGGTGTAACAGAGAGGAAGGTGTAGCAGAGAAGAAGGTGTAACAGAGAGGAAGGTGCAGCAGAGAGGAAGGTGTAGCAGAGAGGAAGGTGCAGCAGAGAGGAAGGTGCAGCAGAGAGGAAGGTGTAGCAGAGAGGAAGGTGCAGCAGAGAGGAAGGTGCAGCAGAGAGGAAGGTGTAACAGAGAGGAAGGTGCAACAGAGAGGAAGGTGTAGCAGAGAGGAAGGTGCAGCAGAGAGGAAGGTGCAGCAGAGAGGAAGGTGTAGCAGAGAGGAAGGTGCAGCAGAGAGGAAGGTGTAGCAGAGAGGAAGGTGTAACAGAGAGGAAGGTGCAGCAGAGAGGAAGGTGCAGCAGAGAGGAAGGTGTAACAGAGAGGAAGGTGCAACAGAGAGGAAGGTGTAGCAGAGAGGAAGGTGTAACAGAGAGGAAGGTGCAGCAGAGAGGAAGGTGTAACAGAGAGGAAGGTGCAGCAGAGAGGAAGGTGTAGCAGAGAGGAAGGTGCAACAGAGAGGAAGGTGTAGCAGAGAGGAAGGTGCAGCAGAGAGGAAGGTGTAACAGAGAGGAAGGTGCAGCAGAGAGGAAGGTGTAGCAGAGAGGAAGGTGTAGCAGAGAGGAAGGTGTAACAGAAAGGAAGGTGCAGCAGAGAGGAAGGTGTAACAGAGAGGAAGGTGTAGCAGAAAGGAAGGTGTAACAGAGAGGAAGGTGCATCAGAGAGGAAGGTGTAACAGAGAGGAAGGTGTAGCAGAGAGGAAGGTGCAGCAGAGAGGAAGGTGTAACAGAAAGGAAGGTGCAGCAGAGAGGAAGGTGTAACAGAGAGGAAGGTGTAGCAGAAAGGAAGGTGTAACAGAGAGGAAGGTGCATCAGAGAGGAAGGTGTAACAGAGAGGAAGGTGTAGCAGAGAGGAAGGTGTAGCAGAAAGGAAGGTGTAGCAGAGAGGAAGGTGTAGCAGAGAGGAAGGTGCAGCAGAGAGGAAGGTGTAACAGAGAGGAAGGTGCAGCAGAGAGGAAGGTGTAGCAGAGAGGAAGGTGTAGCAGAGAGGAAGGTGTAGCAGAGAGGAAGGTGTAACAGAGAGGAAGGTGTAGCAGAGAGGAAGGTGCAGCAGAGAGGAAGGTGCAGCAGAGAGGAAGGTGCATCAGAGAGGAAGGTGTAACAGAGAGGAAGGTGTAACAGAGAGGAAGGTGTAGCAGAGAGGAAGGAGTAACAGAGAGGAAGGTGTAGCAGAGAGGAAGGTGTAGCAGAGAGGAAGGTGTAGCAGAGAAGAAGGTGTAACAGAGAGGAAGGTGCAGCAGAGAGGAAGGTGTAGCAGAGAGAGGAAGGTGTAGCAGAGAGGAAGGTGTAACAGAGAGGAAGGTGTAACAGAGAGGAAGGTGCAGCAGAGAGGAAGGTGTAGCAGAGAGGGAGGTGCAGCAGAAAGGAAGGTGTAGCAGAGAGGAAGGTGCAGCAGAGAGGAAGGTGTAGCAGAGAGGAAGGAGTAACAGAGAGGAAGGTGCAGCAGAGAGGAAGGTGCAGCAGAGAGGAAGGTGTAACAGAGAGGAAGGTGCAACAGAGAGGAAGGTGTAGCAGAGAGGAAGGTGTAACAGAGAGGAAGGTGCAGCAGAGAGGAAGGTGTAACAGAGAGGAAGGTGCAGCAGAGAGGAAGGTGTAGCAGAGAGGAAGGTGCAGCAGAGAGGAAGGTGTAGCAGAGAGGAAGGTGTAACAGAGAGGAAGGTGCAGCAGAGAGGAAGGTGTAACAGAGAGGAAGGTGTAGCAAAAAGGAAGGTGCAGCAAAGAGGAAGGTGCAGCAGAGAGGAAGGTGTAGCATAGAGGAAGGTGCAGCAGAGAGGAAGGTGTAGCAGAGAGGAAGGTGTAGCAGAGAGGAAGGTGCAGCAGAGAGGAAGGTGCAGCAGAGAGGAAGGTGCAGCAGAGAGGAAGGTGGAGCAGAGATGAAGGTGTTGCAGAGAGGAAGGTGTAGCAGAGAGGAAGGTGTAACAGAGAGGAAGGTGTTGCAGAGAGGAAGGTGTAGCAGAGAGGAAGGTGTTGCAGAGAGGAAGGTGCAGCAGAGAGGAAGGTGCAGCAGAGAGGAAGGTGGAGCAGAGAGGAAGGTGGAGCAGAGATGAAGGTGTTGCAGAGAGGAAGGTGTAGCAGAGAGGAAGGTGTAACAGAGAGGAAGGTGCAGCAGAGAGGAAGGTGCAGCAGAGAGGAAGGTGTAGCAGAGAGGAAGGTGCAGCAGAGAGGAAGGTGGAGCAGAGAGGAAGGTGGAGCAGAGATGAAGGTGTTGCAGAGAGGAAGGTGTAGCAGAGAGGAAGGTGTAACAGAGAGGAAGGTGTTGCAGAGAGGAAGGTGTAGCAGAGAGGAAGGTGTAACAGAGAGGAAGGTGCAGCAGAGAGGAAGGTGTAGCAGAGAGGAAGGTGCAACAGAGAGGAAGGTGTTGCAGAGAGGAAGGTGCAGCAGAGAGGAAGGTGCAGCAGAGAGGAAGGTGGAGCAGAGATGAAGGTGTTGCAGAGAGGAAGGTGTAGCAGAGAGGAAGGTGTAACAGAGAGGAAGGTGTTGCAGAGAGGAAGGTGCAGCAGAGAGGAAGGTGCAGCAGAGAGGAAGGTGTAACAGAGAGGAAGGTGTAACAGAGAGGAAGGTGCAGCAGAGAGGAAGGTGTAGCAGAGAGGAAGGTGCAGCAGAGAGGAAGGTGTAACAGAGAGGAAGGTGCAGCAGAGAGGAAGGTGTAACAGAGAGGAAGGTGTAGCAGAGAGGAAGGTGCAGCAGAGAGGAAGGTGTAGCAGAGAGGAAGGTGCAGCAGAGAGGAAGGTGCATCAGAGAGGAAGGTGTAACAGAGAGGAAGGTGTTGCAGAGAGGAAGGAGTAACAGAGAGGAAGGTGCAGCAGAGAGGAAGGTGTAGCAGACAGGAAGGTGCAGCAGAGAAGAAAGTGTAACAGAGAGGAAGGTGCAGCAGAGAGGAAGGTGTAGCAGAGAGGAAGGTGTAGCAGAGAGGAAGGTGCAGCAGAGAGGAAGGTGCAGCAGAGAGGAAGGTGTAATAGAGAGGAAGGTGCAGCAGAGAGGAAGGTGCAGCAGAGAGGAAGGTGTAGCAGAGAGGAAGGTGCAGCAGAGAGGAAGGTGCAGCAGAGAGGAAGGTGTAACAGAGAGGAAGGTGCAGCAGAGAGGAAGGTGCAGCAGAGAGGAAGGTGTAACAGAGAGGAAGGTGCAACAGAGAGGAAGGTGTAGCAGAGAGGAAGGTGTAACAGAGAGGAAGGTGCAGCAGAGAGGAAGGTGTAACAGAGAGGAAGGTGCAGCAGAGAGGAAGGTGCAGCAGAGAGGAAGGTGTAGCAGAGAGGAAGGTGTAACAGAGAGGAAGGTGCAGCAGAGAGGAAGGTGCAGCAGAGAGGAAGGTGTAACAGAGAGGAAGGTGCAACAGAGAGGAAGGTGTAGCAGAGAGGAAGGTGTAGCAGAGAGGAAGGTGCAGCAGAGAGGAAGGTGTAGCAGAGAGGAAGGTGTAACAGAGAGGAAGGTGCAACAGAGAGGAAGGTGCAGCAGAGAGGAAGGTGTAACAGAGAGGAAGGTGCAACAGAGAGGAAGGTGTAGCAGAGAGGAAGGTGTAACAGAGAGGAAGGTGCAACAGAGAGGAAGGTGTAGCAGAGAGGAAGGTGCAGCAGAGAGGAAGGTGTAACAGAGAGGAAGGTGCAACAGAGAGGAAGGTGTAGCAGAGAGGAAGGTGCAGCAGAGAGGAAGGTGTAACAGAGAGGAAGGTGCAACAGAGAGGAAGGTGTAGCAGAGAGGAAGGTGTAACAGAGAGGAAGGTGTAACAGAGAGGAAGGTGTAGCAGAGAGGAAGGTGTAGCAGAAAGGAAGGTGTAGCAGAGAGGAAGGTGTAGCAGAGAGGAAGGTGCAGCAGAGAGGAAGGTGTAACAGAGAGGAAGGTGCAGCAGAGAGGAAGGTGTAGCAGAGAGGAAGGTGTAGCAGAGAGGAAGGTGTAGCAGAGAGGAAGGTGTAACAGAGAGGAAGGTGTAGCAGAGAGGAAGGTGCAGCAGAGAGGAAGGTGCAGCAGAGAGGAAGGTGCATCAGAGAGGAAGGTGTAACAGAGAGGAAGGTGTAACAGAGAGGAAGGTGTAGCAGAGAGGAAGGAGTAACAGAGAGGAAGGTGTAGCAGAGAGGAAGGTGTAGCAGAGAGGAAGGTGTAGCAGAGAAGAAGGTGTAACAGAGAGGAAGGTGCAGCAGAGAGGAAGGTGTAGCAGAGAGAGGAAGGTGTAGCAGAGAGGAAGGTGTAACAGAGAGGAAGGTGTAACAGAGAGGAAGGTGCAGCAGAGAGGAAGGTGTAGCAGAGAGGGAGGTGCAGCAGAAAGGAAGGTGTAGCAGAGAGGAAGGTGCAGCAGAGAGGAAGGTGTAGCAGAGAGGAAGGAGTAACAGAGAGGAAGGTGCAGCAGAGAGGAAGGTGCAGCAGAGAGGAAGGTGTAACAGAGAGGAAGGTGCAACAGAGAGGAAGGTGTAGCAGAGAGGAAGGTGTAACAGAGAGGAAGGTGCAGCAGAGAGGAAGGTGTAACAGAGAGGAAGGTGCAGCAGAGAGGAAGGTGTAGCAGAGAGGAAGGTGCAGCAGAGAGGAAGGTGTAGCAGAGAGGAAGGTGTAACAGAGAGGAAGGTGCAGCAGAGAGGAAGGTGTAACAGAGAGGAAGGTGTAGCAAAAAGGAAGGTGCAGCAAAGAGGAAGGTGCAGCAGAGAGGAAGGTGTAGCATAGAGGAAGGTGCAGCAGAGAGGAAGGTGTAGCAGAGAGGAAGGTGTAGCAGAGAGGAAGGTGCAGCAGAGAGGAAGGTGCAGCAGAGAGGAAGGTGCAGCAGAGAGGAAGGTGGAGCAGAGATGAAGGTGTTGCAGAGAGGAAGGTGTAGCAGAGAGGAAGGTGTAACAGAGAGGAAGGTGTTGCAGAGAGGAAGGTGTAGCAGAGAGGAAGGTGTAACAGAGAGGAAGGTGTAACAGAGAGGAAGGTGCAGCAGAGAGGAAGGTGGAGCAGAGAGGAAGGTGGAGCAGAGATGAAGGTGTTGCAGAGAGGAAGGTGTAGCAGAGAGGAAGGTGTAACAGAGAGGAAGGTGCAGCAGAGAGGAAGGTGCAGCAGAGAGGAAGGTGTAGCAGAGAGGAAGGTGCAGCAGAGAGGAAGGTGGAGCAGAGAGGAAGGTGGAGCAGAGATGAAGGTGTTGCAGAGAGGAAGGTGTAGCAGAGAGGAAGGTGTAACAGAGAGGAAGGTGTTGCAGAGAGGAAGGTGTAGCAGAGAGGAAGGTGTAACAGAGAGGAAGGTGCAGCAGAGAGGAAGGTGTAGCAGAGAGGAAGGTGCAACAGAGAGGAAGGTGTTGCAGAGAGGAAGGTGCAGCAGAGAGGAAGGTGCAGCAGAGAGGAAGGTGGAGCAGAGATGAAGGTGTTGCAGAGAGGAAGGTGTAGCAGAGAGGAAGGTGTAACAGAGAGGAAGGTGTTGCAGAGAGGAAGGTGCAGCAGAGAGGAAGGTGCAGCAGAGAGGAAGGTGTAACAGAGAGGAAGGTGTAACAGAGAGGAAGGTGCAGCAGAGAGGAAGGTGTAGCAGAGAGGAAGGTGCAGCAGAGAGGAAGGTGTAACAGAGAGGAAGGTGCAGCAGAGAGGAAGGTGTAACAGAGAGGAAGGTGTAGCAGAGAGGAAGGTGCAGCAGAGAGGAAGGTGTAGCAGAGAGGAAGGTGCAGCAGAGAGGAAGGTGCATCAGAGAGGAAGGTGTAACAGAGAGGAAGGTGTTGCAGAGAGGAAGGAGTAACAGAGAGGAAGGTGCAGCAGAGAGGAAGGTGTAGCAGACAGGAAGGTGCAGCAGAGAAGAAAGTGTAACAGAGAGGAAGGTGCAGCAGAGAGGAAGGTGTAGCAGAGAGGAAGGTGTAGCAGAGAGGAAGGTGCAGCAGAGAGGAAGGTGCAGCAGAGAGGAAGGTGTAATAGAGAGGAAGGTGCAGCAGAGAGGAAGGTGCAGCAGAGAGGAAGGTGTAGCAGAGAGGAAGGTGCAGCAGAGAGGAAGGTGCAGCAGAGAGGAAGGTGTAACAGAGAGGAAGGTGCAGCAGAGAGGAAGGTGCAGCAGAGAGGAAGGTGTAACAGAGAGGAAGGTGCAACAGAGAGGAAGGTGTAGCAGAGAGGAAGGTGTAACAGAGAGGAAGGTGCAGCAGAGAGGAAGGTGTAACAGAGAGGAAGGTGCAGCAGAGAGGAAGGTGCAGCAGAGAGGAAGGTGTAGCAGAGAGGAAGGTGTAACAGAGAGGAAGGTGCAGCAGAGAGGAAGGTGCAGCAGAGAGGAAGGTGTAACAGAGAGGAAGGTGCAACAGAGAGGAAGGTGTAGCAGAGAGGAAGGTGTAGCAGAGAGGAAGGTGCAGCAGAGAGGAAGGTGTAGCAGAGAGGAAGGTGTAACAGAGAGGAAGGTGCAACAGAGAGGAAGGTGCAGCAGAGAGGAAGGTGTAACAGAGAGGAAGGTGCAACAGAGAGGAAGGTGTAGCAGAGAGGAAGGTGTAACAGAGAGGAAGGTGCAACAGAGAGGAAGGTGTAGCAGAGAGGAAGGTGCAGCAGAGAGGAAGGTGTAACAGAGAGGAAGGTGCAACAGAGAGGAAGGTGTAGCAGAGAGGAAGGTGCAGCAGAGAGGAAGGTGTAACAGAGAGGAAGGTGCAACAGAGAGGAAGGTGTAGCAGAGAGGAAGGTGTAACAGAGAGGAAGGTGTAACAGAGAGGAAGGTGCAGCAGAGAGGAAGGTGCAGCAGAGAGGAAGGTGTAACAGAGAGGAAGGTGCAACAGAGAGGAAGGTGTAGCAGAGAGGAAGGTGTAACAGAGAGGAAGGTGAAGCAGAGAGGAAGGTGTAACAGAGAGGAAGGTGCAGCAGAGAGGAAGGTGTAGCAGAGAGGAAGGTGCAACAGAGAGGAAGGTGTAGCAGAGAGGAAGGTGCAGCAGAGAGGAAGGTGTAACAGAGAGGAAGGTATAGCAGAGAGGAAGCTGCAGCAGAGAGGAAGGTGCAGCAGAGAGGAAGGTGTAACAGAAAGGAAGGTGCAGCAGAGAGGAAGGTGCAGCAGAGAGGAAGGTGTAGCAGAGAGGAAGGTGCAGCAGAGAGGAAGGTGCATCAGAGAGGAAGGTGCAACAGAGAGGAAGGTGTAACAGAGAGGAAGGTGTAGCAGAGAGGAAGGAGTAACAGAGAGGAAGGTGCAGCAGAGAGGAAGGTGTAGCAGACAAGAAGGTGTAGCAGACAGGAAGGTGTAGCAGACAGGAAGGTGCAGCAGAGAAGAAGGTGTAGCAGACAGGAAGGTGCAGCAGAGAAGAAGGTGTAACAGAGAGGAAGGTGCAGCAGAGAGGAAGGTGTAGCAGAGAGGAAGGTGTAACAGAGAGGAAGGTGTAGCAGAGAGGAAGGTGTAACAGAGAGGAAGGTGTAGCAGAGAGGAAGGTGTAGCAGAGAGGAAGGTGTAGCAGAGAGGAAGGTGTAACAGAGAGGAAGGTGCAGCAGAGAGGAAGGTGTAGCAGAGAGGAAGGTGTAACAGAGAGGAAGGTGCAGCAGAGAGGAAGGTGCAGCAGAGAGGAAGGTGTAGCAGAGAGGAAGGTGTAGCAGAAAGGAAGGTGTAGCAGAGAGGAAGATGTAGCAGAGAGGAAGGTGCAGCAGAGAGGAAGGTGTAACAGAGAGGAAGGTGCAGCAGAGAGGAAGGTGTAGCAGAAAGGAAGGTGTAGCAGAGAGGAAGGTGCAGCAGAGAGGAAGGTGTAGCAGAGAGGAAGGTGTAACAGAGAGGAAGGTGTAGCAGAGAGGAAGGTGTAACAGAGAGGAAGGTGTAACAGAGAGGAAGGTGTAGCAGAGAGGAAGGTGTAGCAGAGAGGAAGGTGTAGCAGAGAGGAAGGTGCAGCAGAGAGGAAGGTGCATCAGAGAGGAAGGTGTAACAGAGAGGAAGGTGTAGCAGAGAGGAAGGAGTAACAGAGAGGAAGGTGTAGCAGAGAGGAAGGTGTAGCAGACAGGAAGGTGCAGCAGAGAAGAAGGTGTAACAGAGAGGAAGGTGCAGCAGAGAGGAAGGTGTAGCAGAGAGGAAGGTGTAACAGAGAGGAGGGTGTAGCAGAGAGGAAGGTGTAACAGAGAGGAAGGTGTAGCAGAGAGGAAGGTGTAGCAGAGAGGAAGGTGTAACAGAGAGGAAGGTGCAGCAGAGAGGAAGGTGTAGCAGAGAGGAAGGTGCAGCAGAAAGGAAGGTGTAGCAGAGAGGAAGGTGTAACAGAGAGGAAGGTGCAGCAGAGAGGAAGGTGTAGCAGAGAGGAAGGTGTAACAGAGAGGAAGGTGCAGCAGAGAGGAAGGTGCAGCAGAGAGGAAGGTGTAGCAGAGAGGAAGGTGTAGCAGAAAGGAAGGTGTAGCAGAGAGGAAGGTGTAACAGAGAGGAAGGTGTAGCAGAGAGGAAGGAGTAACAGAGAGGAAGGTGCAGCAGAGAGGAAGGTGTAGCAGACAGGAAGGTGCAGCAGAGAAGAAGGTGTAACAGAGAGGAAGGTGTAGCAGAGAGGAAGGTGTAACAGAGAGGAAGGTGTAGCAGAGAGGAAGGTGTAGCAGAGAGGAAGGAGTAACAGAGAGGAAGGTGCAGCAGAGAGGAAGGTGTAGCAGACAGGAAGGTGCAGCAGAGAGGAAGGTGTAACAGAGAGGAAGGTGCAGCAGAGAGGAAGGTGTAGCAGAGAGGAAGGTGTAGCAGAGAGGAAGGTGTAACAGAGAGGAAGGTGTAGCAGAGAGGAAGGTGAAGCAGAGAGGAAGGTGTAGCAGAGAGGAAGGTGTAACAGAGAGGAAGGTGCAGCAGAGAGGAAGGTGCAGCAGAGAGGAAGGTGTAGCAGAGAGGAAGGTGTAGCAGAGAGGAAGGTGTAACAGAGAGGAAGGTGTAGCAGAGTGGAAGGTGTAACAGAGAGGAAGGTGCAGCAGAGAGGAAGGTGTAGCAGAGAGGAAGGTGTAGCAGAAAGGAAGGTGTAACAGAGAGGAAGGTGTAGCAGAGAGGAAGGTGTAACAGAGAGGAATGTGTAACAGAGAGGAAGGTGTAGCAGAGAGGAAGGTGTAGCAGAGAGGAAGGTGTAACAGAGAGGAAGGTGTAGCAGAGAGGAAGGTGTAACAGAGAGGAAGGTGTAGCAGAGAGGAAGGTGCAGCAGAGAGGAAGGTGTAGCAGAGAGGAAGGTGTAACAGAGAGGAAGGTGCAGCAGAGAGGAAGGTGTGGCAGAAAGGAAGGTGTAGCAGAGAGGAAGGTGTAGCAGAGAGGAAGGTGTAACAGAGAGGAAGGTGCAGCAGAGAGGAAGGTGTAGCAGAGAGGAAGGTGTAGCAGAGAGGAAGGAGTAACAGAGAGGAAGGTGCAGCAGAGAGGAAGGTGTAGCAGACAGGAAGGTGCAGCAGAGAAGAAGGTGTAACAGAGAGGAAGGTGCAGCAGAGAGGAAGGTGTAGCAGAGAGGAAGGTGTAACAGAGAGGAAGGTGTAGCAGAGAGGAAGGTGTAACAGAGAGGAAGGTGTAACAGAGAGGAAGGTATAGCAGAGAGGAAGGTGTAGCAGAGAGGAAGGTGTAACAGAGAGGAAGGTGTAGCAGAGAGGAAGGTGTAACAGAGAGGAAGGTGTAGCAGAGAGGAAGGTGCAGCAGAGAGGAAGGTGTAGCAGAGAGGAAGGTGCAGCAGAGAGGAAGGTGCAGCAGAGAGGAAGGTGCAGCAGAGAGGAAGGTGTAGCAGAAAGGAAGGTGTAGCAGAGAGGAAGGTGTAGCAGAGAGGAAGGTGTAGCAGAGAGGAAGGAGTAACAGAGAGGAAGGTGCAGCAGAGAGGAAGGTGTAGCAGACAGGAAGGTGCAGCAGAGAAGAAGGTGTAACAGAGAGGAAGGTGCAGCAGAGAGGAAGGTGTAGCAGAGAGGAAGGTGTAACAGAGAGGAAGGTGTAACAGAGAGGAAGGTGCAGCAGAGAGGAAGGTGTAGCAGAGAGGAAGGTGTAGCAGAGAGGAAGGTGCAGCAGAGAGGAAGGTGTAACAGAGAGGAAGGTGCAGCAGAGAGGAAGGTGCAACAGAGAGGAAGGTGCAGCAGAGAGGAAGGTGTAACAGAGAGGAAGGTGTAGCAGAGAGGAAGGTGTAGCAGAGAGGAAGGTGTAGCAGAGAGGAAGGTGCAGCAGAGAGGAAGGTGTAACAGAGAGGAAGGTGTAACAGAGAGGAAGGTGTAGCAGAGAGGAAGGTGCAGCAGAGAGGAAGGTGTAACAGAGAGGAAGGTGTAGCAGAGAGGAAGGTGTAGCAGAGAGGAAGGTGTAGCAGAGAGGAAGGTGCAGCAGAGAGGAAGGTGTAACAGAGAGGAAGGTGCAGCAGAGAGGAAGGTGTAGCAGAGAGGAAGGTGTAGCAGAGAGGAAGGTGTAACAGAGAGGAAGGTGTAACAGAGAGGAAGGTGTAACAGAGAGGAAGGTGCAGCAGAGAAGAAGGTGTAACAGAGAGGAAGGTGTAGCAGAGAGGAAGGTGTAGCAGAGAGGAAGGTGTAACAGAGAGGAAGGTGTAGCAGAGAGGAAGGTGCAGCAGAGAGGAAGGTGTAACAGAGAGGAAGGTGTAGCAGAGAGGAAGGTGTAGCAGAGAGGAAGGTGTAGCAGAGAGGAAGGTGTAACAGAGAGGAAGGTGCAGCAGAGAGGAAGGTGTAGCAGAGAGGAAGGTGTAGCAGAGAGGAAGGTGCAGCAGAGAGGAAGGTGCAACAGAGAGGAAGGTGCAGCAGAGAGGAAGGTGTAGCAGAGAGGAAGGTGGAGCAGAGAGGAAGGTGCAGCAGAGAGGAAGGTGTAACAGAGAGGAAGGTGTAACAGAGAGGAAGGTGCAGCAGAGAGGAAGGTGCAGCAGAGAGGAAGGTGTAACAGAGAGGAAGGTGCAGCAGAGAGGAAGGTGTAGCAGAGAGGAAGGTGTAACAGAGAGGAAGGTGCAGCAGAGAGGAAGGTGTAGCAGAGAGGAAGGTGTAGCAGAGAGGAAGGAGTAACAGAGAGGAAGGTGCAGCAGAGAGGAAGGTGTAGCAGACAGGAAGGTGCAGCAGAGAAGAAGGTGTAACAGAGAGGAAGGTGTAGCAGAGAGGAAGGTGTAACAGAGAGGAAGGTGTAGCAGAGAGGAAGGTGTAGCAGAGAGGAAGGAGTAACAGAGAGGAAGGTGTAGCAGAGAGGAAGGTGTAGCAGAGAGGAAGGAGTAACAGAGAGGAAGGTGCAGCAGAGAGGAAGGTGTAGCAGACAGGAAGGTGCAGCAGAGAAGAAGGTGTAACAGAGAGGAAGGTGTAGCAGAGAGGAAGGTGTAACAGAGAGGAAGGTGCAGCAGAGAGGAAGGTGTAGCAGAGAGGAAGGTGCAACAGAGAGGAAGGTGTAGCAGAGAGGAAGGTGTAACAGAGAGGAAGGTGTAGCAGAGAGGAAGGTGAAGCAGAGAGGAAGGTGTAGCAGAGAGGAAGGTGTAACAGAGAGGAAGGTGCAGCAGAGAGGAAGGTGCAGCAGAGAGGAAGGTGTAGCAGAGAGGAAGGTGTAGCAGAGAGGAAGGTGTAACAGAGAGGAAGGTGTAGCAGAGAGGAAGGTTTAACAGAGAGGAAGGTGCAGCAGAGAGGAAGGTGTAGCAGAGAGGAAGGTGTAGCAGAAAGGAAGGTGTAACAGAGAGGAAGGTGTAGCAGAGAGGAAGGTGTAACAGAGAGGAATGTGTAACAGAGAGGAAGGTGTAGCAGAGAGGAAGGTGTAGCAGAGAGGAAGGTGTAACAGAGAGGAAGGTGTAGCAGAGAGGAAGGTGTAACAGAGAGGAAGGTGTAGCAGAGAGGAAGGTGCAGCAGAGAGGAAGGTGTAGCAGAGAGGAAGGTGTAACAGAGAGGAAGGTGCAGCAGAGAGGAAGGTGTGGCAGAAAGGAAGGTGTAGCAGAGAGGAAGGTGTAGCAGAGAGGAAGGTGTAACAGAGAGGAAGGTGCAGCAGAGAGGAAGGTGTAGCAGAGAGGAAGGTGTAGCAGAGAGGAAGGAGTAACAGAGAGGAAGGTGCAGCAGAGAGGAAGGTGCAGCAGAGATGAAGGTGTAACAGAGAGGAAGGTGCAGCAGAGAGGAAGGTGTAGCAGAGAGGAAGGTGTAACAGAGAGGAAGGTGTAGCAGAGAGGAAGGTGTAACAGAGAGGAAGGTGTAACAGAGAGGAAGGTGTAGCAGAGAGGAAGGTGTAGCAGAGAGGAAGGTGTAGCAGAGAGGAAGGTGTAGCAGAGAGGAAGGTGCAGCAGAGAGGAAGGTGTAGCAGAGAGGAAGGTGCAGCAGAGAGGAAGGTGCAGCAGAGAGGAAGGTGCAGCAGAGAGGAAGGTGCAGCAGAGAGGAAGGTGTAGCAGAAAGGAAGGTGTAGCAGAGAGGAAGGTGTAGCAGAGAGGAAGGTGTAGCAGAGAGGAAGGAGTAACAGAGAGGAAGGTGCAGCAGAGAGGAAGGTGTAGCAGACAGGAAGGTGCAGCAGAGAAGAAGGTGTAACAGAGAGGAAGGTGCAGCAGAGAGGAAGGTGTAGCAGAGAGGAAGGTGTAACAGAGAGGAAGGTGTAACAGAGAGGAAGGTGCAGCAGAGAGGAAGGTGTAGCAGAGAGGAAGGTGTAGCAGAGAGGAAGGTGCAGCAGAGAGGAAGGTGTAACAGAGAGGAAGGTGCAGCAGAGAGGAAGGTGTAACAGAGAGGAAGGTGCAGCAGAGAGGAAGGAGTAACAGAGAGGAAGGTGCAGCAGAGAGGAAGGTGTAGCAGACAGGAAGGTGCAGCAGAGAAGAAGGTGTAGCAGAGAGGAAGGTGTAGCAGAGAGGAAGGTGCAGCAGAGAGGAAGGTGTAGCAGAAAGGAAGGTGTAGCAGAGAGGAAGGTGTAGCAGAGAGGAAGGTGTAGCAGAGAGGAAGGAGTAACAGAGAGGAAGGTGCAGCAGAGAGGAAGGTGCAACAGAGAGGAAGGTGCAACAGAGAGGAAGGTGTTGCAGAGAGGAAGGTGCAGCAGAGAGGAAGGTGCAGCAGAGAGGAAGGTGGAGCAGAGATGAAGGTGTTGCAGAGAGGAAGGTGTAGCAGAGAGGAAGGTGTAACAGAGAGGAAGGTGTTGCAGAGAGGAAGGTGCAGCAGAGAGGAAGGTGCAGCAGAGAGGAAGGTGTAACAGAGAGGAAGGTGTAACAGAGAGGAAGGTGCAGCAGAGAGGAAGGTGTAGCAGAGAGGAAGGTGCAGCAGAGAGGAAGGTGTAACAGAGAGGAAGGTGCAGCAGAGAGGAATGTGTAACAGAGAGGAAGGTGTAACAGAGAGGAAGGTGCAGCAGAGAGGAAGGTGTAGCAGAGAGGAAGGTGCAGCAGAGAGGAAGGTGCATCAGAGAGGAAGGTGTAACAGAGAGGAAGGTGTTGCAGAGAGGAAGGAGTAACAGAGAGGAAGGTGCAGCAGAGAGGAAGGTGTAGCAGACAGGAAGGTGCAGCAGAGAAGAAGGTGTAACAGAGAGGAAGGTGCAGCAGAGAGGAAGGTGTAGCAGAGAGGAAGGTGTAGCAGAGAGGAAGGTGCAGCAGAGAGGAAGGTGCAGCAGAGAGGAAGGTGTAATAGAGAGGAAGGTGCAGCAGAGAGGAAGGTGCAGCAGAGAGGAAGGTGTAGCAGAGAGGAAGGTGCAGCAGAGAGGAAGGTGCAGCAGAGAGGAAGGTGTAACAGAGAGGAAGGTGCAGCAGAGAGGAAGGTGCAGCAGAGAGGAAGGTGTAACAGAGAGGAAGGTGCAACAGAGAGGAAGGTGTAGCAGAGAGGAAGGTGTAACAGAGAGGAAGGTGCAGCAGAGAGGAAGGTGTAACAGAGAGGAAGGTGCAGCAGAGAGGAAGGTGCAGCAGAGAGGAAGGTGTAGCAGAGAGGAAGGTGTAACAGAGAGGAAGGTGCAGCAGAGAGGAAGGTGCAGCAGAGAGGAAGGTGTAACAGAGAGGAAGGTGCAACAGAGAGGAAGGTGTAGCAGAGAGGAAGGTGTAGCAGAGAGGAAGGTGCAGCAGAGAGGAAGGTGTAGCAGAGAGGAAGGTGTAACAGAGAGGAAGGTGCAACAGAGAGGAAGGTGTAGCAGAGAGGAAGGTGCAGCAGAGAGGAAGGTGTAACAGAGAGGAAGGTGCAACAGAGAGGAAGGTGTAGCAGAGAGGAAGGTGTAACAGAGAGGAAGGTGCAACAGAGAGGAAGGTGTAGCAGAGAGGAAGGTGCAGCAGAGAGGAAGGTGTAACAGAGAGGAAGGTGCAACAGAGAGGAAGGTGTAGCAGAGAGGAAGGTGCAGCAGAGAGGAAGGTGTAACAGAGAGGAAGGTGCAACAGAGAGGAAGGTGTAGCAGAGAGGAAGGTGTAACAGAGAGGAAGGTGTAACAGAGAGGAAGGTGCAGCAGAGAGGAAGGTGCAGCAGAGAGGAAGGTGTAACAGAGAGGAAGGTGCAACAGAGAGGAAGGTGTAGCAGAGAGGAAGGTGTAACAGAGAGGAAGGTGAAGCAGAGAGGAAGGTGTAACAGAGAGGAAGGTGCAGCAGAGAGGAAGGTGTAGCAGAGAGGAAGGTGCAACAGAGAGGAAGGTGTAGCAGAGAGGAAGGTGCAGCAGAGAGGAAGGTGTAACAGAGAGGAAGGTATAGCAGAGAGGAAGCTGCAGCAGAGAGGAAGGTGCAGCAGAGAGGAAGGTGTAACAGAAAGGAAGGTGCAGCAGAGAGGAAGGTGCAGCAGAGAGGAAGGTGTAGCAGAGAGGAAGGTGCAGCAGAGAGGAAGGTGCATCAGAGAGGAAGGTGCAACAGAGAGGAAGGTGTAACAGAGAGGAAGGTGTAGCAGAGAGGAAGGAGTAACAGAGAGGAAGGTGCAGCAGAGAGGAAGGTGTAGCAGACAAGAAGGTGTAGCAGACAGGAAGGTGTAGCAGACAGGAAGGTGCAGCAGAGAAGAAGGTGTAGCAGACAGGAAGGTGCAGCAGAGAAGAAGGTGTAACAGAGAGGAAGGTGCAGCAGAGAGGAAGGTGTAGCAGAGAGGAAGGTGTAACAGAGAGGAAGGTGTAGCAGAGAGGAAGGTGTAACAGAGAGGAAGGTGTAGCAGAGAGGAAGGTGTAGCAGAGAGGAAGGTGTAGCAGAGAGGAAGGTGTAACAGAGAGGAAGGTGCAGCAGAGAGGAAGGTGTAGCAGAGAGGAAGGTGTAACAGAGAGGAAGGTGCAGCAGAGAGGAAGGTGCAGCAGAGAGGAAGGTGTAGCAGAGAGGAAGGTGTAGCAGAAAGGAAGGTGTAGCAGAGAGGAAGATGTAGCAGAGAGGAAGGTGCAGCAGAGAGGAAGGTGTAACAGAGAGGAAGGTGCAGCAGAGAGGAAGGTGTAGCAGAAAGGAAGGTGTAGCAGAGAGGAAGGTGCAGCAGAGAGGAAGGTGTAGCAGAGAGGAAGGTGTAACAGAGAGGAAGGTGTAGCAGAGAGGAAGGTGTAACAGAGAGGAAGGTGTAACAGAGAGGAAGGTGTAGCAGAGAGGAAGGTGTAGCAGAGAGGAAGGTGTAGCAGAGAGGAAGGTGCAGCAGAGAGGAAGGTGCATCAGAGAGGAAGGTGTAACAGAGAGGAAGGTGTAGCAGAGAGGAAGGAGTAACAGAGAGGAAGGTGTAGCAGAGAGGAAGGTGTAGCAGACAGGAAGGTGCAGCAGAGAAGAAGGTGTAACAGAGAGGAAGGTGCAGCAGAGAGGAAGGTGTAGCAGAGAGGAAGGTGTAACAGAGAGGAGGGTGTAGCAGAGAGGAAGGTGTAACAGAGAGGAAGGTGTAGCAGAGAGGAAGGTGTAGCAGAGAGGAAGGTGTAACAGAGAGGAAGGTGCAGCAGAGAGGAAGGTGTAGCAGAGAGGAAGGTGCAGCAGAAAGGAAGGTGTAGCAGAGAGGAAGGTGTAACAGAGAGGAAGGTGCAGCAGAGAGGAAGGTGTAGCAGAGAGGAAGGTGTAACAGAGAGGAAGGTGCAGCAGAGAGGAAGGTGCAGCAGAGAGGAAGGTGTAGCAGAGAGGAAGGTGTAGCAGAAAGGAAGGTGTAGCAGAGAGGAAGGTGTAACAGAGAGGAAGGTGTAGCAGAGAGGAAGGAGTAACAGAGAGGAAGGTGCAGCAGAGAGGAAGGTGTAGCAGACAGGAAGGTGCAGCAGAGAAGAAGGTGTAACAGAGAGGAAGGTGTAGCAGAGAGGAAGGTGTAACAGAGAGGAAGGTGTAGCAGAGAGGAAGGTGTAGCAGAGAGGAAGGAGTAACAGAGAGGAAGGTGCAGCAGAGAGGAAGGTGTAGCAGACAGGAAGGTGCAGCAGAGAGGAAGGTGTAACAGAGAGGAAGGTGCAGCAGAGAGGAAGGTGTAGCAGAGAGGAAGTTGTAGCAGAGAGGAAGGTGTAACAGAGAGGAAGGTGTAGCAGAGAGGAAGGTGAAGCAGAGAGGAAGGTGTAGCAGAGAGGAAGGTGTAACAGAGAGGAAGGTGCAGCAGAGAGGAAGGTGCAGCAGAGAGGAAGGTGTAGCAGAGAGGAAGGTGTAGCAGAGAGGAAGGTGTAACAGAGAGGAAGGTGTAGCAGAGTGGAAGGTGTAACAGAGAGGAAGGTGCAGCAGAGAGGAAGGTGTAGCAGAGAGGAAGGTGTAGCAGAAAGGAAGGTGTAACAGAGAGGAAGGTGTAGCAGAGAGGAAGGTGTAACAGAGAGGAATGTGTAACAGAGAGGAAGGTGTAGCAGAGAGGAAGGTGTAGCAGAGAGGAAGGTGTAACAGAGAGGAAGGTGTAGCAGAGAGGAAGGTGTAACAGAGAGGAAGGTGTAGCAGAGAGGAAGGTGCAGCAGAGAGGAAGGTGTAGCAGAGAGGAAGGTGTAACAGAGAGGAAGGTGCAGCAGAGAGGAAGGTGTGGCAGAAAGGAAGGTGTAGCAGAGAGGAAGGTGTAGCAGAGAGGAAGGTGTAACAGAGAGGAAGGTGCAGCAGAGAGGAAGGTGTAGCAGAGAGGAAGGAGTAACAGAGAGGAAGGTGCAGCAGAGAGGAAGGTGTAGCAGACAGGAAGGTGCAGCAGAGAAGAAGGTGTAACAGAGAGGAAGGTGCAGCAGAGAGGAAGGTGTAGCAGAGAGGAAGGTGTAACAGAGAGGAAGGTGTAGCAGAGAGGAAGGTGTAACAGAGAGGAAGGTGTAACAGAGAGGAAGGTATAGCAGAGAGGAAGGTGTAGCAGAGAGGAAGGTGTAACAGAGAGGAAGGTGTAGCAGAGAGGAAGGTGTAACAGAGAGGAAGGTGTAGCAGAGAGGAAGGTGCAGCAGAGAGGAAGGTGTAGCAGAGAGGAAGGTGCAGCAGAGAGGAAGGTGCAGCAGAGAGGAAGGTGCAGCAGAGAGGAAGGTGTAGCAGAAAGGAAGGTGTAGCAGAGAGGAAGGTGTAGCAGAGAGGAAGGTGTAGCAGAGAGGAAGGAGTAACAGAGAGGAAGGTGCAGCAGAGAGGAAGGTGTAGCAGACAGGAAGGTGCAGCAGAGAAGAAGGTGTAACAGAGAGGAAGGTGCAGCAGAGAGGAAGGTGTAGCAGAGAGGAAGGTGTAACAGAGAGGAAGGTGTAACAGAGAGGAAGGTGCAGCAGAGAGGAAGGTGTAGCAGAGAGGAAGGTGTAGCAGAGAGGAAGGTGTAGCAGAGAGGAAGGTGCAGCAGAGAGGAAGGTGTAACAGAGAGGAAGGTGCAGCAGAGAGGAAGGTGCAACAGAGAGGAAGGTGCAGCAGAGAGGAAGGTGTAACAGAGAGGAAGGTGTAGCAGAGAGGAAGGTGTAGCAGAGAGGAAGGTGTAGCAGAGAGGAAGGTGCAGCAGAGAGGAAGGTGTAACAGAGAGGAAG
Organism: Odontesthes bonariensis; assembly: GCF_027942865.1. Lineage (NCBI taxonomy): Eukaryota > Metazoa > Chordata > Actinopteri > Atheriniformes > Atherinopsidae > Odontesthes > Odontesthes bonariensis. Next base: position 527,464 of record NC_134522.1, on the reverse strand, counting down.
GTGTAACAGAGAGGAAGGTGTAGCAGAGAGGAAGGTGCAGCAGAGAGGAAGGTGTAACAGAGAGGAAGGTGTAGCAGAGAGGAAGGTGTAGCAGAGAGGAAGGTGTAGCAGAGAGGAAGGTGCAGCAGAGAGGAAGGTGTAACAGAGAGGAAGGTGCAGCAGAGAGGAAGGTGTAGCAGAGAGGAAGGTGTAGCAGAGAGGAAGGTGTAACAGAGAGGAAGGTGTAACAGAGAGGAAGGTGTAACAGAGAGGAAGGTGCAGCAGAGAAGAAGGTGTAACAGAGAGGAAGGTGTAGCAGAGAGGAAGGTGTAGCAGAGAGGAAGGTGTAACAGAGAGGAAGGTGTAGCAGAGAGGAAGGTGCAGCAGAGAGGAAGGTGTAACAGAGAGGAAGGTGTAGCAGAGAGGAAGGTGTAGCAGAGAGGAAGGTGTAGCAGAGAGGAAGGTGCAGCAGAGAGGAAGGTGTAACAGAGAGGAAGGTGCAGCAGAGAGGAAGGTGTAGCAGAGAGGAAGGTGTAGCAGAGAGGAAGGTGCAGCAGAGAGGAAGGTGCAACAGAGAGGAAGGTGCAGCAGAGAGGAAGGTGTAGCAGAGAGGAAGGTGGAGCAGAGAGGAAGGTGCAGCAGAGAGGAAGGTGTAACAGAGAGGAAGGTGTAACAGAGAGGAAGGTGCAGCAGAGAGGAAGGTGCAGCAGAGAGGAAGGTGTAACAGAGAGGAAGGTGCAGCAGAGAGGAAGGTGTAGCAGAGAGGAAGGTGTAACAGAGAGGAAGGTGCAGCAGAGAGGAAGGTGTAGCAGAGAGGAAGGTGTAGCAGAGAGGAAGGAGTAACAGAGAGGAAGGTGCAGCAGAGAGGAAGGTGTAGCAGACAGGAAGGTGCAGCAGAGAAGAAGGTGTAACAGAGAGGAAGGTGTAGCAGAGAGGAAGGTGTAACAGAGAGGAAGGTGTAGCAGAGAGGAAGGTGTAGCAGAGAGGAAGGAGTAACAGAGAGGAAGGTGTAGCAGAGAGGAAGGTGTAGCAGAGAGGAAGGAGTAACAGAGAGGAAGGTGCAGCAGAGAGGAAGGTGTAGCAGACAGGAAGGTGCAGCAGAGAAGAAGGTGTAACAGAGAGGAAGGTGTAGCAGAGAGGAAGGTGTAACAGAGAGGAAGGTGCAGCAGAGAGGAAGGTGTAGCAGAGAGGAAGGTGCAACAGAGAGGAAGGTGTAGCAGAGAGGAAGGTGTAACAGAGAGGAAGGTGTAGCAGAGAGGAAGGTGAAGCAGAGAGGAAGGTGTAGCAGAGAGGAAGGTGTAACAGAGAGGAAGGTGCAGCAGAGAGGAAGGTGCAGCAGAGAGGAAGGTGTAGCAGAGAGGAAGGTGTAGCAGAGAGGAAGGTGTAACAGAGAGGAAGGTGTAGCAGAGAGGAAGGTTTAACAGAGAGGAAGGTGCAGCAGAGAGGAAGGTGTAGCAGAGAGGAAGGTGTAGCAGAAAGGAAGGTGTAACAGAGAGGAAGGTGTAGCAGAGAGGAAGGTGTAACAGAGAGGAATGTGTAACAGAGAGGAAGGTGTAGCAGAGAGGAAGGTGTAGCAGAGAGGAAGGTGTAACAGAGAGGAAGGTGTAGCAGAGAGGAAGGTGTAACAGAGAGGAAGGTGTAGCAGAGAGGAAGGTGCAGCAGAGAGGAAGGTGTAGCAGAGAGGAAGGTGTAACAGAGAGGAAGGTGCAGCAGAGAGGAAGGTGTGGCAGAAAGGAAGGTGTAGCAGAGAGGAAGGTGTAGCAGAGAGGAAGGTGTAACAGAGAGGAAGGTGCAGCAGAGAGGAAGGTGTAGCAGAGAGGAAGGTGTAGCAGAGAGGAAGGAGTAACAGAGAGGAAGGTGCAGCAGAGAGGAAGGTGCAGCAGAGAAGAAGGTGTAACAGAGAGGAAGGTGCAGCAGAGAGGAAGGTGTAGCAGAGAGGAAGGTGTAACAGAGAGGAAGGTGTAGCAGAGAGGAAGGTGTAACAGAGAGGAAGGTGTAACAGAGAGGAAGGTGTAGCAGAGAGGAAGGTGTAGCAGAGAGGAAGGTGTAGCAGAGAGGAAGGTGTAACAGAGAGGAAGGTGTAGCAGAGAGGAAGGTGCAGCAGAGAGGAAGGTGTAGCAGAGAGGAAGGTGCAGCAGAGAGGAAGGTGCAGCAGAGAGGAAGGTGCAGCAGAGAGGAAGGTGCAGCAGAGAGGAAGGTGTAGCAGAAAGGAAGGTGTAGCAGAGAGGAAGGTGTAGCAGAGAGGAAGGTGTAGCAGAGAGGAAGGAGTAACAGAGAGGAAGGTGCAGCAGAGAGGAAGGTGTAGCAGACAGGAAGGTGCAGCAGAGAAGAAGGTGTAACAGAGAGGAAGGTGCAGCAGAGAGGAAGGTGTAGCAGAGAGGAAGGTGTAACAGAGAGGAAGGTGTAACAGAGAGGAAGGTGCAGCAGAGAGGAAGGTGTAGCAGAGAGGAAGGTGTAGCAGAGAGGAAGGTGCAGCAGAGAGGAAGGTGTAACAGAGAGGAAGGTGCAGCAGAGAGGAAGGTGTAACAGAGAGGAAGGTGCAGCAGAGAGGAAGGAGTAACAGAGAGGAAGGTGCAGCAGAGAGGAAGGTGTAGCAGACAGGAAGGTGCAGCAGAGAAGAAGGTGTAGCAGAGAGGAAGGTGTAGCAGAGAGGAAGGAGTAACAGAGAGGAAGGTGCAGCAGAGAGGAAGGTGTAGCAGACAGGAAGGTGCAGCAGAGAAGAAGGTGTAACAGAGAGGAAGGTGCAGCAGAGAGGAAGGTGTAGCAGAGAGGAAGGTGTAACAGAGAGGAAGGTGTAGCAGAGAGGAAGGTGTAACAGAGAGGAAGGTGTAACAGAGAGGAAGGTGTAGCAGAGAGGAAGGTGTAGCAGAGAGGAAGGTGTAACAGAGAGGAAGGTGTAGCAGAGAGGAAGGTGCAGCAGAGAGGAAGGTGTAGCAGAGAGGAAGGTGCAGCAGAGAGGAAGGTGCAGCAGAGAGGAAGGTGCAGCAGAGAGGAAGGTGCAGCAGAGAGGAAGGTGTAGCAGAAAGGAAGGTGTAGCAGAGAGGAAGGTGTAGCAGAGAGGAAGGTGTAGCAGAGAGGAAGGAGTAACAGAGAGGAAGGTGCAGCAGAGAGGAAGGTGTAGCAGACAGGAAGGTGCAGCAGAGAAGAAGGTGTAACAGAGAGGAAGGTGCAGCAGAGAGGAAGGTGTAGCAGAGAGGAAGGTGTAACAGAGAGGAAGGTGTAACAGAGAGGAAGGTGCAGCAGAGAGGAAGGTGTAGCAGAGAGGAAGGTGTAGCAGAGAGGAAGGTGCAGCAGAGAGGAAGGTGTAACAGAGAGGAAGGTGCAGCAGAGAGGAAGGTGTAACAGAGAGGAAGGTGCAGCAGAGAGGAAGGTGTAACAGAGAGGAAGGTGTAACAGAGAGGAAGGTGTAGCAGAGAGGAAGGTGTAACAGAGAGGAAGGTGTAGCAGAGAGGAAGGTGCAGCAGAGAGGAAGGTGTAGCAGAGAGGAAGGTGCAGCAGAGAGGAAGGTGCAGCAGAGAGGAAGGTGTAGCAGAGAGGAAGGTGTAGCAGAGAGGAAGGTGTAACAGAGAGGAAGGTGCAGCAGAGAGGAAGGTGTAGCAGAGAGGAAGGTGTAACAGAGAGGAAGGTGCAGCAGAGAGGAAGGTGCAGCAGAGAGGAAGGTGTAGCAGAGAGGAAGGTGTAGCAGAAAGGAAGGTGTAGCAGAGAGGAAGGTGTAACAGAGAGGAAGGTGTAGCAGAGAGGAAGGAGTAACAGAGAGGAAGGTGCAGCAGAGAGGAAGGTGTAGCAGACAGGAAGGTGCAGCAGAGAAGAAGGTGTAACAGAGAGGAAGGTGTAGCAGAGAGGAAGGTGTAACAGAGAGGAAGGTGTAGCAGAGAGGAAGGTGTAGCAGAGAGGAAGGAGTAACAGAGAGGAAGGTGCAGCAGAGAGGAAGGTGTAGCAGACAGGAAGGTGCAGCAGAGAGGAAGGTGTAACAGAGAGGAAGGTGCAGCAGAGAGGAAGGTGTAGCAGAGAGGAAGGTGTAGCAGAGAGGAAGGTGTAACAGAGAGGAAGGTGTAGCAGAGAGGAAGGTGAAGCAGAGAGGAAGGTGTAGCAGAGAGGAAGGTGTAACATAGAGGAAGGTGCAGCAGAGAGGAAGGTGCAGCAGAGAGGAAGGTGTAGCAGAGAGGAAGGTGTAGCAGAGAGGAAGGTGTAACAGAGAGGAAGGTGTAGCAGAGAGGAAGGTGTAGCAGAGAGGAAGGTGTAGCAGAAAGGAAGGTGTAACAGAGAGGAAGGTGTAGCAGAGAGGAAGGTGTAACAGAGAGGAATGTGTAACAGAGAGGAAGGTGTAGCAGAGAGGAAGGTGTAGCAGAGAGGAAGGTGTAACAGAGAGGAAGGTGTAGCAGAGAGGAAGGTGTAACAGAGAGGAAGGTGTAGCAGAGAGGAAGGTGCAGCAGAGAGGAAGGTGTAACAGAGAGGAAGGTGCAGCAGAGAGGAAGGTGTGGCAGAAAGGAAGGTGTAGCAGAGAGGAAGGTGTAGCAGAGAGGAAGGTGTAACAGAGAGGAAGGTGCAGCAGAGAGGAAGGTGTAGCAGAGAGGAAGGTGTAGCAGAGAGGAAGGAGTAACAGAGAGGAAGGTGCAGCAGAGAGGAAGGTGTAGCAGACAGGAAGGTGCAGCAGAGAAGAAGGTGTAACAGAGAGGAAGGTGCAGCAGAGAGGAAGGTGTAGCAGAGAGGAAGGTGTAACAGAGAGGAAGGTGTAGCAGAGAGGAAGGTGTAACAGAGAGGAAGGTGTAACAGAGAGGAAGGTGTAGCAGAGAGGAAGGTGTAGCAGAGAGGAAGGTGTAACAGAGAGGAAGGTGTAGCAGAGAGGAAGGTGTAACAGAGAGGAAGGTGTAGCAGAGAGGAAGGTGCAGCAGAGAGGAAGGTGTAGCAGAGAGGAAGGTGCAGCAGAGAGGAAGGTGCAGCAGAGAGGAAGGGTGCAGCAGAGAGGAAGGTGTAGCAGAAAGGAAGGTGTAGCAGAGAGGAAGGTGTAGCAGAGAGGAAGGTGTAGCAGAGAGGAAGGAGTAACAGAGAGGAAGGTGCAGCAGAGAGGAAGGTGTAGCAGACAGGAAGGTGCAGCAGAGAAGAAGGTGTAACAGAGAGGAAGGTGCAGCAGAGAGGAAGGTGTAGCAGAGAGGAAGGTGTAACAGAGAGGAAGGTGTAGCAGAGAGGAAGGTGTAGCAGAGAGGAAGGAGTAACAGAGAGGAAGGTGTAGCAGAGAGGAAGGTGTAGCAGAGAGGAAGGTGTAGCAGAGAGGAAGGTGCAACAGAGAGGAAGGTGTAGCAGAGAGGAAGGTGTAACAGAGAGGAAGGTGTAGCAGAGAGGAAGGTGAAGCAGAGAGGAAGGTGTAGCAGAGAGGAAGGTGTAACAGAGAGGAAGGTGCAGCAGAGAGGAAGGTGCAGCAGAGAGGAAGGTGTAGCAGAGAGGAAGGTGTAGCAGAGAGGAAGGTGTAACAGAGAGGAAGGTGTAGCAGAGAGGAAGGTTTAACAGAGAGGAAGGTGCAGCAGAGAGGAAGGTGTAGCAGAGAGGAAGGTGTAGCAGAAAGGAAGGTGTAACAGAGAGGAAGGTGTAGCAGAGAGGAAGGTGTAACAGAGAGGAATGTGTAACAGAGAGGAAGGTGTAGCAGAGAGGAAGGTGTAGCAGAGAGGAAGGTGTAACAGAGAGGAAGGTGTAGCAGAGAGGAAGGTGTAACAGAGAGGAAGGTGTAGCAGAGAGGAAGGTGCAGCAGAGAGGAAGGTGTAGCAGAGAGGAAGGTGTAACAGAGAGGAAGGTGCAGCAGAGAGGAAGGTGTGGCAGAAAGGAAGGTGTAGCAGAGAGGAAGGTGTAGCAGAGAGGAAGGTGTAACAGAGAGGAAGGTGCAGCAGAGAGGAAGGTGTAGCAGAGAGGAAGGTGTAGCAGAGAGGAAGGAGTAACAGAGAGGAAGGTGCAGCAGAGAGGAAGGTGCAGCAGAGAAGAAGGTGTAACAGAGAGGAAGGTGCAGCATAGAGGAAGGTGTAGCAGAGAGGAAGGTGTAACAGAGAGGAAGGTGTAGCAGAGAGGAAGGTGTAACAGAGAGGAAGGTGTAACAGAGAGGAAGGTGTAGCAGAGAGGAAGGTGTAGCAGAGAGGAAGGTGTAGCAGAGAGGAAGGTGTAACAGAGAGGAAGGTGTAGCAGAGAGGAAGGTGCAGCAGAGAGGAAGGTGTAGCAGAGAGGAAGGTGCAGCAGAGAGGAAGGTGCAGCAGAGAGGAAGGTGCAGCAGAGAGGAAGGTGCAGCAGAGAGGAAGGTGTAGCAGAAAGGAAGGTGTAGCAGAGAGGAAGGTGTAGCAGAGAGGAAGGTGTAGCAGAGAGGAAGGAGTAACAGAGAGGAAGGTGCAGCAGAGAGGAAGGTGTAGCAGACAGGAAGGTGCAGCAGAGAAGAAGGTGTAACAGAGAGGAAGGTGCAGCAGAGAGGAAGGTGTAGCAGAGAGGAAGGTGTAACAGAGAGGAAGGTGTAACAGAGAGGAAGGTGCAGCAGAGAGGAAGGTGTAGCAGAGAGGAAGGTGTAGCAGAGAGGAAGGTGCAGCAGAGAGGAAGGTGTAACAGAGAGGAAGGTGCAGCAGAGAGGAAGGTGTAACAGAGAGGAAGGTGCAGCAGAGAGGAAGGAGTAACAGAGAGGAAGGTGCAGCAGAGAGGAAGGTGTAGCAGACAGGAAGGTGCAGCAGAGAGGAAGGTGTAGCAGAGAGGAAGGTGTAGCAGAGAGGAAGGTGTAACAGAGAGGAAGGTGCAGCAGAGAGGAAGGTGTAGCAGAGAGGAAGGTGCAGCAGAGAGGAAGGTGTAACAGAGAGGAAGGTGCAGCAGAGAGGAAGGTGTAGCAGAGAGGAAGGTGTAACAGAGAGGAAGGTGTAGCAGAGAGGAAGGTGTAACAGAGAGGAAGGTGTAACAGAGAGGAAGGTGTAGCAGAGAGGAAGGTGTAGCAGAGAGGAAGGTGTAACAGAGAGGAAGGTGTAGCAGAGAGGAAGGTGCAGCAGAGAGGAAGGTGTAGCAGAGAGGAAGGTGCAGCAGAGAGGAAGGTGCAGCAGAGAGGAAGGTGCAGCAGAGAGGAAGGTGCAGCAGAGAGGAAGGTGTAGCAGAGAGGAAGGTGTAGCAGAGAGGAAGGTGTAGCAGAGAGGAAGGTGTAGCAGAGAGGAAGGAGTAACAGAGAGGAAGGTGCAGCAGAGAGGAAGGTGTAGCAGACGAGGAAGGTGCAGCAGAGAAGGAAGGTGTAACAGAGAGGAAGGTGCAGCAGAGAGGAAGGTGTAGCAGAGAGGAAGGTGTAACAGAGAGGAAGGTGTAAGCAGAGAGGAAGGTGCAGCAGAGAGGAAGGTGTAGCAGAGAGGAAGGTGTAGCAGAGAGGAAGGTGCAGCAGAGAGGAAGGTGTAACAGAGAGGAAGGTGCAGCAGAGAGGAAGGTGTAACAGAGAGGAAGGTGCAGCAGAGAGGAAGGTGTAACAGAGAGGAAGGTGTAACAGAGAGGAAGGTGTAGCAGAGAGGAAGGTGTAACAGAGAGGAAGGTGTAGCAGAGAGGAAGGTGCAGCAGAGAGGAAGGTGTAGCAGAGAGGAAGGTGCAGCAGAGAGGAAGGTGCAGCAGAGAGGAAGGTGTAGCAGAGAGGAAGGTGTAGCAGAGAGGAAGGTGTAAGCAGAGAGGAAGGTGCAGCAGAGAGGAAGGTGTAGCAGAGAGGAAGGTGTAACAGAGAGGAAGGTGCAGCAGAGAGGAAGGTGCAGCAGAGAGGAAGGTGTAGCAGAGAGGAAGGTGTAGCAGAAGGAAGGTGTAGCAGAGAGGAAGGTGTAACAGAGAGGAAGGTGTAGCAGAGAGGAAGGAGTAACAGAGAGGAAGGTGCAGCAGAGAGGAAGGTGTAGCAGACAGGAAGGTGCAGCAGAGAAGAAGGTGTAACAGAGAGGAAGGTGTAGCAGAGAGGAAGGTGTAACAGAGAGGAAGGTGTAGCAGAGAGGAAGGTGTAGCAGAGAGGAAGGAGTAACAGAGAGGAAGGTGCAGCAGAGAGGAAGGTGTAGCAGACAGGAAGGTGCAGCAGAGAGGAAGGTGTAACAGAGAGGAAGGTGCAGCAGAGAGGAAGGTGTAGCAGAGAGGAAGGTGTAGCAGAGAGGAAGGTGTAACAGAGAGGAAGGTGTAGCAGAGAGGAAGGTGAAGCAGAGAGGAAGGTGTAGCAGAGAGGAAGGTGTAACATAGAGGAAGGTGCAGCAGAGAGGAAGGTGCAGCAGAGAGGAAGGTGTAGCAGAGAGGAAGGTGTAGCAGAGAGGAAGGTGTAACAGAGAGGAAGGTGTAGCAGAGAGGAAGGTGCAGCAGAGAGGAAGGTGTAGCAGAAAGGAAGGTGTAACAGAGAGGAAGGTGTAGCAGAGAGGAAGGTGTAACAGAGAGGAATGTGTAACAGAGAGGAAGGTGTAGCAGAGAGGAAGGTGTAGCAGAGAGGAAGGTGTAACAGAGAGGAAGGTGTAGCAGAGAGGAAGGTGTAACAGAGAGGAAGGTGTAGCAGAGAGGAAGGTGCAGCAGAGAGGAAGGTGTAACAGAGAGGAAGGTGCAGCAGAGAGGAAGGTGTGGCAGAAAGGAAGGTGTAGCAGAGAGGAAGGTGTAGCAGAGAGGAAGGTGTAACAGAGAGGAAGGTGCAGCAGAGAGGAAGGTGTAGCAGAGAGGAAGGTGTAGCAGAGAGGAAGGAGTAACAGAGAGGAAGGTGCAGCAGAGAGGAAGGTGTAGCAGACAGGAAGGTGCAGCAGAGAGAAGGTGTAACAGAGAGGAAGGTGCAGCAGAGAGGAAGGTGTAGCAGAGAGGAAGGTGTAACAGAGAGGAAGGTGTAGCAGAGAGGAAGGTGTAACAGAGAGGAAGGTGTAACAGAGAGGAAGGTGTAGCAGAGAGGAAGGTGTAGCAGAGAGGAAGGTGTAACAGAGAGGAAGGTGTAGCAGAGAGGAAGGTGTAACAGAGAGGAAGGTGTAGCAGAGAGGAAGGTGTAGCAGAAGAAGGTGTAGCAGAGAGGAAGGTGTAACAGAGAGGAAGGTGTAGCAGAGAGGAAGGAGTAGCAGAGAGGAAGGTGCAGCAGAGAGGAAGGTGTAGCAGACAGGAAGGTGCAGCAGAGAAGAAGGTGTAACAGAGAGGAAGGTGTAGCAGAGAGGAAGGTGTAGCAGAGAGGAAGGTGTAGCAGAGAGGAAGGTGTAGCAGAGAGGAAGGAGTAACAGAGAGGAAGGTGCAGCAGAGAGGAAGGTGTAGCAGAGCAGGAAGGTGCAGCAGAGAGGAAGGTGTAACAGAGAGGAAGGTGCAGCAGAGAGGAAGGTGTAGCAGAGAGGAAGGTGTAGCAGAGAGGAAGGTGTAACAGAGAGGAAGGTGTAGCAGAGAGGAAGGTGAAGCAGAGAGGAAGGTGTAGCAGAGAGGAAGGTGTAACATAGAGGAAGGTGCAGCAGAGAGGAAGGTGCAGCAGAGAGGAAGGTGTACAGAGAGGAAGGTGTAGCAGAGAGGAAGGTGTAGCAGAGAGGAAGGTGTAGCAGAGAGGAAGGTGCAGCAGAGAGGAAGGTGTAGCAGAGAGGAAGGTGTAACAGAGAGGAAGGTGTAGCAGAGAGGAAGGTGTAGCAGAGAGGAAGGTGTAACAGAGAGGAAGGTGTAGCAGAGAGGAAGGTGTAGCAGAGAGGAAGGTGTAACAGAGAGGAAGGTGTAGCAGAGAGGAAGGTGTAACAGAGAGGAAGGTGTAGCAGAGAGGAAGGTGCAGCAGAGAGGAAGGTGTAACAGAGAGGAAGGTGCAGCAGAGAGGAAGGTGTGCAGAGAGGAAGGTGTAGCAGAGAGGAAGGTGTAGCAGAGAGGAAGGTGTAACAGAGAGGAAGGTGCAGCAGAGAGGAAGGTGTAGCAGAGAGGAAGGTGTAGCAGAGAGGAAGGAGTAACAGAGAGGAAGGTGCAGCAGAGAGGAAGGTGTAGCAGAGCAGGAAGGTGCAGCAGAGAGAAGGTGTAACAGAGAGGAAGGTGCAGCAGAGAGGAAGGTGTAGCAGAGAGGAAGGTGTAACAGAGAGGAAGGTGTAGCAGAGAGGAAGGTGTAACAGAGAGGAAGGTGTAACAGAGAGGAAGGTGTAGCAGAGAGGAAGGTGTAGCAGAGAGGAAGGTGTAACAGAGAGGAAGGTGTAGCAGAGAGGAAGGTGTAAGCAGAGAGGAAGGTTGTAGCAGAGAGGAAGGTGCAGCAGAGAGGAAGGTGTAGCAGAGAGGAAGGTGCAGCAGAGAGGAAGGTGCAGCAGAGAGGAAGGTGCAGCAGAGAGGAAGGTGTAGCAGAGAGGAAGGTGTAGCAGAGAGGAAGGTGTAGCAGAGAGGAAGGTGTAGCAGAGAGGAAGGTGTAACAGAGAGGAAGGTGCAGCAGAGAGGAAGGTGTAGCAGACAGGAAGGTGCAGCAGAGAGAAGGTGTAACAGAGAGGAAGGTGCAGCAGAGAGGAAGGTGTAGCAGAGAGGAAGGTGTAACAGAGAGGAAGGTGTAACAGAGAGGAAGGTGCAGCAGAGAGGAAGGTGTAGCAGAGAGGAAGGTGCAGCAGAGAGGAAGGTGCAGCAGAGAGGAAGGTGCAGACAGAGAGGAAGGTGCAGCAGAGAGGAAGGTGTAACAGAGAGGAAGGTGCAGCAGAGAGGAAGGTGTAACAGAGAGGAAGGTGTAGCAGAGAGGAAGGTGTAGCAGAGAGGAAGGTGTAGCAGAGAGGAAGGTGCAGCAGAGAGGAAGGTGTAGCAGAGAGGAAGGTGTAACAGAGAGGAAGGTGTAGCAGAGAGGAAGGTGCAGCAGAGAGGAAGGTGTAGCAGAGAGGAAGGTGTAGCAGAGAGGAAGGTGTACAGAGAGGAAGGTGTAGCAGAGAGGAAGGTGTAACAGAGAGAGGTGCAGCAGAGAGGAAGGTGTAGCAGAGAGGAAGGTGTAGCAGAGAGGAAGGTGAAGCAGAGAGGAAGGTGTAAGCAGAGAGGAAGGTGTAACAGAGAGGAAGGTGTAGCAGAGAGGAAGGTGTAGCAGAGAGGAAGGTGTAGCAGAGAGGAAGGTGTAGCAGAGAGGAAGGTGTAACAGAGAGGAAGGTGTAGCAGAGAGGAAGGTGCAGCAGAGAGGAAGGTGTAACAGAGAGGAAGGTGTAGCAGAGAGGAAGGTGTAGCAGAGAGGAAGGTGTAGCAGAGAGGAAGGTGTAGCAGAGAGGAAGGTGTAACAGAGAGGAAGGTGCAGCAGAGAGGAAGGTGTAGCAGAGAGGAAGGTGTAGCAGAGAGGAAGGTGCAGCAGAGAGGAAGGTGCAACAGAGAGGAAGGTGCAGCAGAGAGGAAGGTGTAGCAGAGAGGAAGGTGTAGCAGAGAGGAAGGTGCAGCAGAGAGGAAGGTGCAACAGAGAGGAAGGTGCAGCAGAGAGGAAGGTGTAGCAGAGAGGAAGGTGTAGCAGAGAGGAAGGTGTAGCAGAGAGGAAGGTGCTAGCAGAGAGGAAGGTGTAGCAGAGAGGAAGGTGTAACAGAGAGGAAGGTGTAAGCAGAGAGGAAGGTGCAGCAGAGAGGAAGGTGTAGCAGAGAGGAAGGTGTAACAGAGAGGAAGGTGCAGCAGAGAGGAAGGTGTAGCAGAGAGGAAGGTGTAACAGAGAGGAAGGTGCAGCAGAGAGGAAGGTGTAGCAGAGAGGAAGGTGTAACAGAGAGGAAGGTGAGCAGAGAGGAAGGGTGTAGCAGAGAGGAAGGTGTAGCAGAGAGAGGAAGAGGTGTAGGAGCAGAGAGGAAGGTGTAGCAGAGAGGAAGGTGTAACAGAGAGGAAGGTGTAGCAGAGAGGAAGGTGTAGCAGAGAGGAAGGTGTAGCAGAGAGGAAGGTGTAACAGAGAGGAAGGTGCAGCAGAGAGGAAGGTGCAGCAGAGAGGAAGGTGTAGCAGAGAGGAAGGTGTAGCAGAGAGGAAGGTGTAACAGAGAGGAAGGTGTAGCAGAGAGGAAGGTTTAACAGAGAGGAAGGTGCAGCAGAGAGGAAGGTGTAGCAGAGAGGAAGGTGTAGCAGAGAGGAAGGTGTAACAGAGAGGAAGGTGTAGCAGAGAGGAAGGTGTAACAGAGAGGAAGGTGTAGCAGAGAGGAAGGTGTAGCAGAGAGGAAGGTGTAGCAGAGAGGAAGGTGTAACAGAGAGGAAGGTGTAGCAGAGAGGAAGGTGTAACAGAGAGGAAGGTGTAGCAGAGAGGAAGGTGCAGCAGAGAGGAAGGTGTAGCAGAGAGGAAGGTGTAACAGAGAGGAAGGTGCAGCAGAGAGGAAGGTGTAGCAGAGAGGAAGGTGTAGCAGAGAGGAAGGTGTAGCAGAGAGGAAGGTGTAACAGAGAGGAAGGTGCAGCAGAGAGGAAGGTGTAGCAGAGAGGAAGGTGTAGCAGAGAGGAAGGAGTACAGAGAGGAAGGTGCAGCAGAGAGGAAGGTGCAGCAGAGAGGAAGGTGTAAGCAGAGAGGAAGGTGCAGCAGAGGAGGTGTAGCAGAGAGGAAGGTGTAACAGAGAGGAAGGTGTAGCAGAGAGGAAGGTGTAACAGAGAGGAAGGTGTAACAGAGAGGAAGGTGTAGCAGAGAGGAAGGTGTAGCAGAGAGGAAGGTGTAGCAGAGAGGAAGGTGTAACAGAGAGGAAGGTGTAGCAGAGAGGAAGGTGCAGCAGAGAGGAAGGTGTAGCAGAGAGGAAGGTGCAGCAGAGAGGAAGGTGCAGCAGAGAGGAAGGTGCAGCAGAGAGGAAGGTGTAGCAGAGAGGAAGGTGTAGCAGAGAGGAAGGTGTAGCAGAGAGGAAGGTGTAGCAGAGAGGAAGGTGTAAGCAGAGAGGAAGGTGCTAGCAGAGAGGAAGGTGTAGCAGACGAGGAAGGTGCAGCAGAGAGGAAGGTGTAACAGAGAGGAAGGTGCAGCAGAGAGGAAGGTGTAGCAGAGAGGAAGGTGTAGCAGAGAGGAAGGTGTAACAGAGAGGAAGGTGCAGCAGAGAGGAAGGTGTAGCAGAGAGGAAGGTGTAGCAGAGAGGAAGGTGTCAGCAGAGAGGAAGGTGTAACAGAGAGGAAGGTGCAGCAGAGAGGAAGGTGTAACAGAGAGGAAGGTGCAGCAGAGGAAGGTGTAACAGAGAGGAAGGTGCAGCAGAGAGGAAGGTGTAGCAGAGAGGAAGGTGCAGCAGAGAGAAGGTGTAGCAGAGAGGAAGGTGTAGCAGAGAGGAAGGAGTAACAGAGAGGAAGGTGCTAGCAGAGAGGAAGGTGTAGCAGAGAGGAAGGTGCAGCAGAGAAGAAGGTGTAACAGAGAGGAAGGTGCAGCAGAGAGGAAGGTGTAGCAGAGAGGAAGGTGTAACAGAGAGGAAGGTGTAGCAGAGAGGAAGGTGTAAGACAGAGAGGAAGGTGTAACAGAGAGGAAGGTGTAGCAGAGAGGAAGGTGTAGCAGAGAGGAAGGTGTAACAGAGAGGAAGGTGTAGCAGAGAGGAAGGTGCAGCAGAGAGGAAGGTGTAGCAGAGAGGAAGGTGCAGCAGAGAGGAAGGTGCAGCAGAGAGGAAGGTGCAGCAGAGAGGAAGGTGCAGCAGAGAGGAAGGTGTAGCAGAAAGGAAGGTGTAGCAGAGAGGAAGGTGTAGCAGAGAGGAAGGGTGTAGCAGAGAGGAAGGAGTAACAGAGAGGAAGGTGCAGCAGAGAGGAAGGTGTAGCAGAGCAGGAAGGTGCAGCAGAGAAGAAGGTGTAACAGAGAGGAAGGTGCAGCAGAGAGGAAGGTGTAGCAGAGAGGAAGGTGTAACAGAGAGGAAGGTGTAACAGAGAGGAAGGTGCAGCAGAGAGGAAGGTGTAGCAGAGAGGAAGGTGTAGCAGAGAGGAAGGTGCAGCAGAGAGGAAGGTGTAACAGAGAGGAAGGTGCAGCAGAGAGGAAGGTGTAACAGAGAGGAAGGTGCAGCAGAGAGGAAGGTGTAACAGAGAGGAAGGTGTAACAGAGAGGAAGGTGTAGCAGAGAGGAAGGTGTAACAGAGAGGAAGGTGTAGCAGAGAGGAAGGTGCAGCAGAGAGGAAGGTGTAGCAGAGAGGAAGGTGTAACAGAGAGGAAGGTGCAGCAGAGAGGAAGGTGCAGCAGAGAGGAAGGTGTAGCAGAGAGGAAGGTGTAGCAGAGAGGAAGGTGTAACAGAGAGGAAGGTGCAGCAGAGAGGAAGGTGTAGCAGAGAGGAAGGTGTAACAGAGAGGAAGGTGCAGCAGAGAGGAAGGTGTAGCAGAGAGGAAGGTGTAGCAGAGAGGAAGGTGTAGCAGAGAGGAAGGTGTAGCAGAGAGGAAGGTGTAACAGAGAGGAAGGTGTAGCAGAGAGGAAGGAGTAACAGAGAGGAAGGTGCAGCAGAGAGGAAGGTGTAGCAGAGCAGGAAGGTGCAGCAGAGAGAAGGTGTAACAGAGAGGAAGGTGTAGCAGAGAGGAAGGTGTAGCAGAGAGGAAGGTGTAGCAGAGAGGAAGGTGTAGCAGAGAGGAAGGAGTAACAGAGAGGAAGGTGCAGCAGAGAGGAAGGTGTAGCAGACAGGAAGGTGCAGCAGAGAGGAAGGTGTAACAGAGAGGAAGGTGCAGCAGAGAGGAAGGTGTAGCAGAGAGGAAGGTGTAGCAGAGAGGAAGGTGTAACAGAGAGGAAGGTGTAGCAGAGAGGAAGGTGTAGCAGAGAGGAAGGTGTAGCAGAGAGGAAGGTGTAACAGAGAGGAAGGTGCAGCAGAGAGGAAGGTGCAGCAGAGAGGAAGGTGTAGCAGAGAGGAAGGTGTAGCAGAGAGGAAGGTGTAACAGAGAGGAAGGTGTAGCAGAGAGGAAGGTGTAGCAGAGAGGAAGGTGTAGCAGAAGGAAGGTGTAGCAGAGAGGAAGGTGTAGCAGAGAGGAAGGTGTAACAGAGAGGAAGGTGTAACAGAGAGGAAGGTGTAGCAGAGAGGAAGGTGTAGCAGAGAGGAAGGTGTAACAGAGAGGAAGGTGTAGCAGAGAGGAAGGTGTAACAGAGAGGAAGGTGTAGCAGAGAGGAAGGTGCAGCAGAGAGGAAGGTGTAACAGAGAGGAAGGTGCAGCAGAGAGGAAGGTGTGCAGAGAGGAAGGTGTAGCAGAGAGGAAGGTGTAGCAGAGAGGAAGGTGTAACAGAGAGGAAGGTGTAGCAGAGAGGAAGGTGTAGCAGAGAGGAAGGTGTAGCAGAGAGGAAGGAGTAACAGAGAGGAAGGTGCAGCAGAGAGGAAGGTGTAGCAGACGAGGAAGGTGTCAGCAGAGAGGAAGGTGTAACAGAGAGGAAGGTGCAGCAGAGAGGAAGGTGTAGCAGAGAGGAAGGTGTAGCAGAGAGGAAGGTGTAGCAGAGAGGAAGGTGTAACAGAGAGGAAGGTGTAAGCAGAGAGGAAGGTGTAGCAGAGAGGAAGGTGTAGCAGAGAGGAAGGTGTAACAGAGAGGAAGGTGTAGCAGAGAGGAAGGTGTAACAGAGAGGAAGGTGTAGCAGAGAGGAAGGTGCAGCAGAGAGGAAGGTGTAGCAGAGAGGAAGGGCAGCAGAGAGGAAGGTGCAGCAGAGAGGAAGGTGCAGCAGAGAGGAAGGTGTAGCAGAGAGGAAGGTGTAGCAGAGAGGAAGGTGTAGCAGAGAGGAAGGTGTAGCAGAGAGGAAGGTGTAACAGAGAGGAAGGTGTAAGCAGAGAGGAAGGTGTAGCAGAGAGGAAGGTGTAGCAGAGAGGAAGGTGTAACAGAGAGGAAGGTGAGCAGAGAGGAAGGTGTAGCAGAGAGGAAGGTGTAACAGAGAGGAAGGTGTAACAGAGAGGAAGGTGCAGCAGAGAGGAAGGTGTAGCAGAGAGGAAGGTGTAGCAGAGAGGAAGGTGCAGCAGAGAGGAAGGTGTAGCAGAGAGGAAGGTGCAGCAGAGAGGAAGGTGCAGCAGAGAGGAAGGTGCAGCAGAGAGGAAGGTGTAGCAGAGAGGAAGGTGTAGCAGAGAGGAAGGTGTAGCAGAGAGGAAGGTGTAGCAGAGAGGAAGGAGTAACAGAGAGGAAGGTGCAGCAGAGAGGAAGGTGTAGCAGACAGGAAGGTGCAGCAGAGAGAAGGTGTAACAGAGAGGAAGGTGCAGCAGAGAGGAAGGTGTAGCAGAGAGGAAGGTGTAACAGAGAGGAAGGTGTAGCAGAGAGGAAGGTGTAGCAGAGAGGAAGGTGTAACAGAGAGGAAGGTGTAGCAGAGAGGAAGGTGTAGCAGAGAGGAAGGTGTAGCAGAGAGGAAGGTGCAGCAGAGAGGAAGGTGTAGCAGAGAGGAAGGTGTAAGCAGAGAGGAAGGTGTAGCAGAGAGGAAGGTGAAGCAGAGAGGAAGGTGTAGCAGAGAGGAAGGTGTAGCAGAGAGGAAGGTGCAGCAGAGAGGAAGGTGCAGCAGAGAGGAAGGTGTAGCAGAGAGGAAGGTGTAGCAGAGAGGAAGGTGTAACAGAGAGGAAGGTGTAGCAGAGAGGAAGGTGTAACAGAGAGGAAGGTGCAGCAGAGAGGAAGGTGTAGCAGAGAGGAAGGTGTAGCAGAAAGGAAGGTGTAACAGAGAGGAAGGTGTAGCAGAGAGGAAGGTGTAACAGAGAGGAAGGTGTAACAGAGAGGAAGGTGTAGCAGAGAGGAAGGTGTAGCAGAGAGGAAGGTGTAACAGAGAGGAAGGTGTAGCAGAGAGGAAGGTGTAACAGAGAGGAAGGTGTAGCAGAGAGGAAGGTGCAGCAGAGAGGAAGGTGTAGCAGAGAGGAAGGTGTAACAGAGAGGAAGGTGCAGCAGAGAGGAAGGTGTAGCAGAGAGGAAGGTGTAGCAGAGAGGAAGGTGTAGCAGAGAGGAAGGTGTAACAGAGAGGAAGGTGCAGCAGAGAGGAAGGTGTAGCAGAGAGGAAGGTGTAGCAGAGAGGAAGGAGTAACAGAGAGGAAGGTGCAGCAGAGAGGAAGGTGCAGCAGAGAAGAAGGTGTAACAGAGAGGAAGGTGCAGCAGAGAGGAAGGTGTAGCAGAGAGGAAGGTGTAACAGAGAGGAAGGTGTAGCAGAGAGGAAGGTGTAAGCAGAGAGGAAGGTGTAACAGAGAGGAAGGTGTAGCAGAGAGGAAGGTGTAGCAGAGAGGAAGGTTGTAGCAGAGAGGAAGGTGTAACAGAGAGGAAGGTGTAGCAGAGAGGAAGGTGCAGCAGAGAGGAAGGTGTAGCAGAGAGGAAGGTGCAGCAGAGAGGAAGGTGCAGCAGAGAGGAAGGTGCAGCAGAGAGGAAGGTGCAGCAGAGAGGAAGGTGTAGCAGAGAAGGAAGGTGTAGCAGAGAGGAAGGTGTAGCAGAGAGGAAGGTGTAGCAGAGAGGAAGGTGTAACAGAGAGGAAGGTGCAGCAGAGAGGAAGGTGTAGCAGACAGGAAGGTGCAGCAGAGAAGAAGGTGTAACAGAGAGGAAGGTGCAGCAGAGAGGAAGGTGTAGCAGAGAGGAAGGTGTAACAGAGAGGAAGGTGTAACAGAGAGGAAGGTGTAGCAGAGAGGAAGGTGTAGCAGAGAGGAAGGTGTAGCAGAGAGGAAGGTGCAGCAGAGAGGAAGGTGTAACAGAGAGGAAGGTGCAGCAGAGAGGAAGGTGTAACAGAGAGGAAGGTGCAGCAGAGAGGAAGGAGTACAGAGAGGAAGGTGCAGCAGAGAGGAAGGTGTAGCAGACAGGAAGGTGCAGCAGAGAGGAAGGTGTAGCAGAGAGGAAGGTGTAGCAGAGAGGAAGGAGTAACAGAGAGGAAGGTGCAGCAGAGAGGAAGGTGTAGCAGACAGGAAGGTGCAGCAGAGAGGAAGGTGTAACAGAGAGGAAGGTGCAGCAGAGAGGAAGGTGTAGCAGAGAGGAAGGTGTAAGCAGAGAGGAAGGTGTAGCAGAGAGGAAGGTGTAGCAGAGAGGAAGGTGTAACAGAGAGGAAGGTGTAGCAGAGAGGAAGGTGTAGCAGAGAGGAAGGTGTAACAGAGAGGAAGGTGTAGCAGAGAGGAAGGTGCAGCAGAGAGGAAGGTGTAGCAGAGAGGAAGGTGCAGCAGAGAGGAAGGTGCAGCAGAGAGGAAGGTGCAGCAGAGAGGAAGGTGCAGCAGAGAGGAAGGTGTAGCAGAAAGGAAGGTGTAGCAGAGAGGAAGGTGTAGCAGAGAGGAAGGTGTAGCAGAGAGGAAGGAGTAACAGAGAGGAAGGTGTAGCAGAGAGGAAGGTGTAGCAGACAGGAAGGTGCAGCAGAGAAGAAGGTGTAACAGAGAGGAAGGTGCAGCAGAGAGGAAGGTGTAGCAGAGAGGAAGGTGTAGCAGAGAGGAAGGTGTAACAGAGAGGAAGGTGCAGCAGAGAGGAAGGTGTAGCAGAGAGGAAGGTGTAGCAGAGAGGAAGGTGCAGCAGAGAGGAAGGTGTAACAGAGAGGAAGGTGCAGCAGAGAGGAAGGTGTAACAGAGAGGAAGGTGCAGCAGAGAGGAAGGTGTAACAGAGAGGAAGGTGTAGCAGAGAGGAAGGTGTAGCAGAGAGGAAGGTGTAGCAGAGAGGAAGGTGTAGCAGAGAGGAAGGTGCAGCAGAGAGGAAGGTGTAGCAGAGAGGAAGGTGCAGCAGAGAGGAAGGTGCAGCAGAGAGGAAGGTGTAGCAGAGAGGAAGGTGTAGCAGAGAGGAAGGTGTAACAGAGAGGAAGGTGTCAGCAGAGAGGAAGGTGTAGCAGAGAGGAAGGTGTAACAGAGAGGAAGGTGCAGCAGAGAGGAAGGTGTAGCAGAGAGGAAGGTGTAGCAGAGAGGAAGGTGTAGCAGAGAGGAAGGTGTAGCAGAGAGGAAGGTGTAACAGAGAGGAAGGTGTAGCAGAGAGGAAGGAGTAACAGAGAGGAAGGTGCAGCAGAGAGGAAGGTGTAGCAGACAGGAAGGTGCAGCAGAGAAGAAGGTGTAAGCAGAGAGGAAGGTGGTAGCAGAGAGGAAGGTGTAGACAGAGAGGAAGTGTAGCAGAGAGGAAGGTGTAGCAGAGAGGAAGGAGTAACAGAGAGGAAGGTGCAGCAGAGAGGAAGGTGTAGCAGACAGGAAGGTGCAGCAGAGAGGAAGGTGTAACAGAGAGGAAGGTGCAGCAGAGAGGAAGGTGTAGCAGAGAGGAAGGTGTAGCAGAGAGGAAGGTGTAGCAGAGAGGAAGGTGAAGCAGAGAGGAAGGTGTAGCAGAGAGGAAGGTGAACAGAGAGGAAGGTGCAGCAGAGAGGAAGGTGCTAGCAGAGAGGAAGGTGTAGCAGAGAGGAAGGTGTAGCAGAGAGGAAGGTGTAACAGAGAGGAAGGTGTAGCAGAGAGGAAGGTGCAGCAGAGAGGAAGGTGTAGCAGAAAGGAAGGTGTAACAGAGAGGAAGGTGTAGCAGAGAGGAAGGTGTAACAGAGAGGAAGGTGTAAGCAGAGAGGAAGGTGTAAGCAGAGAGGAAGGTGTAGCAGAGAGGAAGGTGTAACAGAGAGGAAGGTGTAGCAGAGAGGAAGGTGTAACAGAGAGGAAGGTGTAGCAGAGAGGAAGGTGCAGCAGAGAGGAAGGTGTAACAGAGAGGAAGGTGCAGCAGAGAGGAAGGTGTGGCAGAGAAGGAAGGTGTAGCAGAGAGGAAGGTGTAGCAGAGAGGAAGGTGTAAGCAGAGAGGAAGGTGCAGCAGAGAGGAGGTGTAGCAGAGAGGAAGGTGTAGCAGAGAGGAAGGGAGTAACAGAGAGGAAGGTGCAGCAGAGAGGAAGGTGTAGCAGACGAGGAAGGTGCAGCAGAGAAGGAAGGTGTAACAGAGAGGAAGGTGCAGCAGAGAGGAAGGTGTAGCAGAGAGGAAGGTGTAACAGAGAGGAAGGTGTAGCAGAGAGGAAGGTGTAGCAGAGAGGAAGGTGTAGACAGAGAGGAAGGTGTAGCAGAGAGGAAGGTGTAGCAGAGAGGAAGGTGTAACAGAGAGGAAGGTGTAGCAGAGAGGAAGGTGTAACAGAGAGGAAGGTGTAGCAGAGAGGAAGGTGCAGCAGAGAGGAAGGTGTAGCAGAGAGGAAGGTGCAGCAGAGAGGAAGGTGCAGCAGAGAGGAAGGTGCAGCAGAGAGGAAGGTGTAGCAGAGAGGAAGGTGTAGCAGAGAGGAAGGTGTAGCAGAGAGGAAGGTGTAGCAGAGAGGAAGGAGTAACAGAGAGGAAGGTGCAGCAGAGAGGAAGGTGTAGCAGAGAGGAAGGTGCAGCAGAGAAGAAGGTGTAACAGAGAGGAAGGTGCAGCAGAGAGGAAGGTGTAGCAGAGAGGAAGGTGTAACAGAGAGGAAGGTGTAACAGAGAGGAAGGTGCAGCAGAGAGGAAGGTGTAGCAGAGAGGAAGGTGTAGCAGAGAGGAAGGTGCAGCAGAGAGGAAGGTGTAACAGAGAGGAAGGTGCAGCAGAGAGGAAGGTGTAACAGAGAGGAAGGTGCAGCAGAGAGGAAGGTGTAGCAGAGAGGAAGGTGTAGCAGAGAGGAAGGTGTAGCAGAGAGGAAGGTGTAGCAGAGAGGAAGGTGTAGCAGAGAGGAAGGTGTAACAGAGAGGAAGGTGTACAGAGAGGAAGGTGTAGCAGAGAGGAAGGTGCAGCAGAGAGGAAGGTGTAACAGAGAGGAAGGTGTAGCAGAGAGGAAGGTGTAGCAGAGAGGAAGGTGCAGCAGAGAGGAAGGTGTAACAGAGAGGAAGGTGCAGCAGAGAGGAAGGTGTAGCAGAGAGGAAGGTGTAGCAGAGAGGAAGGTGTAACAGAGAGGAAGGTGTAACAGAGAGGAAGGTGTAAGCAGAGAGGAAGGTGCAGCAGAGAGGAAGGTGTAACAGAGAGGAAGGTGTAGCAGAGAGGAAGGTGTAGCAGAGAGGAAGGTGTAACAGAGAGGAAGGTGTAGCAGAGAGGAAGGTGTCAGCAGAGAGGAAGGTGTAACAGAGAGGAAGGTGTAGCAGAGAGGAAGGTGTAGCAGAGAGGAAGGTGTAGCAGAGAGGAAGGTGCAGCAGAGAGGAAGGTGTAACAGAGAGGAAGGTGTAGCAGAGAGGAAGGTGTAGCAGAGAGGAAGGTGTAGCAGAGAGGAAGGTGCAGCAGAGAGGAAGGTGTAGCAGAGAGGAAGGTGTAACAGAGAGGAAGGTGTAACAGAGAGGAAGGTGCAGCAGAGAGGAAGGTGTAGCAGAGAGGAAGGTGTAACAGAGAGGAAGGTGCAGCAGAGAGGAAGGTGTAGCAGAGAGGAAGGTGTAACAGAGAGGAAGGTGCAGCTGAGAGGAAGGTGTAGCAGAGAGGAAGGTGTAACAGAGAGGAAGGTGCAGCAGAGAGGAAGGTGCAGCAGAGAGGAAGGTGTAACAGAGAGGAAGGTGTAGCAGAGAGGAAGGTGTAGCAGAGAGGAAGGTGTAGCAGAGAGGAAGGTGCAGCAGAGAGGAAGGTGTAACAGAGAGGAAGGTGCAGCAGAGAGGAAGGTGTAGCAGAGAGGAAGGTGTAGCAGAGAGGAAGGTGCAGCAGAGAGGAAGGTGCAGCAGAGAGGAAGGTGTAGCAGAGAGGAAGGTGTAGCAGAGAGGAAGGTGTAGCAGAGAGGAAGGTGTCTAGCAGAGAGGAAGGTGCAACAGAGAGGAAGGTGCAGCAGAGAGGAAGGTGTAGCAGAGAGGAAGGTGTAGCAGAGAGGAAGGTGGAGCAGAGAGGAAGGTGCAGCAGAGAGGAAGGTGTAGCAGAGAGGAAGGTGTAACAGAGAGGAAGGTGTAACAGAGAGGAAGGTGCAGCAGAGAGGAAGGTGTAGCAGAGAGGAAGGTGTAACAGAGAGGAAGGTGCAGCAGAGAGGAAGGTGTAGCAGAGAGGAAGGTGTAACAGAGAGGAAGGTGCAGCTGAGAGGAAGGTGTAGCAGAGAGGAAGGTGTAACAGAGAGGAAGGTGCAGCAGAGAGGAAGGTGTAGCAGAGAGGAAGGTGCAACAGAGAGGAAGGTGTAGCAGAGAGGAAGGTGTAACAGAGAGGAAGGTGTAGCAGAGAGGAAGGTGAAGCAGAGAGGAAGGTGTAGCAGAGAGGAAGGTGTAACAGAGAGGAAGGTGCAGCAGAGAGGAAGGTGCAGCAGAGAGGAAGGTGTAGCAGAGAGGAAGGTGTAGCAGAGAGGAAGGTGTAACAGAGAGGAAGGTGTAGCAGAGAGGAAGGTTTAACAGAGAGGAAGGTGCAGCAGAGAGGAAGGTGTAGCAGAGAGGAAGGTGTAGCAGAAAGGAAGGTGTAACAGAGAGGAAGGTGTAGCAGAGAGGAAGGTGTAACAGAGAGGAATGTGTAACAGAGAGGAAGGTGTAGCAGAGAGGAAGGTGTAGCAGAGAGGAAGGTGTAACAGAGAGGAAGGTGTAGCAGAGAGGAAGGTGTAACAGAGAGGAAGGTGTAGCAGAGAGGAAGGTGCAGCAGAGAGGAAGGTGTAGCAGAGAGGAAGGTGTAACAGAGAGGAAGGTGCAGCAGAGAGGAAGGTGTGGCAGAAAGGAAGGTGTAGCAGAGAGGAAGGTGTAGCAGAGAGGAAGGTGTAACAGAGAGGAAGGTGCAGCAGAGAGGAAGGTGTAGCAGAGAGGAAGGTGTAGCAGAGAGGAAGGAGTAACAGAGAGGAAGGTGCAGCAGAGAGGAAGGTGCAGCAGAGAAGAAGGTGTAACAGAGAGGAAGGTGCAGCAGAGAGGAAGGTGTAGCAGAGAGGAAGGTGTAACAGAGAGGAAGGTGTAGCAGAGAGGAAGGTGTAGCAGAGAGGAAGGTGTAACAGAGAGGAAGGTGTAGCAGAGAGGAAGGTGTAGCAGAGAGGAAGGTGTAGCAGAGAGGAAGGTGTAACAGAGAGGAAGGTGTAGCAGAGAGGAAGGTGCAGCAGAGAGGAAGGTGTAGCAGAGAGGAAGGTGTAGCAGAGAGGAAGGTGCAGCAGAGAGGAAGGTGCAGCAGAGAGGAAGGTGTAGCAGAAAGGAAGGTGTAGCAGAGAGGAAGGTGTAGCAGAGAGGAAGGTGTAGCAGAGAGGAAGGAGTAACAGAGAGGAAGGTGCAGCAGAGAGGAAGGTGTAGCAGACAGGAAGGTGCAGCAGAGAAGAAGGTGTAACAGAGAGGAAGGTGCAGCAGAGAGGAAGGTGTAGCAGAGAGGAAGGTGTAACAGAGAGGAAGGTGTAACAGAGAGGAAGGTGCAGCAGAGAGGAAGGTGTAGCAGAGAGGAAGGTGTAGCAGAGAGGAAGGTGCAGCAGAGAGGAAGGTGTAACAGAGAGGAAGGTGCAGCAGAGAGGAAGGTGTAACAGAGAGGAAGGTGCAGCAGAGAGGAAGGGAGTAACAGAGAGGAAGGTGCAGCAGAGAGGAAGGTGTAGCAGACAGGAAGGTGCAGC